>NW_026943834.1:349124-698248 GCF_035594765.1 Anolis carolinensis | reverse complement strand
CCTCCCTGGGGCCAGGCTTTTGAATAATAATTGGCAGCGTTAATTATTATCATGTACGCAGAACGCAGTCGACAGACCCAGTTTTTTTTTGAACTGAACACGTCTACCTATATTTTATAATGTGTTTTATCTTATAATGTGTAATCTAATATCACATATCTACACTGTACATTTTATAATGTGTTTTTATCAGTTATAATTTTTAACTGATTTATATTGTACTGTATAATTTTTTATATATGCGTTTTATTGGAAGCCGCCCTGAGTCCCCTGTTGGGTGAGAAGGGCGGGATATAAATATTGTAATAAATAATAAATAAATAAGTCTTAGTCCAGTGCCCAAACCACTACAACACACTGGCTTTCCCCAAACTCAGTTTATTACCTTGGACAGATCTTTAGATAACTCCAGTGCTGATTCACCAGCCCAGAGTTTGGAACCACTAGCTCTTGCTGAGCATTTGCATGCAATGAACATTCTATTTAAAAGCTTTCCCCATTACTTTGATGCCTTTTATAAAATCCATATTGCATCCTATAAACAGTCTAGGAGAAGAATATCAGAAGGATGTCAACAACAACACAAATCTGTTCCTATTAAGATCATCCAAATCTTAATGGAAGAGGGCTAATCTCTGCCCACTTGGTTGCCTAGCAACCAAGGGACAGCCAGGTTTCAGTTAGGAGACAGGCAGATTTAGGCCTCACTAAGACTTCTTCCACAGGTTATCTAATTTGCACTGGATTATATGGCAGTGTAGACTCAAGGCCCTTCCACACAGCTATATAACCCATTTATAATCTTATATTATCTGCTTTGCACTGGATTATCTTGACTCCGCACTACCATATAATCCACTTCAGTGTGCATTTTATACAGCTGTGAAGAAGGGGCCTCAGATAATCCAGTTCTGAGCAGATAATACAAGATTAGAAATATACAGCAGAGTCTCACTTATCCAACGTAAACAGGCCGGCAGGATAAGTGAATATGTTGGATAATAAGAAGGGATTCAGGAAAAGCCAATTAAACATCAAATTAGGTAATCGTTATACAAATTAAGCACCAAAACATCATATTATACAACAAATTTGACAGAAAAAGTAGTTCCATGCGCAGTAATGCTATGTAGTATTTACAGTAGAGTCTCGCTTATCCAACGTTCTGGATTATCCAACACATTTTTGTAGTCAATGCTTTCAATATATCGTGATATTTTGGTGCTAAATTCATAAATACAGTAATTACTATATAGCATTACTGTGTACTGAACTACTTTTTCTGACAAATTTCTTGTCTAACATGATGTTTTGGTGCTTCATTTGTAAAATCATAACTTAATTTGATGTTTAATAGGGTTATCCTTAATTCCTCATTATCCAAACATATTCGCTTATCCAACGTTCTGCTGGCCTGTTTCTGTTGGATAAGTGAGACTCTACTGTACTGTATTTACAAATTTACCACTAAAATATCACAATGAATTTAAAACACTGACTACAAAAGCATTGATTATGAAAAGGCAGACTGCGTTGGATAATCCAGAACATTGTATAAGCGAATGTTGGATATGTGAGATTCTTCTTTAATATGAAATAATTACTGGGATAGAATAATGCAGAACAATATAATCTCTAAAACCAGGACAGTAAATAAACAGGGGAATTCCACACAGGAAACAATCAGGGCCATCTAACACCTCCCAACAAAGTATTCCCATCATCAAAGTCTGGCAAATCCTGTTTTCTCAGGGCCACAGACAGTAGAAGCACATAAAATATTGCAAACAACATCACTCTGAAAACAAGGGTATTCCAGACAGGAAACAATCAGGGCCAGCTAACACCTCCCAACAAAGTATTCCCATCATCAAAGTCTGGAAAATCCTCTGTTTTCTCAGGGCCACAGACAGTAGAAGCACATAAAATATCACAAACAACACCACCACCAAACAACAAGGGAATTCCAGACAGGAAACAATCAGGGCCAGCTAACACCTCCCAACAAAAAATTCACTCAGGGAGGAAACAGCCAGGCTTTAAAGCTGCAAGGCCATTACATCCTAATCATTTTTCCTAATTGCAGCATTCATACTTGCCTCCAACAAACAAACAAAAAAACCAATCAGAAATATTGTATATTCACAACCTTTAGGAAATAATATCCCCTGATGGCGCAGCGTGTTAAAGCGCTGAGCTGCTGAACTTCTGGACTGAAAGGCCACAGGTTTAAATTGGGGGAGCGGAGAGAGCCCCCACTGTTAGCTCCAGCTTCTGCCAACCCAGAAGTTCGAAAACATGCAAATGTGAGTGCATCAATAGGTACTGCTCCGGCGGGAAGGTAACGCCGCTCCATGCAGTATGCCACATGACCTTGGAGGAGTCTACGGACAACGCCGGCTCTTCGGCTTAGAAATGGAGATGAGCACCAACCTCCAGAGTAACACACGACTGGACTTAATGTCTGGGGAAAACCTTTACCCTTGACCTTAACTACCACCAATTCCTCAACACTTTATTTCCCATACCACCAGACTTCGCCACAGCAACGCGTGGCCGGGCACAGCTAGTGAGGAAATAAATTTGACATACGAGGCACAAATGTCTTTTTGCACATCCCTAGTGATTACACAAACCATAAAGCAATGATGCACATTGAGAGGTTTCTTTTGCACAGGAGTTTGTTGCCTGTCCACCACAGTGGTCAGTGTAGATGGGGCCTCATTTTAAAAAATACTTTATTTATTAAATGTTAAAGAATGTCATCAAACAAAATTAACAATATCCTGTTCCCTCTCCTAGCAATTAAGTCTAAAATTAAGAAAAGAGAGGAGAGTTCTTGTCCAGATCTTCCACAACCATATAAATTGTAACATTGTATAAATAGAGTTGATAATAAGGTGAAAAAGTCTAAATTGGTCTTTCTCCTTCAGATTACACTTATTTTCTTGCCATTTTCATGTGTACTTATCTGGAATGCAAGTACAGTAGAGTCTCACTTATCCAACATAAACGGGCCGGCAGAATGTTGGATAAGCGAATATGTTGGATAATAAGGAGGCATTAAGGAAAAGCCTATTAAACATCAAATTAGGTTATGATTTTACAAATGAAGCACCAAAACATCATGTTAGACAACAAATTTGGCAGAAAAAGTAGTTCAATACGCAGTAATGCTATGTAGTAATTACTGTATTTCTGAATTTAGCACCAAAATATCACGATATATTGAAAACATTGACTCCAAAAATGCATTGGATAATCCAGAATGTTGGATAAGTGAGTGTTGGATAAGTGAGACTCTACTGTACCTGTGTCTTTAACTTTGTAGAAACAATAACAATTTAAATGAAATGCATCTGTTTTAACATTTTCTTTACTCAATAAGATATTATGGACCTTTTTTTTTTTTTGCATTGTCCATATCTTTTTATTTCATAGGGAGAGTAAATGGTTGTGACTATCTTTCCACCCTGGACCTATTACCAGCATAGTGTCATAATGCAGAATGTCACAAGCTTCTTACATGAAAGGAATGTTGTAACTCCTTCAGAAAAACCTAATAGGCAAAGAACTGGGCATGTTTAGGCTGCAGAAGAAAAGCCTGAGAGGAGACATGATGAGGGCCATGTATAAATATGTGAGGGGAAGTCATAGGGAGGAAGGAGCAGGCTTGTTTTCTGCTGCCCTGGAGACTAAGACAATGGCTTTAAAGTACAGGAAAGGAGATTCCACCTGAACATGAGAAAGAACGTCCTCACTGTGAGAGCTGTTCAGCAGTGGAACTCTCTGCCCCGGAGTGTGGTGGAGGCTCCTTCTTTGGAGACTTTTAAGCAGAGGCTGGATGGCTATCTGTCGGGGGTGCTTTGAATGTGATTTTCTTGCTTCTTGGCAGGGGGTTGGACTGGATGGTCCATGAGGTGTCTTCCAACTCACTGATTCTATGTCTGTAACTGCCATACAGAATGCCTGCCATTGTTTACACTTGGTCCCTTCAGTAGACGTGCTCAAATGGACTGTCACAACCTATCTCTCTAAATGCTGCATTTTATTATGAATATGAATAATTAGTAAGGACCATAACAATTTTCTCATCTCAAATGTACTCCTATCTCAGATAATATCATTTTTCTTCTGTTCTAACCTGGGGCCTGATGTATTAAGATCTCATTGAGGATAGCTTAAAATGAGCAAAATTACTTGTGTAAAATATAGATTTTAGGTTTTAGCAAGTTTGAGGTTTTGTGGATGCAGAAGATAGATAGATAAGTGCAAAGAAAGGTCGCAACCATTTTTTGTTAATCACAGAGGCTTTCAGACTTTGACCGCTGTATCCCAGAAGCCAGCCTTGACCTGATGCCTGTTCTGCCCTGAGTTGAATGCCAAGTTGCAAAAGTAAGGCCAGAGTTTTGTAGAATTAACGAGATCAACTACACAAAGCAGCCACAGAAAAAATCCTCAACCTGCTGTATTTCTTAAAAGCAGGGTGAAATACTTCCTTAATATGTGAACTACATTATGTCTATATGCAAGGTTGTACACAAATCAAGTTCAGCTTGGCTTATGTCCTATATGTAATAGTATATTATTTTATATTCATGACAGCCTGTAGCAAGACATCTGTGAATACTTCATATATGCATCTTTCCTCATTACAGTTTCTCTGTGTGTGATTGTCACAGTTGCTTTGGGAAAGTTTAGCTCTAAAAGTAGTATTTTACATCTACAGCATCAGCATTTCTTATCAAGAATTCCAAAATGTAATGAAACATACATGAATTCCTAGACTTAGGTGTCATCTCCAAGACAGGTAAAGGTTTTTCCCTGACATTAAGTCTAGTCGTGTCCGACTCTGGGGGTTGGTGCTCATCTCCATTTTTAAGCTGAAGAGCCGGCATTGTCCATAGATACCTCCAAGGTCATGTAGCCAGCATGATTCATGACGTGCTGTTACCTTCCCGCCGAAGCAGTACCTATTGATCTATTCATATTTGTATGTTTTTGAACTGCTAGGTTGACAGAAGCTGGGGCTAACAGCAGGAGCTCACCCCGCTCTCCGGATTTGAACTGCCAACCTTTCAGCAAGTTCAGCAGCTCAGTGGTTTAAACCGCTGCACCACTGAGATATGTTGTCCTTTATGTTTATGCAGACATAGGCATTTCAAAATCAAAAAAAGGAAATCTAAAATCCAAAGCATTTCAGTTAAGAATATTCCACTGATATTATACTTTCAACAACAAAATAAAATACCTCAGTGACAATGAGCCTTAATTTTTTTATAAATTTACCATAGGTGAAACAATCCAACATGCAGAGATATTTTGAAATCTGAAGTTTTGCAGACATTCCACATCTCTCTGTCTCCTTGTGAATATTGTATAAATTTGCTAGCAAGGCCAGTTCCAGATGCTAGTATGAAATCCTTTAGGCACTAAAAAGTGTGATGCCAAACTATTTGAAGAAGCAGCTCCTCCCTTATCCCTTTGCCTCCCTTATCTCTTCATTAAGATAACCATATTCCATTTGGAAGAGAAGTACATTTTTCATCTGCAAGGACAAGTGTCTTCTCTGCTGACAGCTGATTTTATAATATCTTACAGTAAAAAGTATACCTCCCCCAAAGCTGAACATGCTTTGCTTACTTTTATTTTCTGAGGCATTTTACATTTAACTTTCTAATTTTTAAAAGAAAATATTAGATTGTTCCCATATTTAGCCCTCAGTTTATACCAGCCCGAAAGACATACAACAACCCTGTGATCCCGGCCATGAAAGCCTTCGACAACACATCATTCTAAATATTTGAGTTTTAAATACAATCATATGATGAATTTGGGAAAGGTTAAGTCTATGCATTTTCTAAAAAAAAATCAACTATTGAAAGTTCTGATTCTTTGTTGTTGTTGTTGTTGTTGTTGTTGTTGTTGTTGGCTTTCAAGTCATTTCTGACTTTGGTGACCATAAGGATTAACTATCACAGGATTTTCATGCCTGAAACTATTAAGAGAGGAGTTGATTTTAACTTTCTCTAAAGCGTTATCCATCCAGTAAGTTTGAATAGAGATTTAAACCCTCTATCCAGAATCATAGTTCAACGCTCAAACCACTGTACCATGCTGGCTCTCTCTGATTTCAAATTATGTTTCTTTTATTTATGTCATGTAATTTCAGCTTCACTAAAACTGCACGTTCGGGGCCCAGACTGTCAAGCTTCCAAAGTATCAACTAAGACAAAGATGGAATGAAGCCAAAATCAGAGGTTTGATTCTCAGTGGACAGAGAGAATGTCAGTGGAGACACTTCAAAGAACTAGCATACCACAACTGCAAATACATAGCATATTTATTACATTTGACAGCTATTCAAGATTCCTGCGCTAGCCTCTGATTGCTCCAGGATTCCCTCCAACGTGATCACTGAGTGGTCTTTGTTGTGGTGAGAAACTTAAATAAACGTCATTAGAATATTTTGAATATGTCCATTTATTGATCCACCCCTAAGAAGGACGCGATCAGAAAGGAATACAGTGTGGCAGTCTATAATGGGCTTAATGTCCTGGCTTCGGTGGATACAATAGTGTTAGCCTAGATAAAAAATGGGTGCTTTAGTGTGACCTAGTGGGTTTTGTGGCTGTATAGAGTTTCATACCTGAGGACTTTATCTCAGGAAGAAGGCAACCCAGCATTGAAGCAGAACCAGTGCTTTTGGTGACAATTCTATCACAGAATACTGTACCTATCTGATGGTTTATCTCCTTCCCATGATAAACCAATCTCCTGTTTCTGAAGGACAAGTCATGTCAATAGCTGCCAATCACACCATGTTCCCATCACCTACTTGGTACAGGAGGCAATTCTTCTGTGCTATTTTCTAAGTAGTCAAGAGATATTCAAGGGCTGGGATTCACCTCCTGTACCCTCTTCTTCTACTCCTTGCTATTCTTGAGACAGTAATTTTTTAGTTGTTTAAAATATGAATCATACTTATAATTGCAGTATTGCTTTGAAAAAATATAGAACGGAAGTACAGGAGGAGAGAGTCATGACACATGCTCAAGTCTCGCTATGGAAGTGGCTGAACATTTTTACTCAATGCAGAATTTGTATATTCTTTTTAAGTGTGTGGCAGTGGACTTACAGATGTGGTGACATGTTTGTGCATTCAAGTTTGCATTCAGTTACACAACATTCAACAGAAGAGATACCTGAAGGATCAATGTGTAACTCTGCCTGCAGAGATATATGGTATGAAATCTCAATGTAAGAACATAGTCTTTTTTAATGGATGAAACACATATGACCTCCATTTTCACAGGTGATAACTTATACCATGGATAATAGCAAAAGCTATGATTATGCTTGGTCTGGAATCATGCCATAGAATGACATTTAAGGACCAAGAGAGGCATCTGTAAAGATTTTTTGTAGCATAGGTGAAAGAAACAGTCGATATCAAATCCATGGAAAAGGAGACCATACCGCAATCTCTTTTCAAATGTAAATGCAATAAGACAAAGCATTCAGTTCTGCACAGATGTGAAATGGAGAAACTGTCATCGGTACTACGTGCTCAGCCAGATATAGCTTTTAAACTAATAGTGTAAGTAATGGTACTGAACCAATTTGTACTGCATGTTCATTGAACAGTTCATTTCACTTAAGTGAATCTGCATTGTTCCTACATCTCTTGGCAGATTCTTTGCTTTGCTTCTCATATAAAGCTGATTTTTATAGATTCATCAGAGTTGGGGAGAGGGAAAGGAATGTGAGAAGGAAAAAATGGATTCATGAAAAACACATGAAGATTAAACTGGCAAACAGTTCAAAGGGGCTGGCATTGAACTGATTTTACAAAACAGTTTAGAAGAATATCTAGATTTTTTTTCTTGAAAAGGAAACAGTGGCAGCCACATCAGTGGGGTAGTCCATCTGTTCCCTTTAAGGGATTTGTACAACATGTGGGATCCAGTCCTTAAAATAGTCCCAGCACCTTTATAATTTAGATTAAAATCTGGTGTAGATTCACAATTCCAATGATATAGAATTCACCAGCCTTTACTAGCAAGTGGCATCATTGCTTCAAGTTATGGATGGTACTAGAAAAATTAATCACAGTTACATTGAATTTTCTGTTTCCTCACAATGTCACAGAATAATAAAAATAGAAGTATAGAATTATAAAGTTGAAAGAAACTGCAAGAGGCATCCACTCCAACCTCTCAGCATGGATGATACACAATCAAATACACCCAGCAGATGACTCATCCAGTCTGTTTAAAAACATCCAGAGAAAGAGACTTCACCATAATCTGAGGCAGCATATTTCATTGTTGAACAGCTGTCACTGCCAGGGAGTCATCATCATCAGTGATCGCTTGTGCCCGAGTATGATTGTCATCCAAATGTCGTGTCTTGATGGTGGGTCTGTAGGTGACTGCAGAGACCTATTCTTGATCTGCATGTTCTTCCACAGTGAGGACATTGATTTCCGGGTGGAAGGTGGTCCCAGTCAGGGTTGGCTTGACTCACTTTCCTCTTGATGCATTTCTCCCTTTTGTTCTAGACCTTCTTCTAAAAGGGACTGCCTGAAGAAGAACGAAGATTACACAGAGTTGGCTTTGCTGTCAGAAGCAACCTGGTGAAACATCTGTCTGAAGCATTAACAAATGACTCTCAACCCTTCAAATTAACCTTGCCAAAAACCAGCAGCAACCATCGTAAGTGCCTATGCATCAACACTAAATGCTGACGAAGACATCAAGGGAAATTTTACTGTCAGATGGACACTATCCTGTCGGAGATACCAAGGAGGACAAAATCATTTTCCTGGGTGATTTTAATAAGAGAGTTGGACGAAATTTCAACCTGTGGCCAGGGACCAAAAGGAAAGGTGAATTTGGAAGCAGCTATCAGAATGGCATCTTGCTTCTCACCAAATATATGGAACACATCCTTGTCATCACAAACACACTCTTCCACCAGAAAAAGAAGCTTAAGACATCATGGTAGCACTCCCAGTCAAAGCACTGGCACTTCCTAGACTATGTGATATGCTGCTCACAAAAGCTATGACAGGTGCTGATAACTGCTGGACAGGCCAAAGGCTAATTCTGTTCCATGATAGCCATCAAGATTGCTCCCAAACGCAGATACCAAGAAAGAAAGATAATGTGTAAAATGAACACCAAAGGCCTTAAAGAGCCCTTCAAATAGGCCCTTCTCCAAACAATATTTAAGAATTATCTACACATAAAACATCCTGAAAATGTTGAGGAACTTTGGAATAAACTGAAGACTTCCATTATCACAGCCTATGAAGAAACCATTGGATACCAAACTAAGAAACATAAACATGAATTTTAATGCATGTCCTTTGTTTAATCTCTGTTCTGTCTGTTTTAATATGTATTTCATAGAGATATGGTTTGGCATGTAACTTTTGTGGAGGTACATTTTAGTTATATATTTGTAGTGTTTTTGCTGTGTTTATGTATTTTAATTGTTTTTTTACCTGCATATCCTTGAGGCGTGTAAGAAATAAAATTATTATTATTATTATTATTATTGGATGAAAAAATTGTTTCATTGTTCTCAACATATAGAGCAGGAGTGTTAAACTCATTTTCACCAAGGGCCACATCAGTCTTATGGTTGCTTGCAATGTGCTATTTGCAATTGTAAAAATGTATAAATATCGCTATGTTTCCCTGGCAATGAAAACCTCAAGGACCACATAAAATAATGTGGTGGCTGCAGACCTTGCATTTGACACATGTGATCTTGAATTTCTTTAGTTGTATGTCCCTGCAATGCTAGGGGTTGGACTAGCTTTCACAGCCCATTCCAACTCTATGCTTCTATTGTCAGGTTCAGACTAGAACTTGCAACAGTGAATTCCTCTAACAGCATGCATCTTTTTATTTTTCAGTAGATCTTTCCAAAGTGAAATGAAATTCAAACAAGTACTTTCTCATCCTTCCTTGCAACAAGGCCATTCAAAGGCTGATTTCTAAGCAACTGAGATTTGACTGCTTAGCTTGACAGTCCAGGCAAAGGTAGAATCATGCCATGTGTCTGTAGAAAGTCAAAAGGAGCTATATATCTGTGCTCCAAAGGTGTATATCACAGTCATAAAAAGGGTTTGACGGCTATAACTTGTACTGTTTTGCCATTGCAGCAGCAGCTGGGACCACACAAGATCTAGTGATCAAAAATTTTGATTTATTCATCTCCCATTCCCACAGTCTCCTCCTGGCTTCTAATTAATTCCCATTTACCATCAGCTCCGATATGTGCCCTTTCTGTTCTGCATGAGATTTTAAAAATCCGCTCTGTATCTAGTGCCCACAGCCCACCTTGTTACTTCAATAAAGTGCTTTTTTCCATTAAAAAGGCTCAAGCTTAGCCTCTGTGAATATGAGTGAAAGCTGGATGTTAAGATTCTCAAAGTCTGTCACATAAGTAGGACTAGCCTCCCTTTTTCTCTAACTTAAAAAAAGGTAAAATGATTCAAAGATAAATGAGATAGCTCATTTTGTAGTTTTGACATGCATGCTATCATGTGGGGAGTTGTTCATAAAACGCCATACTTTGAGAAGGTATGGAACTCTGGGAAGGGGGGGGCATTTCTTTCCAAAAGAATTTTCTTTTATGATTGTGAGAAAAAGCCTACAGCTTCCAAATCTCAGGATGTAAAATCAGACTTTGCAGCAGAGACATTTGACTCCTTGAATATTTGAAACATTCACACTTGTCAAATGATGGGCAGTGGGATTACTCAACTGCTACTATAACATATTGGCAAATCAGAGAACTGTTCCATGTGTTGCATTGATAGCAGCTGAGATCCTATACTTGCCTAGCATATTATTATTATTGTTATTATTTCTTACCAACATGTCCCTGTAGATCAAAATGATGCTTAAAACACATGCTGACAAATTTCTTCCAGCAGGCCATTCTACAATATTGGGGAAGTCAAAGAAAATGTGCTCTGGGTAACAATCTAGTTTTCGCAGACCAAAGTAGATTTCTCCCAGATGACCTGAGTGTATGGAATGAATTGTATGGGAGAAATACATTTTGTAGTTAACATGGATACAAACTATATAAGGCTTTAAAGTTAACATTTTGTATTTTCCCCCAAAACTAATTGGCAGCCTATGGAGACCTATTGGGTGATCTTTGACGAGCCTTATCCCTAAGTTCACCATCAGTTAGAAATGACTCAAAGGCAAACAATAACAACAATATAGTTACTGCAAGATGTACCAGTAACCCACCTGGCTGCAATGTTTTGAACTTCGGTAGTTGAGAAGCAGCTATTGCCTGCCATGAGCAGTCTTCAGTGCGGCATGCAGAAACAAGACCCCAGTCACAAAGTGTTTGTGTGAAAAAGATCACTCACGTCAGAGACCTTCAGCCAGCTGCTTCCTGAACAACAGAGGAACACATCCTCACCAACTGCAGTGACTGCTTCCCAGTAATAAAATGGCTAATGGATGGCTTAATTTTAGTTTGCATTTATTCCAGCATAGTAGTCAACCTCGATGGATTTACTTGTTTCTGATGTACAGGCCACTCATGGTGGTTTTAACAAGGTAAATCAGCATAAAAATAAACATGATGCCAATCATGGCAACTCTGAACAGAGACACAATGTGGTAACATTAAAAACCTCAAGCAGGATTCCAGCATTGTTGAATCCCCAAGGAAAAACTATACATAACAAATTTCTGCATCTCCTGAAGCTAATGCAGAAACAGGGGTTTCCCACTATGGATTGAATGGAAATGAATTGCTTTCCCATTATTACGAGAAAAATAATTCCTGAGTATCTCAAAGTTCTGGGGGGGGGGGGGGGAAACAACAACCATGCTTCATTATTCTGGACATCCATCAAGATTCAGACTGAGTTTTACCATCCCTATTACTGATCTTGGAATCTAAGCTGGGTCACTCCTAGTTAGTTCTAGTTAGGAGACTGCCAGGAAATACCAGATACTGTAGGCTGTATTTCAGAGGAAGGAATTAACAATATGATCTCTAAATACTCCTTTCCTAAGGAAATTCATAAAATTAATGGGTTTGTCCAATCAGTGGGCAACTTGAAGGCACATACATATGCATGCATACACTGCCTGTCACAATATTACTTCTCTTTTCTCTCTGCTGCCCTGATCCATCCTATAAAAAATTGTGCCATTTGGGTTAGGGTTCCTTGGATTTGGCCAAGAGTGATTAAAAGGAGATAACTTACATATCTAGATTTTTAAATCTGTGGAAGTTTTTATCGCATCATTTCACCAATTTTGTGATGCTTATTGCCACTTCATGTCCCAATGTTCTCCTGACTTTAAAAAATCAGTAGAAAAATGGCACATTTCAGTTGATCTGTTGCCATTTTGTTTGTGAAGTGGTTCATGATACTAAATGTGATTGCAGCCAACCCCCTCCAGCCTTTGCCAATATGTGCTTCCACCTCTGAAAAGATCCACATTTTGTGAGCATTCCTGGCTAATATCTGAAAGACAAGAATTTCTGTGTGCCTTTGATACAAGAGGATTTTGACTGGACAGAAATAACTATCACTCCCACGACCCTGGCTACTCACCAGGCTCTGATGTGAGAAATTTTGGAAGTAAAAATTGCTGATTAGGAGCGTGATTATCATGCTTTGTTCTCTGAATTAAGATGCTACTCATGTGTTCACAAATAATTAGATTTCATCAGGCCAATCTGCCAATAATGAATATGCAGCTTCATTGCAGATTTCTCTTTTTTGTGCGGGCAGGTTTGAGCTGTGGGTGGTATTGTATTTTCGTTTTTAAAACCTTTTTTGAGATAGATCAATTGATAGATAGATAGATGATAGATAGATTTTACAGTTAAAATTGTTTCTCATTTCCCTTCTGTGATTTTGTAGAGAATGTGGGGGGAGGGTGTAAACACAAGTTCCTTTTTTAAAAAATTGGCATAATTTCTGCTAAATAGATGAGCATGTTTATCAGAAATGAGCCCTGGGAAATGAGTGATCTTTATGCTAATCAGCGGTAATGATTCCTCCCAATCAGCTTTATCTTAATGTACTTCTCCCCATTACTGGTGATGGAATTCATACCAGTTGACCTGTAATAAAAGGCAATTACATTAGCTACCTAATCACAGCATTCACAGCACCTTTTGAAATGAAAAACCTTTCAAGAGCGAGTTGGGATGACTTAAGCAAACGCCATAAAGCATATTTATGATTTAGGAGTGGAAAACATAACACAGTACCATTGTGATCAACAATGGAATGGAAGAGTTCGTTTAGGAAGAAAAGTGTACAAGGGTGTTATGGAATGGAGTGAATTGATACAAAGGACTATATATGTGCACTTCTGCTATTTTAGAGAACTCATTGTGTAGCTGCGAACGCAGTTCTCCTCTAACATGACAACTAACAGATCAACATGATTAGAAAAGATCTGTAAGGCAGCTGCTACTATATGACTTTTATATAACAGTTCCCTCCAGGCGATTCTGTCGAGGGTAATCTGAGGTTAAGCACATTGCCTTGTTGAGTAAACTGTACTTGTACTGCATTTAGCTCCCTCGTAGCCAAAGAAAAAGTGAGGGTGGAAGAGAAACGAACCGTGTCAGGGTCTTCTACATCTTTGTGGGTTCCGTCTGAAAAGCAGAGGCAACCAAATTTCCGGCTTTGTCTCTTTTCTCCATCTTAAAGACAATGTATATGAATACTAAACAGTAACTAATTATTTAATAAATGAAAATAAATACTACATTGTTCAGAATCAAAGAGAAAACAAACACCCACTCTTTTCTTCATAACACAATGAAGATAGTCATGGTGGTTCACAAATACAAAACCAGTGCCCTTATTAAAACCAACTACAAAGACAAAGAAGTCAAAATGACTTAACTGAGCTGATTAGGATCTCATGAAATTACATGATTTGTTGAAAAAGCAGTTAATGTTCCATTGCAGACAACACCAAATTGGAAGGGATAGCCAATACTCCAGAACACAGGAGCAGAGTTCAAAATGAACATAACAGATTAGAGAGATGGGCCAAAACTAACAAAATGAAGTTCAACAGGGACGAATGCAAAATACTCCAGTCAGGCAGAAAAAATGAAATGCAAAGATAAAGAATGGGGCTCGATAGCAGTATGTGTGAAAAAGATCTTTGATTTCTCATGGACAACAAGTTAAACATGAGCCAACAATGTCATGCAACAGCTTAAAAAGCCAATGGGATTTTGGCCTGCATAAATAGGACTCTAGTGTCTAGATCCAGGGAAGTCATGCTACCCCTCTATTCTGCCTTGGTTAGATCACAACTGGAATCACACTGTGTCCAATTCTGGGCACTGCAATTGAAGAGAGATGTTGACAAGTTGGAATGTGTCCAGAGGAGGGCAACTAAAATGATCAAAGGTCTGGAGAACAAGCCCTATGAGGAGTGGTTTAAAGAGCTGGACATGTTTAGCCTGCATAAGAGATGGCTGAGAAGAGACATGATGAGAGCCATGTATGAAGTGAAGTCATAGGGAGGAGGGAGCAAGCTTGTTTTCTGCTTCCCTGGACACTAGGAGGCGGAACAATGGCTTCAAACTACAGGAAAGGAGATTCCACCTGAACAGTAGGAAAAACTTCCTAACTGTGAGAACTGTTAAGCAGTGGAACACTCTGCACTGGAGTGTGGTGGAGGCTCCTTCTTTGGAGGCTTTTAAACAGAGATTGGATGGCCATCTGTCGGGGGTGCTCTGAATGCGACTTTCCTGCTTCTTGGCAGGAAATTGGACTGGATGGCCCACAAGTCTCTTCCAACTCTATGATTCTATGAGTGTAAGGCTGATTTAATTAATCCCAAATGCACACCTGAAAACCTAAATAACACTTTATGTTTGGTGACAGACTATAGAAATCAAACCCCAATACTTAAAATTGGATGATATCCAATGAATGGAATGGGGAGGGGGAGAGATACCCTGTGCTCACCCTAGTTTGGATGAAGCTAAAACTGAGCTGACTTGGGCAATTAAGGAGAATGATATGATAAAAGTAATAAAGAGTGAGCTATGCAAATCACAGCAATCTGATTTACTGTGGAAATGACTGTCAATGTCTTCATAATTGAGTAATATGGGCAGGTCTGTAGGTCTATTGGCCATGATTTAACAGTGGTATTTTGCATAGATGGAAAGGAGAAATGTATGTCAAAGGGTTCATCAGCAATACCGTAACTTTGTCCTATGCCTAACAGTGTCAATATCTGCAGTGTGAGATTAGAGTGTAGCCATAGCAACTGTTATAACAGAACACACAGAAACAGGTGAATAAAAACGTAAATTATGAATGTAGGCAAACAGCCAATCACTTGCAGAATCTTACGTTCAAACTTGATAGAATTCTAAGATTTTTAAAGCATAAGGAGAAAGCCATAACCCTAAATTTGGAAATATTTATTACTGTTGTTTGACTAGTCATGGCTACTTGGTCTAAAGGCTGGCCAACAGGAAAGATTTCAATAGGGCTACAATTTTCTCTGTTCTGCTTTGTTAACCTCGACAGACTTGAGGAAAAATGTACTCTGCAGAGTATTTTCCTGACCTCAAAAAACACATCTGTCATCCTAATCATTGTTGCACCCTTTAGGCTTGGAAGGGTATCAGTCATTTATCTTTGGAGGATTTCAGGGTTGCCTGTTTTGCCAAATGGGACATGACAGAGAAAATATCTTGTGAACCACATTACAAAAATTGTCATGTTGACACTGTCAGGGTCTAAGGGAATGTGACATAAATTTTATTCATAGAGCAGGAAGTTCTAATCAAAACTGATTTTGTTCTTAAAATATTCGCAGCATTGTTCAAAGAATCTAAAAAGTCACTTGTTATCCTGTCAAGTGAATGAATGGGGAAAAATAAACCTCTAATTGTGAGGTATGCTGTAAATAAATACAAGAATTATATTGTATGAAAGCAGACACATAGCCAGAAAAAGGAGGTGTGGTTGAAACATTTTTTTAAATTTTTTTAGCAAATCATGAAGAGTAAGTTCATAACACACAATAATTTAAATTCTATGACTCATTCTATATATTTTATAATATTTTATTTAATATTTCCAGATTTTTTTTCACATAAAAGCAGGAAATTGAGCAGTTGAGTAAAAAGGGGGGAAAAGGAGGGTAGGAGTAATGGAGTTATTGTTAGTAGGTTAACTCTTTACAAATATCTAGTATGCCACCATGGAACTGGGAGGTTGAGGGGATGGAGGGAAAGACATTGTACAAAATTATAGTTGTTACATCTAATTCTTCATCTCTATTACCCCGGTGGCGAAGTGTGTTAAAGCGCTGAGCTGCTGAACTTGAAGACCGAAAGGTCCCAGGTTCAAACCTCGGGAGCGGTGTGAGCAGTTAGCTCCAGCTTCTGCCAACCTAGCAGTTTGAAAACATGGCAATGTGAGTAGATCAATAGGTACCGCTCCGGCAAGAAGGTAACGGTGCTCCATGCAGTCATGCCGGCCACATGACCTTGGAGATGTCTATGGACAACGCCGGCTCTTTGGCTTAGAAATGGAGATGAGCACCAACCCCCCAGAGTCAGACATGACTGGACTTAAGGTCAGGGGAAAACTTTACCTTTACCTTTTTATTACCCTTACAGACATTAAAGTGTTAAAAAGGTTACAAATTCCATATATCCTTTATAACAAAAAGAGGAATAGTATTGTCATCTAATTAAAAAACCGAATAGTCAAATCTTCTTATATTTTCTGTATTATTCCATGTTCTTTTTGTCTTCTCCTCCAGCTCTTTTTCATTAAAATTTCACCTTAATTGTTCTTATTTATATTATTTCTTTTAACTCTTTTAATTCTTTTAACAAATTTTAATTTTTGTATAAATAATCTAAAGGTTTAATTTAATCTGTTAGTAAATCAGTATTGTGCAGACAAAAATGTATTATGTACCACTATCACCCCCCCCCCCCAGTACCTTTAATCTGGTACCTGATTATTCAAGAAATACTCGATAGTTGTGGAGAAATTAAAATATAAACTTTTTAAAGCAAGCACAAATTATCATAGTTGTTATATACCTAGAAACATTATAAATTGTATTGAAACTTACATTTTTCTTATGGAGTTTAACCTAGGGAGTCTGATTCTGATGTCAGTTTTGGTGGATTATGTTATTTGCAAGTCAAAAACCAAATGAAATCATGCAAGTTTGAAGTGGTAAGGATCCTGTTTAAGCACTGAAGTTAATGGTGTAGGCAAAGTTTTGTGAGCAATTTGACAAAAAAGATGAAAAAAATATTACCCTTCCTCCACACTCCTCAATGGTATATTTGGGTATTCAATGCCTGGGGACTCCCCTCTGTCCATTGTACTCAAATTTTCTGTAACAGAAACAGTGTGTACCAGTAGTTGTTCCAGCCTTCTTTAACCAATGCTAAAGGTGCATAGAGGGGCTGTAGGAGGGAGGGGGATTAACTACATTGATTAATGTTCCATTGACACAAGGCAGATAGGAGAAACATTATGTCATTAATTTTCAGTTGGTGATTGGATAAAGCCTATGAAGATGCTGATTTACAACAAATAACTTGGAAACAGAAGTCCCACAAAAAGGTTTACACCTTCCTGTTAAAGAAGGCAACATGAGACAGAATATTTCCTGCCAAGGATTAATGACTACATTAGCATTCACTTAGGTGCCCTTAGAAATTTTCCCAGCGGGTGCATCAAAGGGAGGAAAATGGCAGGTGAGAGGACATGCAAAAGCCAAGTGCTATCTTTCTATATTTTAGCCTTCTGAAATAAAGATTTTTGAGCATACATGAGATTTTCATGGCTCACTGTAACCAAAAGGATTGTATTTTTTTTTAAAAAAATCCTCCTAATAAATTAATCAGGAAGAGGAATGCATAATCAGGAAGAGGAATGCATAACTCCAGCTCCCAAAATCAGCAATACTGGTTCCAGGCATATTTTTTTAAAGTGGTGAAGAACTGTGTTTTAATTTTTTTATTGAATCAGAGGCAGAAAATCCATGGCCTTTCAAGGTGGGACTCTAATTCACATGTCCAAGATAACATGGGCTACTCCTAGGGATAATGCGAGTTGTCATCCAGCAACATCTGCAGAATCACGATTTTCCTACCCTTTCATTTAGAAGATACAGTCCTTGGTTTATTTCTGGGACTAATACTGTGGATTATTATAGGCTAATGAACAAAGAAGAGTTCACATCTGCAGAAATCCAAGGTGAAGGAGCATCTAAAAATAGTTGTTGCCTCTCCTCTCACTAACAATTTGTTCATAATAAAACATTATACAAAATAGAACCATATCTATTCTTTTGTCCATGTAGCAAAGCTCAATATGTGTAGGTATGTACCACATGAGAATGAATCAACTCAGAATTTAATCAAGTTGGGTGGGTGGAATTCATCAACATGAGTTATTTTGATGAGTGAAGGCACAGAAAATGTGCATATTTTCCCACAAATGTATCGGTAAATATGCATGTATGTTTGAAAATATGATACTTACTTACTTGTAACAATGGTAAACTTGTCTTACCATGAGTTTTTATAATCAATCTCCCTATCCTGTTGTGTTTGTTCTTTCTTTTTGGTTTGGCTTTATTAAAAAAATAATGGTAGTTTTACAAATTCACTGTAATTTTTCCCAAAAATGATAAACCTATTAGGAATCTATATCTCACGCTTGAGGTATAATCCCTCATACAGATTGGTGCACTTGCTAGACCACAAACCAAGTGTACATCCAATCTGTTGCTTCCAAACATAATGAAGAGATGGGCAAATCTACAATCTGCATTTTGATACCAAATACTTAATATACAGTCATTTTTAATGGTAATGAAAACTGTTAACATTTCTAACCAGATATTCACCCACAGTTCCTCCTGGAAATATGAGGAAGGAAGGTGGTTTTCTTCCCTTCTCATTAACTTCAAAAACTGAAACAAAAATAGAACTTCACAAAAACAGTCTTCCCTTCTTGTCATTTCTTAAAAAGCACCTAGATTAGTGTTTATTATAAGTTTAGGCACTGCATTCCATTTTTGTGTCCTTCACCCACAGGACTTACTGTTTCATTACTTTACGGAACCTTGGTGCATATTGTGTACTAAAAGCTACATAAGGTACTTCTGAAACGTACTTTTGTAGTTGCCATGGCATTGCAAATACATTACTCTAAGTTGAATCTGGTCACACAATATCTCACAGGCTCCTTTTATAACCATTATAATGCTTGACTTCAATTTGCACGTCTAAAGCAGAGAAAGAATACCTTGGTATTTCATTGCCTTGAGAAACCTTTGCAAAGCTCCATGGTGGTAAAATTATAAACTTGAGACCTTGGGATAAAAGAAGGATAGAAGAGTGCTTTGGCCCCTCAAAAACACACAACCCTATACTCTGAATTTTGTGATTTAATTGAAATGTAGCTTTCGTAACCCAAAGACCTGTCTTCTATCTGCCCCGTCAGAAAACTTATTTCTCTGTGCTGGTCTTTGAGTTGTTTCAGCCCACTTGAACTTTGCTTACAAATGTCTTTGGATACTTTGTAGTCATAATGGTAGTATTCTCTGTTGTAAATGCTGGTCTTAAGCAGGACACACTTCCTCGTGTTCGTGCTAGCATGTTGTTAGCATGTTACCTTCAATAAATGCTTTGCAATATTTTCTCATTGAAAGTTGGACTTGTTATAAAAAAGTCAATTACAAGTCTCATGCAACAGATATCCGCATAGGTTTGGTCAGAGTTCTCTGATCTCACAATGATGCAAGATTCCAGTCCTTTTACAAAAGAGAGGTGGAGGAGAATTGGTGAAACAACCTTGGTTTATGTTTAGAAGGAGCTTGGTGAAGACTAGAGAGGGGAGAGAAAAGGTTATATCACAGCAGAAGTACAGGGCTGCTTCAGCCAAAAAAGCAAACATTAAGCGCCAGGCTATAAATACATATAATTGGGCTCAATAAAAATAAGAAAAGTAGGCTTTTCCCATTTATATTATTATCTCTTCCTCTTTAGCAGATGTTATTGCAAGTGTCCAGCATTCATGTGTCATACTTGGAAAAGCTTTTGTAATAAAAATAGGTTGATAGTAGCAGAAAGAGTGATTAAGAAAACAATTTCCACCCCACAGATGGTGATATTATTCCAGCTGAAGTGTAGCTGTAAAACCTTTTGCTAAAAGTCCATTAGTAATAATGTTTTATGAAACAGAATGTTTTTTCATGTGTTTAAACCCTACTTTCCTGATTATTAAGCATAACCCAACTGACTTACACACTCATTGATCTCATCATGGAGTTCCCTGATGCCATTATCAATATGCGATGCTATAAAGTACTTCCCAATAGAGGTGTGCAATTTGGCCAAAAGGCATGCCATTTTGGGGTCCATTTTCAGCTAACCTCTCATTCTGTTCACTGGGAAGTTACTCGAATCGGGAGGAATGTTGCCATTTTCATTTGGCAAAGATTTGGCCCATTGGCTACAATGGGAAATTTCAATCCTCTATCATTTTAAAGCCTATCTGCATGAAACGTACCTAAGTTTTAGACTCCATTTACAACTGCAGGTCTGCCAAGTTTTAGAATAATTCACCAATCTACTGATTTTTAGATTGTGGCGCTGCTGGCTAGTAACCAGTTGCAATAAATCACTACTGACTGAGAGGTCATGAGTTCGAAGCCCGGGTCGGGTTAAGCCTCCGACCATTAATAGCCCTGGCTTGCTGTTGACCTATGCAGCCCCGAAAGACAGTTGCATCTGTCAATTAGGGAAATTTAGGGACGCTTTATGTGGGAGGCTAATTTAACTAATTTACAACACCATAAAACTGCCAGCAAAACACGAGGAAAGGAATGAGGAAGTACAGCCACTACTGGACAGTGAAGCAACAGCTCCCCCTGTGGCCGGAATCGTGAAGCTGGAAAAATGTTTTAAAAAATGCCTCTGAGTCTGTCTACTGTATGTTGTTTGTCTGTTGGCATTGAATGTTTGCCATATATGTGTTCATTGTAATCCGCCCTGAGTCCCCTTCGGGGTGAGAAGGGCGGAATATAAATACTGTAAATAAATAAATAAATAAATTTAAAATAAGACAAACTGCAAAAGAAGGTTCTGGGAATTTTAATTGCCGGTTGTGTCAATTCTCAGCCAATCAAAGTATGGACACAATCAGGCCTTTTATTGGCTGAGAAACACACACAGAGAAAAAAACTTCAACTCCCATCATGCTCTGAGAGAAACTCAGAGACTGGGTTGTTGTATGTCTTTCGGGCTGTGTGGCCATGTTCCAGAAGTATTCTCTCCTGACATTTCACCCACATCTATGGCAGGCATCATCAGGGGTTGTGAGGTATGGATAAACTAAGTAAGGAAAGGAAAGAATATATATCTGTGTAGAGTCCAGGGTGTGGCAAGAGTCCTTTGTCATTGGGAAGCCAGCATTAATGTTTCAGTTAATCACCCTAATTAGCATTGGAAAGGTTTTCGTCTCTTGCCTGGGGGCATCCTTTGTTCTTAATGTCCATCCCATTCAAGTGCTGCTGGGAAAGCAAGTTCCCAGCAGAGCCCTCTCTGGCGGAGGAGCCTAGGAAACTTTTCCACTGCCAAGGAGGAAGAAACGACACTGCAGGATCTTCTCCAGGAGCCTTGTGGCAAATCCCTGCCTCAGGTATAATGCAGATATAACTCCATCCTCTCCAGTAGTTGATAAATCCAGCACTTTTGATCTATTTTGCCGAGCTTTTCCGTTCTCTCCTCCTTGTTCTGTTTTCAGGAGATTACATGAAACGGAACACTGAATATTACAAATTAATTTCAGTCAAACTGATTCAGGTCCAAGCCTACTTCCCAACCATCTGTAGGCCTTTATGCACAGCCCAAACCAGTCGGCAGATGATGGGGTTAAAAAAGGTACAAGGTTTTACATAGCACAACTCTCAGACAATGCTAGGATCTGACTGAAGCTAGAAACAATAATGAGAGTGCTGATCTATAATATGTCTCCAGCTCCCAGACTATGATGCATTGGCTCCTTCTCTTACATGCCCCCCAAGTCGTTATTCTTGATGCTTACCACATACATTTGTCTGTCAGATTTATCTACTGCTTTTAATTTTACAAAACCTCCAAAGAATAAAATGTGGCTGAGACTAAAATGCACATTTTATGGCTGACATCCCATTACTGACATAGTCTACCTTACATTTCTGTATATCTTTTGTTGTTGTTCCAGGAGTCAGCATTTTCTTTCATTCTTTGTGATATTCAGCATCCCCCCTCCATATACTATTGACCCCATTACATTAACATCCCTTCCCAACCATTCATTTGCTGGTGGAGGTCAGAAAAGCACTAGCTGTGTACCTAGAATTAGACATAGACCAATGACATCATCCATTGACATCTCTTGAAAACCCCAGTAGGTCTTGGTGGAAGAAGTCCTTATTTTGCATTTGATATGGGAACATAATTAGGTGCTTCTCTGATCCCTCTCACTATCCACAAGCAATGGAATGGCAAGGCAAGGGGTCAAGGCTTCTGTCAAGCAAAAATGAGTTCTGGGAGAGGTAACACGCACATGGGATCCCATCCTTAAAAATATATATATGAGAAATATTATACTCATCTACCTTCTTTCAAGGGCTAGCATTGCTTGTGTAAAACGTCTGCAAATATCGACTGGGATCCTGTTGATAGCATATGCTGGTGTAACCTTGCATTATACTAGCATATCGACTTTTCTTATTGTGGTAGGAAGAAATGTCTACTTGAACCTGGATATCTCTTTCAACAAGATCATTTGGGCTGCTGCTTTGTTGCCAGGAGAAAGGAAATTCTATGGCCCTCTGGGAGGGTGATAGTTCTTCCTCCTTCTCAGCTTGCACCCAGATGGCATCTAATGCCCTGCCCCCGTTTTTGTGTGCACAGCATGCGAGCAGAAAGGGAAGATTTTTAGAGTTGGAAGGAGTCAAAAGACCCATCTAATTCAACCCTGCAATGCAGGAAAACACCATTAAAATATTCCTGAAAGACGTCAATGCAACTTCTATTTAAATGCCTCCAAAGAATGAGAGACCACCAACATCTGTTCCACTCTTCAACATTTCTTCTTACCTGTTGATGGCATAAACTGTGCAATAAATGTGCAAAAGGATATTCAGTACATCTTTGTACAATAAGCCTCTACACATTTAGCCTATGTGCCATTTCTGGAGCATGCCCCATGCCATGATATCTGACTATGTTTTTGCAGGTAATCCAGAAGATGACTCATACATACTTCCAGTTGTGAAAGCTTCTTTGGTGCTTCCTGACATTCCTCATTAAATGGTTCTTAGATCATGCCCCAGAAGCTGAGAGTTTGGATTAAAATATAGGGAAGGGGAAGAGGAGGTACCATTTGTGGAACATTTTGCTCTATCAAGTTGCTGTAGAATTATGGCAAATGCATTCTACAGTTGAGCAATGAATCTTTCCATTTGGAGAGTCATTCCAGAAGCATACCCGAGTTCAGTTGATCCTGTTTTGATCATTGCCTTTGCAAATAAAGGTAAAACAGTTCTGCTTGTGAGAGAATAATGCTTAGGGCATAGTAACCATGCCTCACAAAATGGCAATATACCATTTTACACAGGAACATGTTTTCTAATATTTGAGATGGATTCCTAATATATTTTTAGATATCACTGAGCATAATCAAAAGATTATGAAAAAAATGAAAATAGCCTGCATTCAACATACAGCTCAAACTATTAATGTTTTGTTGGTTTCCTTCCAAAGGTCACTTGATGCTCACTGGTTTTATGTGGGGTTTTTTTGCTGTGCAGCTTAGGGGGAAATAAAAACCTTAAATGTGAAAAGTCAAAATGACTAATTTGCAACTGTTCAAGGCATTGCTTCATAAATTGCCTAAATTCAATCTCGCTTACAATAATTTATTAATGCAAGAAAGAATTTCCTCTTTCTGTGGAAAATAAACATATAAGCTATGAAATTATAGATTCCAAAAGAAAGGGGATCTGAAAAAAGGATTTTTCCTCTTTCATTAAAAGGAGGAGGATGCTAGGTAAGATCAAAAACAAGAAGAACACTTGAGCTATCTACTTGTCAGTCATCAATAATGGCAAATTCTGAAGCAGATGCACATCATGACAGTTGAATCTTGCCTGTTCAAAACCGGGCTACCCCCAATGGTTCTTCATTCCAACAGGGATAGCTATATAAAACTATATATTGTTCTCTGAAAATCTTCCCCTTTCTGTTACTGTGATGGTTCCAGTTAAGCTCAAAAGGAATTGAGTTACAGCTAACATATAGCGAATATCTACTCATCAAACATTCATAGAAGGCCAAGATTGCAAGCCCTGGCTCCACCGAAACATTGATCTCTGGTGTGAACTTTCATGACACCTATGAAGGGATCTCTTTAACTATGCTATGGAAAGAACCTTGGATCTGTTCTGTGTCCCACCTGTAAAATTAGGAATTAGAACAGACTAGCCTCCATACTGTGCTGTGAATGGAGCATCTTTCCAAACCACCATTCTATAAATTTCATAAAATTAATTCACAAACCACAAAGCCATTAAACATGAAGAGAGAAGGAAGCGTCTTCATTTACCAAGGGTTTTAGCTGAGGTAGGCAACCTTTCAATGGAAAGCAATAAAAGACAGGCACAGACCTGCTTTAATTCTGTCTCAACTGAAAGGAAATTGCCTCTGCCTAATGAAGGCTGATTTGACTCCATGCCTCATTCGTGGTGTTAAAAGCCACCAAAGCAGCAGAGATCCTGCAGTTAAAGGGGAACACAAAACATCACTTGTTTTGTTTCTTCCTGAACAAATGAAGATATCATAAATATGTAGGCAATGGATGTTGTAACTTCCCTTGGACTAAAATGGAGGGAGGGAGGAAAAGAAACAAAAGAAATGTGGCAGCACTTTGAAGACTAACTGGCTTTTGGTTTAGCATGAGCTTTAGTGGATCTAAGGAGGAGGAGGAGGAGGAGGAGGAGGAGGAGGAGGAGGAGGAGAAGACACTTTATTTATATTCCACTTTATCTCCCCAAAGGGACTCAGAGCGCATTACAGTACATTATTCTGCACAATAACAAAAAATACAATACATAGACAAGGTAAAGGCCTTCCCCTTTTTCATTTCTGGCATCTGGAGGCGATGCTCAACTCTGCCCATGGGGAGGTGCTTTTGTTCCATTTTTCCATGCCGAGGAGTCTGTTGTCCATAGACATCTCTCATGTTTTGCCGACATGTCTGCAATGGGCGCCCTTTCTAAACCTACTAATTTAGAAGCAATGCTGAATGGTATTAAGGCCCCAGGAATAAAGCATATTTATACATTTGTAGGAATGAGAAAGAATCTAATCAGATCCAGAAAGATAGAAATCATGACCCTTGTCCTAAATTTTCAAAGTACTGCCTCCAAAGAAATGGGCTTAAATCCACAAAAGTTCAAGCTGATATGAAATTTAAAGAAGAAACAGTCTTAAAGATGCTGTCACATTTCTTTTTCTTTCTCCCTTCTTCCTCTTTATATTTCAATACAGCTCCTTCTTTGAAAAAAAAATCCTTTAAACTGTAATTCTAAAGGTGTGGGGAACAGGGACTAGGGCAACATCGGAGCTGCCAATACAAATCGGACTGAAGTGTCAGCGGAGCTAATGTTTGGCCCTTTCCCTCTTCTGCAGAGCCTGTTCTGCCTCTTGAATGGAAAAAGATTTTCTCATTGCTTACTGGGATGAAGTTGCACATGCCATGAGATTATGCTAGGTTTCTCCCCATGCTGCAGACATGGTTGGGATTTTGACTTTATTTATTTTATTTATTTACAGTATTTATATTCTGCCCTTCTCACCCCGAAGGGGACTCAGGGCGGATCACATTATACACATACAGGGCAAACATTCAATGCCCATAAACACATTGAACCGAGACAGAGACAGACAGACAGACAGACAGACAGACAGACGCAGAGGCAATTTAACTTTCTCCTGAGGGGATGTTCGATTCTGGCCACAAGGGGGAGCAACTGCTTCATCATCCACTCTGATGGCACTTCCTCACTTCCTCATTCCAACGTTGTAAATTAGTTAAACTTGCCTCTCCACTTTTATAAGTGGTACCTTATTTCCTACTTGATAGATGCAACTATCTTTCGTGTTGCTAGGTCAGCAACAAGCAGGGGCTATATTTTATTTTTAATTGACGGGTGCTCACCTCGCCACGGGCTGGCCTCGAACTCATGGTCAGAGTGATTTATTGCAGCAGCTGCTCACCAGCCTGCGCCACAGCCCGGTCCCTGGATCCAGTCCTGCCTCTCTCTGTCACTACCACACTCCAGTTTTCTCCCCTTTCTGAGATCATATTTCTGGGGTGAGCTGACTGAAATTTGAAACTTGCTCTGAAATTTAAAATTCTTAAGAAGGATTCAATCTCTTTTGAAATTAGGAAGTTCTTCCTGGTCCCAGAAGGATCTCTTCCTCACATGAGGTCCCTGATCTGGGTGATAATGGAGGGATTCACTATGGATTGTGGTGAATCTGGTGTGGGAAACCCATTGCCCTGCGGTCCAAATTGTACAAATCACCACTCATCATATTCCATGGGAGGGTGTGTTGCTGCCCGGCTCCCCCCCCCCATTGTTTTCAATGCAACATGGGATGCTACTTCCTCAGGTGATTTCGCCTCTCTTCAGGCATGGAGCCCTGCAGAAAGTAGATCGATGTCATGTGTTGAGATCCAGCAGGCTCCATGCCTGAAGAGAGGTGCAATTTTGCCCATTTGACGAGGTGGCAAGTATTACAGCCTTGAGTTTGTTGTGTTCTTGATTACATACGACAATTGTGTACCATTCACTATTTCTATCTGAGTTTTCAGAAAGGCATGCTTGGAGTGTTGCTTCTGCACACTGCAGGAGTAGATATTTTACTCTTCTCTCAGGGAACATTGCCTGCTAAATAAGAATACCCACCCCCCTCCCATAACTGAAGCATGGAATTTGTAGTTTGGTGAGGCACCAGCATTCTTTGGCAGAGAAAGCTAAAGACCTTGTAAAACTACAACATTTCATTATTGTAGCATTGAGCTATGGCAGTTAAAGTTGTGTCAAAATGCATTCAATCTACAGTGCAGATGTATCCTAAGCCTTGGGAGATTAAGTTTCTTATCACACTGACCCACAAAACTTGCAGGGTGGGTTTGAGTCAGTTCCTCTTAGCTTGATTTTCTTTGAAGGGTTGTTGTGAAAATAAACTAAGGGTGAGGAAAGCCATCAATGCTGCCTTACATTATGGGAAGAAAGACAGGATAGAAAAGTAATTGATGAAAATTAACTGGTATACTGTCAGCTCACCACAGCCGCTCCTGAATGAACACACGAGACTCTCTGTGGTATCACCAGGAACTTTTACTGTAGGAAACATGAACATCAGAAAAGCCAAGAATGGGAGGCTCCGGCCAACCCTCCTTTATATACCCTCCCCCTCATTTGAACAGTCTCTTCCCGCTCAGTAAAACCCCGCGCAAATTCCCCGCCAAGTCCATCAGCCGTTTCTCCTCCGAGTCCTGGGACGCAGGTGTCTTATCAATGTCAGTGACCCTGAAACTCAGAGCCACATCCAGGCTCTAGTAGCAGGGTTCTGACATGGCGTCCTCCTCCCCTTCGTCCTGGAAGGAAAAGATTAAACACAACTATTGTTCTCCGCTGTCCAGAGTTCCTTTATACTTTTTTAACAGGCTGCAATGGAATACCGGGTGTACCTTTCCTAGGTCCTTTGGTAGCCTCAGCTCATAGGTCACTTCGTTTATTCTTTTTGCTACCCTGAATGGCCCTATATAGCGTGGAGCCAATTTCTTGGATGGGAACCCCAATTTCAGGTTTTTTGTGCTCAGCCAAACCAGATCTCCTTCGCCCAATTTGTCCCCCTCTCGGCGCCTACGATCCGCAAAGAGCTTGTACTTCTTTTGTGTTTCCCGCAATGCCTCTACCACGGTTTGCCACCCTTGCTTGATTTTGGCCGGCCATTCCTCGTCGGTCTGGCCCTCCCCTTCCTTCCACTCGGGTAGCCTGGGGAAAGGTGCCACCTCCTGTCCGTATACTATTTCGAATGGGGCACGACCTGTGGCCGAATGTACGGCCCCGTTAAAAGCCATCTCAGCAAACGGAAGAAGGTCCGCCCAATCATCCTGTCTATAATTGGTGTACATCCTTAAGAATTGGCACAGTGTCTGTTGGGTACGTTCGACCCCCCCGTTGGTCGCGGGATGAAAGGCCGAGCTCAGGTTCCTTTCTGCTCCTAACAGCTGTAAGAATTTTCCCCAAAATTTTGCAGTAAATTGGACTCCCCGGTCACTAATTATCTTGTCGGGACACCCATGTAGGCGATATACATGCTTCACATACAAATCAGCAAGTTTTTCAGCTGAAGGGAGTTTTGGCAGAGCCACAAAGTGTGCCTGTTTTGAGAATAGGTCCAATATTGTCCAAATGTATCTGTGGCCTCTGCTGGGGGGTAGTTCGCCTACAAAATCCATGGCTACGCATTCCCATGGCCTCATGGGCTCCACCACCTTCTGCAATAGCCCCTGGGGCTTCCCCGGTGGTGTTTTTCCCTCTGCACATAATTCACACTGCGTGACGTACCCCCTGGCGTCTTTCCTCATTCCGGGCCACCAGCATTGTTTGGCCAACAGTTTAATAGTCCTGGTGGGGCCTAGATGACCCGCACCCTTGTTATCATGGTACTTCCTTAACATTTCTCGTCTTAAACATTCAGGAATATACAATTTCTTATTTACAAACACCAAATCCCCACACAATTCTCCCTTTTCTTTGTTTGTTTGTAACCATTTGTCCATTCCATACGCTCGCTTCAACTCTTCCTCCCATATTTCTCCTCCCCCCGTGGAAATGGCAGTACGTTTGTTTTCTTTGGCCGCTTGTGCTCGAGTTAGTACTGCCAGGCCCCATTGCTTATCAAGAAAAATACTCCCTTCAGATTCCTGAATTCCTCCCCCGTGCTGAGGCATCCGAGAGAGAGCGTCAGCGAGTATATTATGTTTCCCCTGGAAGAATCTGAGTCTGAAATCAAAACGGCTGAAATATTGGGCCCATCTAATTTGCTTCGCTGATAGTTTACGAGGGGATCTTAGATACTGTAAATTTCTATGGTCAGTCCACACCTCAAACGGTGTTCCACTTCCTTCCAGAAAGTGTCTCCAGCACTCTAGTGCTTTTAGAATCGCTAAGGCTTCTCTCTCCCAAATCGGCCAGTTTTTTTCTGTATCGCTAAACTTTTTTGACAGATAGCCACATGGCTTCAGGTTCCCCCCCTCGTCTTTCTGTAGCAGAACTGCCCCATATGCCCGGTCTGACGCATCGCAATGTAGTACAAAGGCCTTAGACATATCAGGGTGCTGTAGGACAGGCTCCTCAGTAAAACGCTTTTTAAGGGCTTCGAAAGCTTCCTGGCATTCTATTGTCCAGGTCAGTTTGGCCCCTGGGGCCTTCACTTTGGCTGTTTCTCCCCTACCTTTAGTCTTTAACAAATCCGTTAATGGCAAAGTGAGGCGCGCAAAGTCCTTGATAAATGTTCTATAGAAGTTTGCGAACCCTAGGAAGGATTGCAGCTGCTTCCGTGTTTTGGGGGCTTCCCACCCCCTCACGTCTTCTACCTTCGCAGGGTCCATCGCCACTCCCTGGGAGGAAATCCTATACCCCAGAAAGTCTATCTGGTCTTTATTGAACTCGCACTTGGCAAGCTTCGCATACAGTTTTGCTTCTCTCAACTTTTGCAGGACTTCCCTGACTAGTTCTATGTGTTGCTCCTTAGTCCGAGATACTAACAATATGTCATCTAAAAAAACAAAGACTCCCTTGTACAACAATGGATGCAACACTTCGTTGATTAATTGCATGAACGCGGCGCCTCCGCCGCACAAACCGAAAGGGAGCACACGATAATTGAATAATCCGAATGCACAGGAGAAGGCCGTCTTCCACCTGTCCTCTGGTTTAATCTGCAATTTATGGTACGCTTCAATTAAGTCCAATTTAGTGAATATCTGTCCCTCCGATAACTGGGCGATCAAGTCCTTCACTAAAGGTAGGGGGTATTTATTTCCAGAACTGATTGCATTCAGGCCCCTGTAGTCAATGCAGAGCCTCAGCGTTTGGTCCTTTTTGCGCCTGAACAACACAGGCGCCCCTAGAGGGGAATTTGAAGGCTCTATGAAACCCCTCGCTAGGTTTTTATCAATGTATTTTCTCAGTTCCTCCTTTTCCCTAGCCGACATTGGGTATATTTTTGCCTTAGGAAGCTCTGCTCCTGGGACTAGCTCTATCTTCACTTCAACTCTCCGCTTCGGTGGGAAACTGTCTGCTTCCTTCTCATCAAATACGTCCACAAAATCCCGATACTCTGGGGGTAATTTATCTGCCAGTTCTGCTATCCTGATAGAGTCTTCCTCCCCCCTTTTCCCCGGCTCCCTTTCCACTTCCTGGCTCCCTCCTTCCAACTTCATCCTGAAGATCATGCTCTTATCCTCCCAGTTGATTTGCGGGTTGGCCTGCCCCAGCCATGGCATGCCTAGTATAACATTATAGCTGGCTATTTGTGATATCACAAATGACACCTTTCCTTCCCAACTCCCTATCTTACACTTTACATCTTCGGCACTGTACTTAGCTAATGATCCCGATGCTGTGGATCCGTCCAACTGCGAAAAAGCTATTGGGGATTCCAGGTTCGTTCTTTCGCATCCCAATCCCTCGGCTAATTCAGGGGAGATGATGTTCCTGGAACATCCACAATCCACAAATGCTTTGCAGGTTGCTTGTTTGCTGCCACTTTCCAGCTGAATGGGGACCACTATCATGGCTTTGTCCTGACTTACCAACCCCCCCGAGTGGTGCCTCATCGGTGGTTCTTCCTCGGCGCGTTTCCCTGCCACGGCTCTTGGTTTGGGCGGGCCTCCGCCTTCCCCTTTTCTCTGCCAGCACTCGGCAGCCCTGTGGCCCAAACGGCCGCACACGAAGCAGCCCCTCCTGCTGGTGCTCACGTTCCCTGTCGGCTCCGTTCTCCTCCCGGCTGGGGTTGATCCCTCCTTCCGGCTCCCCTCTTTCATCTGCGGCCGCTGCTGTAGCCCTCCTCGGTGCCTCCTCGCCTGGGCCAGCGATGTCTCGATGCGCCCCGCCAGCTGAATCCATCCGCGCAGTGTGTCAGGCTCATCACGATGCACCGCCCAGGAGAGGATCTCCCGCCTGAGCCCCTCTTTGAAGAGTTCTATCTTTGTCACTGCAGACCATTCCGGCACCTTTTCAGCGAGGCATTGGAACTCCTCCGCATACTCAGATACCGACCTCTGCCCCTGGGAGACGGTCTTCAACTCCTCCCTCGCCCGGATCTGCTCCAGTGGATCTCGGAAACGGGTCTCCAGGGCCCCCATAAAGCGTCGGAGTGACCCCAGACATGGGTCGCGCCGCGCGTGTAGTTGAACGTACCAGCTGGCCGCTCCCCTCTTCAACACTGCACCAATGGCCCGTACCCGGCTGGATTCCGTTCTAAAAGTGTGGGCATTGTCCTCCATATAGCCCCTCACCGTGGTCAGGAAAAAATCCAGTTCAGAGGACTCTCCCCCAAACTCGATCCTTAGTTCCTCTCGTCTCGGTAGGGGTCCCTGTGGTGGCAATCCCCAATTCTCCGCCCGTCGCAAGCCCCCTTGCGGGCCAGTGGGCCCCGCTGCTGCTTCCCTTTGTCCTGTGCCACGCCCGGCATTCGCCAGGGGCACCAGGGTCTCAGTTGGGAGCGTAGCCGGGATTCTCGGAGGCTTTTCCCCTTCGTCGTCACTCTCCTCCACCCGCGTCAGGCTCGTTTGGATCTTGGGCCGAGCACCGGGCTCCTTTCGCATTTCCCTTCCCTTCGGTGCTGGGAGGTCTGCAAAGCCCTGGCTGCTTCCCATGCTCACGTCCCACATTGAGCTAGCCCGGAGTTCCCTTCCTCGCTCCGGCTCCGCCAAAACCGCCAGGCGCTCCATCGCCCTCGACATCACTGCCAGGGTGGTCTCCATCGCCGACATCCTCTCCTCCAGAAACACCATCTTTTGCGGGCCTGGGGAAGGTGAACCTTCCTCTCCTCCGGTGCTATCTCCCCGCACCACTCCGCGCCTCTGGGTTACCCCATTTGGCTGGGCATAAGCGGTGGATGACGCCAGGGCCGCCAGCTGGTGGAACTCAGCGTCCGTCTCGGGAGTTGCCCTTTCCGACCTTCCTCCTCCGGCGCCCAAGAGCTCTTCATCCTCCACTTGCATGTTACACCTCACCGCTACAGCGGGATGGTGTCCGTATTCTTGGCTTAGTGTCAGCTCACCACAGCCGCTCCTGAATGAACACACGAGACTCTCTGTGGTATCACCAGGAACTTTTACTGTAGGAAACATGAACATCAGAAAAGCCAAGAATGGGAGGCTCCGGCCAACCCTCCTTTATATACCCTCCCCCTCATTTGAACAGTCTCTTCCCGCTCAGTAAAACCCCGCGCAAATTCCCCGCCAAGTCCATCAGCCGTTTCTCCTCCGAGTCCTGGGACGCAGGTGTCTTATCAATGTCAGTGACCCTGAAACTCAGAGCCACATCCAGGCTCTAGTAGCAGGGTTCTGACAGTATACTGAGATAATGGGAGTCAATCTGTCTTGGAATTGGGAGAAAAGGTGGATGGATGGATGGAGTGTGAGACTGTTTTGTCTGCATAGTGGAAAGTTACACAGTATTACCTCTGAAAGGAGAGATACTACTTCTTGATTTTCTTGTTTTGCTTCAGCTCTCCTTAATTGAAATTTAAGCATAGAAAATTAGTACAGAAGTGTTGTGTTGTGGCCAATAGAAGTGACAAACAGAACTGCTTAGTTTGAAATGATTGGCTCCAGAAATGGTGATGGCGAGGAATAGCCTTTTCCATAAAGGTATAAACAAATTTGTTGCAATCAAGAACTATCAGGCCAGATTCACAGATTGGAAAAGTTGCTGGTTTTAACTGTGTGGTTCTGAAGGCTGTAGTCTAAAAAATTGTGTCCCTGCCCCAAGCCCTATTTAAAATGAAGCCTCCAGAGTGAGGGCAGTTTATCTAGCATTTTGAAATCCTGGCGACAAGAGTGGAATTATTCCTCTGACCTTGTTATGAGCACTCTCAGAGACACAACTATTGGAGAAAGATGTGCCTTTGCTCTGATCTAACAAGGCAGTTCATATGGTTTATGCTGTTCAAGTAAATGTGTAGCTGGCTTGTGTGGTATATTTCCAAAGACAAAAAGAAAAATGAAGCTACCTAGCAGTGAAAACTGAAAAAGATAATGAGATGCTTTCTTGCCATCTAAAATGTCCATTTTTCTGTTCATCTGGGAAAAAAAATGCCTAGCTTTCTCAAAAATGAGAAACAGATACAAGAGATAAATTGTTTTTAAAAGGGCATGTCAAGGGATTTAAGAGGAAGAAAACATACATCTGTTTGAAGAACAAGACAATAAGGTGTCAACCCAAAGCAAAAGGTTGCATTTTCTTTTCTGTGGAAGAAGAGAAAAATCTCTATGCAAATTATAATAAAAACTGGGAGGGAAACCGCTCACATAGTGCACATTTGTTGTGGTCAAATATTAAACAAACAGGCTAAATGATGTTTCTTTTGGTGATGGTGGTGGAGGTGGTGTGTTTTCACATTGTTTCCAGCTTATGGCAACCCAAAGGCCACCCTATCATGGCGTTTTCATGGCAAGATTTGTTGGGAGGAGGTTTGCCCTTGCCTTCATCTGAGACTGAGAGAGTGTGACTCACCCAAGGTCAGTGGGTTTCCAAGACTGAGCGGGGGTTTAAATCCTGGTATCTAGGGTCTTAGTCCAGCACTCAAACATACTACCACAATCAGTATCTTTTTAGTGACATACACCAGTGTATTCCCTGGTCCCTTGCCATATTGATTTATTTTAATATTGTAGAAGGCCGCATTCAGCATCTCCTTCTGCAATGGCCCCCTAGGTACACAACAGAAATAGAGGTGCCAACGGCATTTCTCATGAGCATCTGTGGATAAAGGATCAGCCTTAAACTAGAGGAAAGGAGGAGTAGCCTTTTTCAGCTTCAGGTGCTCGATGGCCAGCAACAGTATGGCAAGGTATAACCGTTACTTTTCCTGGTGGCTGGAAATAAAGATTGCATTCAAATTTGCTTTTTTTTTATAACCAGGAAAAACAGTGGGGAAAATGATCAGCTTCCATCCCTTACAAAGCTGTAAATTCATTAGCAGAGAGTTATTATTTATTATAAGCACAGGTAGAATAATGTCAATTGCAGTAATCATTTCATAGTACAAACAGCCTATTATTCAATTTTCTTAACTAGCAGGGGTTTTTTTCATGTCAGGAGCGACTTGAGAAACTGCAAGTCACAAGGATATTTCCCAGGGGATGACCAGAAGTTTGATGTTTTACCATCCTTGTGGGAGGCTTCTCTCATATCCCCACGTGGGGAGCTGGAGCTGCCAGAGGGAGCTCACCTCTTCTCCCTGGATTCAAACCACAAACCTCTCAGTCAGCAGTCCAGCAACACAAGGGTTTAACCTATTGTGCCACTGCGGGTGAGTTTTAGCAGGGAGTTCTGTTCTTCCAGTATATAGTAGGATCTCATTCCTACATCTCCAAATTTAATGTATTTGGGGGGGGGGGGAATCCGGGGGGACAACACTCTGCTTTAGCAACTAATGCAATGCCATAGGAAAGCCAAAGATGCTAATTTCAGAATCTCAATTTGGTTTCAGATTTTGAAACAGGACAATTTGATTTTGAATTGATCAGAAGAGATCATGGCCTGCTTAAATTAATCATTACACTAGGCTCTAGACTGAATCCAAGTAATCCCTGAACAGTCACTGGAGATAGATCTTATCATTAAACCCAGATCTTTCATAAAACACATAGAGGACTGGTGCACGTACATAGTTGGATTTGAAGAAAAAAAGAGTTGCATTTACAGAGTTCACTCAACCCTCTTGCTACTCTATAGTTTATCTCCCTGGGGTTTGTCTCCTTACATAACTTTTCATCAGGCAGGCTCAGATACTGGAGGGTCAGAACAGCATAGGACTGCAATCTACTCCACATGACCCCTTTGCTGTCTCCTGTGTATTTGGGGCAGCCTCAGGTCTGAAAACATAGACTGACATTGTCATGTACAGTCTGAGCCCAAACTGAAAGTTTTGTGTCATCCTATATTCAGTTTCTCCTGCATTTTTTTTACGCTATGTGTTTCACAAAAAGAATAATAATCAAGAAAAATTATGAAACTACATTCCTTTTGTTTAAACATCTATAAAACCCTTTACCTCACTTTAAAGTTTATGTTTATGCTCAATCTGGTATTTACAATTTTCCATATCATAAAGAGCTGGAAGTAGAATAAAAGAGGGGAGGAACATGGTTTAGTTGCAAATATCTACAGCAAAATGAGCTCTGAAGCTTTAAATAAAGTTTTGTCTTTTTTACTTTTTAACTGATTTATGACAAATCTAACAAAGGGGCTTCTTAGTAAGATTTGTTTAGAGGAGGTTTGCCATTGCTTTATTCTTTACACTAAAAAAAATGCTTAGTGTCACCTAGTGATTTTCCGTGGCTGGAAAGGCATTAAAATGCTGGTATTCCAGAACCCAATCCAATATTCAAACCACTGCACATACAGATGTTGATATCACTTGGATCTTTTTGCAAGAGGGAGGAAGCCTAAGCAACTGACCAACAAACCTGTGATAAGTTAACTAATGGCACCAAATCACCAGTGGTTTCTTATCCAAGAGAAACCAGTAGAGTTTCTTTGAAATATCTCATCAATAGTGAGTATGGAACAATATACAACATGTCTACCAGACAGTATTGGAAAGACCTTGCCAGAACCCCCAACTGCAATTTTGTGAATATCAAATTTGATAACTCAAGTTTGAGAAGACTGCTAATTTGAAATCATTTTATGGTAAACACTTTTCTTTGTTTTTTTTATTTCAGCTGTGCTAAGGCTGTGTTGTTAGAAGTTAAATGATTTAGGATGTTGGGGGCAAGGGAAGAGTTCACTACAGAAAGCATGAACAAGAATTTTCTCACTTCATGATTGATAAGCTTTTAAATAGAGGCTGGATGGCCATCTGTCAGGAGTACTTTGTGTTTTTCCTGCATGGCAGGGTGTTGGACTGGATGGCTCATCTGGTCCCTCCAAAGTCTAATATTTTTTGATTTTATAATAAGCCTTACTATACATTTTAAGAAGACAAACATGCTTTCTGGTGGTTGACATCATGTACCTACGAGATTACAATCTCATCCCATCACACAGCACCTTGTCAACATATGAATACACAGTAATGTATTTCTGAGTACTTTGTAATTATTCCTTCATTGTTTCAAGACAATTCATTGTTTTACATCTGCAAGCAGAATGTCATATAAAGTCCTTCAAGACCAGACAGCAATTACAGTGAGCTAGCTGAGCAATGTGTCAACAATAAAAACCTGCTGTTCATTATTATTATTACAGGCCAATTCCTGCATCACCAGATGTAACTATGATGACGAAGCTCTGTTGCTCTTAAAAAGAGAGTCCTAAGGAGAAACAGAACAGAGGGGATGTAGCAAGGCTGGAGAATATATTGTTAGATTGCAACTTGCTCCAGCTCTTGCCAATGTAGCTAATTGTGAGGCATGATAGGAGGTGCAGTCTGACAACATCTGAAGGGCCACATGTTCCTGGTATATAGGATTGCAGTATAAGCCTCTTATGAGTTTAGTGGAAGTTAATTAAACTGTGTTATGTAAAAGCAGATTAATTAACCCAGCAAAAACGGTGTTATGAAATGCTTATCAAGCTAGTCTAGGCGTACCTACTTTGCCCAGAAAATTACAATAATTAGCATCTCCACACTCAGATTATGATAGAGAAAACCTAGTGTTTATGTATGTAGAGGGAAGGAAACATAGAGAAAAACAAACACCTGTTTTGTGTAACTCCCTTGGCATGGTTGCCTGGAAAATATCTCAGAACTCTATCCAAAGCTTGAATTAATCATGAGTGTAAATGTATATGAGGAAGTTGGTGTGATATAAATGTACTCAAACATTCCTGAATAAATTACAAGGATGGGGGAGAGGGAGAAAGTGAATGCCATTCGTTCAACTAGTACATTTAAAACATCTTATTCCACTACTCCACTTAGCAGCAACATTTGAAAGATAGTGCCTTATTTATCTCTTTTTCTGTAGAAGACAACATTGATTAGAGCAATAGTGTGACAATGTGTCAAACATCTCATGACCTTTTGGAAGAAATTCCATTTGTTTTCATAAGTTACTGACATCTGGTTTTGTCTATTCATGTTGGGCAGCATCTGACAAGCTTAAATACTATGGAGACATCAGAACCTATCTGATCTTAGATGTTGAGCAGGGTCAAGCCTGGATAATACTTAGATGGGGACTGCCAAGAATACCAGCTACTATAGGCTGTATTTCAGAGGAAGGCAATAGAAAAACATTCTGAGAATTCCAAGGCGCACACACAGGGCTGTAGCCCGGGGGAGGGGGGGGTTAGGGGTTCAACCTGAAAATTTTCAGGTTAAAAAAAATACCTGGTTTACTCATGAATTTTAACTGGTTTAACTGCTAAGTCTATGAGACACAAAAAATTAAGAGTCCCCCCTGGCACTATTTCAAGCAGATATTGACAGGTCTGTAGCCAAGGGTGGGGGTGGGTTTAGGGGTTCAACCCCCCCCCCCCTGAAATTAAAAAAAACATTTTTTTTCTGGCTATGGCCCTGCACACACACAACATCCACCTACAAAGCCACAGAAAATCAATTGGTTGCCATACCACAAAAAATGTACACCATCTCCTCACAGATAGTTTTCAGTTTGCAAGATGAGTCACAGTAATAGTTAAGTTCTTATTTAAATAGCTTCAGGTCTCTGACCTCCACTTCAAAGCAAAAGATTTCAGGTATATTTCTGTTTCCAGAAAATTAAAATTATAAGGTGTAACTAATAGGCTTGATCGATCCACGAAAAATTTGATTCTAAACTCGTTGCAAAAGTAGAGGGGGGCAGCGTTTCGTTTTTGAAGGTATTTCCGAATTTTGCCCCCAAAAATTTTCGAAATTAACGAAAATTCGTTATTTTCTAAATTAATTCGTTAATGGCGGACGCGCATGCGCAATTCCCAAAAACAGCACAGAGGGAGAGGACTTTACAGGACTCTCCCACCCTCATTTTTTGAGTGATCTTCTTCAAACTTGGTACAGTGGTAGAACACATTTAACACTGATAGCTCACCAAAATTTGGAACGTTTCCCTTATCCTCTGATTTTTGGCGAATTTTCATAGCTTTTATAATAAACCATTTTTAATAATTGCAGAAATCTGTTCCTGGTTTGAAAGTCTTATTTCCTGTTAAATTGGGTTGTCTTTACTGTGAAAGTCATTGTTCTACTTCAGAAACTTTGTTTTTCTGGCTGTAACTTTGTTAAATTGGTGTGTGTGTGATATATACTGTGTATATATAGTCCCTGCATATGTGTGTGTGTGTTTGTGTGTGTGTGTGTATAGGTAAAGGTAAAGGTATCCCTTGACGTTAAGTTCAGTCATGTCTGACTCTGGGGGTTGGTGCTCATCTCCATTTCTAAGCCCAAGAGCCAGTGTTGTCCATAGACACCTCCAAGGTCATGTGGCCGGCATGACTACATGGAGTGCCATTACCTTCCCGCCAGAGCGGTACCTATTGATCTACTCACATTGGCATGTTTTCAAGCTGCTAGGTTGGCAGAAGCTGGAGCTAACAGCGGGCACTCACTCTGCTCCCGGGATTTGAACCTGGGACCTTTCGGTCTGCAAGTTCAGCAGCTCAGTGCTTTAACACACTTCGCCATCGGGGCTCATATATATATAATATACATACACATCCACACAATGTGGAGAATATGTGGAAAGGTAGATAGATAGATAAGTTGGGAGCCACAGCGAAGGCACCTTCCTGGGAGCAAGGTCTAATAATAATAATAATAATAATAATAATAATAATAATAATAATAATAATAATAATAATAATCCCTTACAATATCCAAGATGGGTACCATTATTGGCAGAGAAAGCCAAGCTGTAGGAGTTGAAATCCAATCATTTATCCTCCCTATAGAATCAATTTTATATGCATTTTTAGCTACAGAAAAGCTAAAATCAGGACAGTAAAAGAACAACACCCAGAAAATGGGAATTCCAGACAGGAAACAATCAGGGCCAGCTAATACCTCCCAACAAAGGATTCCCCCAGGTAGGAAGCAGCCAGGCTTTGAAGCTGCAAGGCTATTCAATGCTAATCAAGGTGACCAATTGCAACATTCACACTTGCCTCCCACAGACAAGAGTTCTTTCTCCCACCCTGGACCTTCCACAGATATATAAACCCCACTTACCTAGCTTCGCACAGACGTCAAAACCTCACCGCCGGGCCCCTCTCTGTCTCTCTCGGTCTCTCCATTCCCGGCTCCATCCGCCGCCTTCCCGCCTCACAGAGAGACACCAGGCCTGAGCTGAGGCGAGGCGGCGGCGGCGGCCATTTCCCCCCTCCGTCTTCCTCCTCCTCCTCGGCCTCCTTCCCCCTCGCCCCCTCCCATTGGCTGAGGGGCAAAAGGAAAGGGCCTGAATGGTTTGGGTGATTTGCAAAAGCTTTTTTTTCCTAATGAAGAAAACGACGACATAACGAAAAACGGCCTCTCGCGATTCGAAACCGCGATATCCAGACGTGTGGACAACCAAGGTTCTATATTGCTTCAAAACAAACGAAAATGACGAATTAATAACGGTTAACGGGGAAAACGAATTATTTGAGCAAGCCTAGTAACTAAATTAGATGGCTGCAGGACTTGGACGAGGCTTGGGTGTGATGCAATCTCAGAGGTACACAGAAATAAAGAATGTATTGCCCCAAAACTCTGTGCTCCGAACTTACAACCCTCCCTTTGCTTCCTTTCTATCATCTATGTAGTAATAGAACTAAACATAGCAGAAGAGGTAAGCTTGTTCTTTCTCTTCTTCACCTCATGCTGACTAACATATTGGTGGCTGTGGTCTGATTTCAATGAGACAGTGAATCAGATTCAGAATTAAGGTTGAAGTGTAAAGAAGTTGTCCAGGGTGCTAAAGCTATTTGAGAGGCAGTGTTCAGCACCTTGGATATCTCCTTTAAAGCTTGGGCAACAACTTGTTGCATATTCACCACTTCCATAATATTGGAGTTACAAACTGGACAAACAGCATGCCAGAACAGAAACAATGACAGTCAAGTGAGGACTGAATTTCAGATCTGAAATTATTTCAGAAAAGTTTAGTGTTTAGTCATTTCTGTATGTGTGCTTATTAGGTTTGTAATGGGTGTTCTTAGTGTATGAATAATTTCCCTTATTTTAAGATGGATGACAGTTTTATGATTATTTTTATGCTGGTTTCATATTGGGTTTTTATGGCTCTCTGGTTTTTTTATGCTGGTTTTATTTTATTTTTGATGACATGTGGCCACTGGTAATATAATGCTGTAGGATTTCAGGAACAACCTATCCATATATCATTATCCCATTGGGCTGGCTTCTAGCATAAAGTCTTTCATAACCATGTACAGTACTTTATTTTTAACTCAGTGATTGTCTGCTTACCTTTCTCCAAAAATAGGTTGTTGTTGTTGTTGTTGTTGTTGTTGTTTTGATTATCTGAAGTGAGACTAGAAGGTTATTATGTCCTTAGAAATCATGCCAACTAGCTGGGGCTTTTCTTTCCCTTGTGGCTGACAATTTTAGCTGTATGACACATTGTGCCCACTTAAGTCACTGAGCAAGCTGACTGATAGGACTAGGCAGCACTATCATGGCAATGACGAGCTAGCATGAGATTGTAAAGATAAAAAGAACCCTCAATGCCACTGCTGGCTGAAGCTGAAAAAACTGGATTGCTAGCTTTAAAAACATGGAGATCCCAGAGGACATATACTTCAGGCCATAGCGGCTCACATTGGTTTCCTTTCTAGATATATAAAAAACAAAGCTTGAAAAGGCTTTTTAAAATCAAAGTTCTGGGAGCTCTACCCCAAAACCAGCTTTCCCAATTCTACTCTAAGTGATATGAAAACAGTTTGTGTTTTCATTTGATTACATCGTTAGTTGTAGTGATAATGGGCTAAATAGGCATTGATTATCCTTCAAAAGAAATAAATAATTCATATTTTTATCCTTCATAATGATCCGTATTTGTCAAAGTCTGCAGTTATAGAAATAAGTGCTAAAAGTGAAGGAAACAGTCCATTCCATAGAGGCTGCAACAGGTGAGACTTCAGTCACTCTCATGTAAAGAAAGACCTAATTAATTAAAATGTAATTCAGATACATTCTGCCCCCTCCAGTTAATCATCTGCTCATGGCTATTAGTACTAGTATGAAAGCAGGGTGAAGATATTATGCTGCAAAAAAGCTTATTAGCATATATTATAAATAGCACAAGAAGACACAAATTACTGATTAAAAGGCAAAACCAAGCACATAAATTTAAAGCAGCCATCTGGGTACGGCAGAATAAATGGAAAACAAAACAAATCTGCACAATTTAGAATATGTCTGATACATACAGACTGATCCATACAGCCCCATCCCATCAGATCTAGGCCCCCAGTTTCTTCTATTTGTTTGGGATCATCAGAACAGAGGAATGATCAAATGCCTGGCAGCCAAAATAGCATAGCTGACCACCTGTTATACAAGTTGACTCTAGAAAGAGAATCCAGAACATTTTAATAGGTTTTCCAATCAAACATGGGGCAATCGGTCATTGTAGAAAACCTTCCCTCTATTCCCAACATAGAAGCAGCAGCATGTGTGATGAACATAAATCTCAGTTCAATGTTCTGGAGTGCACCAGAATGCATAATACCCTCCCTATTCCGTCAACGAGAAATAAACATTCAGGTCTGTAGAGGCTATAGTTAATACATGAAGGAGAAAACCTGTTATCCTGAATAAATAGTTTTCAGCAGGTAAAGCCTACACGTCAAACTATGCCTACTTAAATCCCTATTATCAAGTTCAAGAGCCTTGTCCCGCTTTTTAAAAAATATAGAATCAATATGTTGTCGAAGGCTTTCATGGCCGGGATCACAGGGTTGTTGTATGTCTTTCGGGCTGTGTGGCCATGTTCCAGAAGCATTCTCTCCTGACGTTTCGCCCACATCTATGGCAGGCATCCTCAGAGGTTGTGAGGTTTTCTCCATACCTCACAACCTCTGAGGATGCCTGCCATAGATGTGGGCGAAACGTCAGGAGAGAATGCTTCTGGAACATGGCCACACAGCCCGAAAGACATACAACAACCCTATAGAATCAATACATTGTAATACACCTACCCACTGAACCTGCCCATCACATATGCCACAAGGAAGGACTTTGTTGCAAATGTTGAGTTGAAATATCTTTTCTCGCAACCTCTGAGGATGCCTGCCATAGATGTGGGTGAAACGTCAGGAGAGAATGCTTCTGGAACATGGTCATATAGCCTGGAAAACTCACAGCAACCCACTGGGTTTTTATTTATCATTCTTTTTTCTATCCATCTTTTAAAAATCTACAGAAACTTCCACATTTTTGTCACACGTTTATGGAGTGCATTATATTTAAATTGTCTATTCTACACTGCTGTCACTAATGCAGATGTGAAGGAACTTGCATGTATAAACCTTTCAAGAATATTTTGTGGAAATAAGCAGTTTACAGGAAACATTTAAATGCTGCTGTTGGCAGGATGGTTGAATTCTACACTCATCAGATCTTCATAACAAATGCATTCTATAGAAGGGAAGAGAGGATAATATGCAGAATTATAAGCATTGCACTGTTTCAGAGAATGTCTACTAATAGATATATGTGAATTCCACCTGAATATGGATGGTTTGTTATATATTTTTTCACTGTAACTATTGTTGTTATTGATATGGTATCTGTTGTAGTACTTGCCTTGTCACTAGTTGGGTTCAAAACCTTTCAGTTTAGATACTGAACTGCAGATAGATGGATTTGGGTTGAGATAATAAATATGAAGCTATGAAATTAAGCCTATTAATGTCAGTATGTTTGCCTGTTTTGGTTTGTCAACAGATCTACAAAGTCTACAGTAAATATCTTTTCTAAATTTGAGTTTTTTCTCACTTTTGATGTTTGAGATCCTTTATAATTGGAGATGTCAAGGATCAAACTAGAATATTATGTTTCTCCAACAGTGCAATTATATGTGGAAGAAAGTAGCCAGAAAGACATTCCTTTGGGACACAATGGGGGACAATTATTCCACTGTGTAGTAAACAATGTGCTGGATATGTGCATATGTTATACAGACAAGACTCTGCCATCCTATTTGTGAAAGATTAGAGGTACGTTTTAATGGGGACTTTCACCTCAAGTTTACTCAAACAAGTCAGTAAATTTTGAGAGAGCAGAAATTATTCAACATATACAATTTTGGTTTATTTCTAAACCGAGAAGCCGGGGGGGGGGGGGGGGGGAGCATATTGAGAATATAATTGGAAGTCCATATAATTATCCTTAGGAACTTTGATGAACAACAGATTAGAAGTTTAAAACTTTGAAATGAATAATTTTCTCATTTAATTTGTCATGATACTAGAGAGGTAGTGGCAGGCTTAGATATTTTGGTTATCTGTATTGTCTTTTCTAAAACCACTACAGTAATATTTCTCCAGTTAGATATACTGCGTTTCTACTATTTTATGATGCTGTGCTCGAGATGTGTGTGATTTGCATCCATCTTTATTACGTGCATTGAGGTGCTACTAACAATAACATTTAATTCTTTAATAGTTCTAATGAGTGTTTTAATAAAGAGGGGAATGCTAATCTACAGTGCTGCTAATTTAATAATACATTTAATCTTAATATTTATCCTAGATGGAAAATACAAATCTCCAAAATTAGATCTTATTAAGGGAGCACATTAAATACAGATATCCAGTCATTCTAAGAGACAGATATGTCACAGAGTGAGAGTCTCTCTCCCTCTTTTTCTGAAAACATCTTGTTGGTTTATTGTTAGTTCTAAAATAACTTTGTACCTCTTTTCACGCAAAGCATATCCAGGCAATGAACAGCAGCCAAACCAGAATGTGGGTATAAAAGGTAAAGGTTTCCCCTGACGTTAAGTCCAGTCGTGACCGGCTCTGGGGGTTGGTGCTCATCTCCATTTCTAAGCTGAAGAGCCGGCGTTGTCCATAGACATCTCTAGGTCATGTGGCCGGCATGACAGTGCCGTTACCTTCCTGCCAGAGCGGTACCTATTGATCTACTCATATTTGCATGTTTTCGAACTGCTAGGTTGGCAGGAGCTGGGGCTAATAGCAGGCGCTCATTCCGCTCCTGGGATTTGAACCTGGGACCTTTTGGTCCACAAGTTCAGCAGCTCAGCACTTTAACGCACTGTGCCACCAGCTGCATCTACACTATAGAACTAGTGCAGTTTGACACTTTAACCGCTATAGCTCAATGTTATGGGATCCTAGAAGTTGTAGTTTTACAAGGTTTTTCATCAACTCTGCCAAAGGTTGCTAGTGCCCCACCAAATACTGTTGTCATGGCAGTTAAAGTGTTGTTCAGCTGCATTAATTATACAAGTAGATGCACCCATAAGTAAAATGTAACACAGTGTTTGACATTTTTTTTTCATGTCAGGAGCAACTTGAGAAACTGCAAGCTGCTTCTGGTGTGAGAAAATTGGCTGTCTGCAAGGATGTTGTCCAGATGTTTTGATGTCTTTACCATCCTTGTGGGAGGCTTCTCTCATGTCCCCTCATGGAACTGGAACTGACAGAAAGAGCTCCCCAGGTTGGATTCAAACCAGCAACCTTCAGGTCAGCAACTCAACCTTCAAGTCAGCAGTACTGCCAGAACAAGGGTTTAACCCATTGCGCCACTGGGGCTCCTAAGTGTTTTACATGACTTCAGATCAACAGAACTATGCGAAGAGATACAGTATCATTTGCACTGTGAAAAGAGAGAAAGAAAAATGCATGGCATCTCATTTTTACATGCCTTTTATTCCATATTCAAACAGATCTATTTCAAGTTTCCTCTTTGCTTTGCTTGTGTGTCCCTGTGAGGGTCAGGATAATAATTCATGCAGTTGTTCATGAGCTTTCAGAATTCTACTTCATACAACAGTCTTTCTTAAGGGATTCCAGAAACAACAAATTAATGACAAGAAACATACTTCTGAGATTAGGATCTAAAATTTCCCCAACAGCTCTAGCTTCTGGAGATATCAAGAAGTCAATTGAATCAGATTTCCTTTTATAGTTCAGCGTCTATTGAAGGATTAGAGGGGGATTCTCCAGTGGCACAATTTGCCCTATGCCCAATTGATGCTTACAGCCTTCCTTCAGCCAATGCAAAACAGAGGGTGTGCCACATTTTAGATAGAACTCAAATGCTAATACCAGAGATACTGTTTAATCATTGAGCAGTGAGTAGGTCAGATTCAGTGGGTGCATTTGAGAATTCCAAATGCAATAAGAACAGATTTCTGAGCTCACAGGATAGGAGAAGCCAGAATTGGTTTCTAGGCATGCCCAATTAGTGTCATGTAACCACTTCTGCAATGTACCATTCAGTTTTTAAGATGTCATTGTTAATGGCTGCGAAGTGAAATATGTCAAATACATAATGGGAAATAAATACTGTCCAGTGTAACCACTGCATGCTCATAAAGTTATTTGGATGTCAATTTTTCAACACAATTTAATACAAAGAATGAATGTCAAAAAAAAGTGTATAAACTTTTCCTGAGAGATGAAAAGGGATTCATTTTCAGTGTGGCTACTTAACTAAAACTTACTCCCCTACCCTATACATTTTTATTTAAAATATACATTAAAACACAAGGTGGGCAGTAGAAATCATGCCTATAACTAAACCAGTTGTGCTAGGAAATGAAAGAAAGCCAGCTGGGAAATAATTTCTTCTCTACCAAAATGTGAAATTTATAAACTTGTATTGGCATTAGTGATTTTTTTAAAAAAAGAAAACCATGGCCATTATTTGTTATTCACAAATACCAAATAATTTTAGTCATTAGTAATGTATTACTAGGAGCTCCCGGTGGCACAGTGGGTTAAACCACTGCACTGCTGAACTTGCTGACCAAAAGGTCAGTGGTTTGAATCTGGGGAGTAGGATGAGCTCCCGCTGTTAGCCCCAGCTTCTACCAACCTAGCAATTCGAAAACATGCAAATGTGAGTAGATCAATTGGTACCACTCCGGCGGGAAGGTAACAGCGCTCCAAGCAGTCATGCCAGCCACATGACCTTGGAGGTGTCTACGGATAACTCCGGCTCTTTGACTTAAAAATGGAGATGAGCACCAACCCCCAGAGTTGGACACGACTAGACAATGTCAGGGGAAAACCTTTACCTTAATGTATTACTAAAGCAGTGGTTTGTTTTACTAAATAAACTATTTTAGATTACTAAAATGGTACACATTTGGGGCATTATGTGAGTTTACCTGCCTCACACGCCCACCAGTAGCTTCTAGGGATGTGGAGTTGAGGCCTAGAGACTCAGTCTGTATCCCCACTGCAGAATTATCACAGGTTGTACCACATTACTATGGCTCAATGCTATAGAATTCTGAGATCTGTAGTTTTGTGAGATACCTATGGTATCTTTTTCTGGAATCCACTGCCTAAACCTACTTCACTTTTCAAGGTCAGTTCATGGTATGTGGTGACGATTCTCCACCGTCAGCAAAAACGCTATAATCTTATCAAATTTCTGTGTAGTTCTAGGGAGGCTGTTGAAATTCAGTGCACACTCTTTTGAAGTCAATGGCAAAACTGCTGTTGTCATTAATGGTTCTGTGAAAGCTTAGGTTTCACACCCACCAGCTACACAAAGACTGAGATGTGTGCTGACTGCTTTCATTTCTTAAAGCTGTTCTGTTTTTCTCGTTGCTCTCTGCTCCTTTTATTTTAGCCTCATATTCTGGTTTCTGACTATAGAACTAGCACAATGTTGCATGTCATATTTTTAATAGGATCAAATATTTCTTTTCGGTTGACTTCCACAATTTTTCAAACATATACATACATTTAGAGAGGAGTTGAATTTACAGAGATCAGTTATTTTTTAAAGTTTGGGGGGCGGGGATAAGCATGCCAGATCCAGGGCCCATGCCACACGCCTGCAAGTTGTGAGTACATTTAATATCCCAATTCCTGCATAACTAGGTATTACTAGCAATTACTGTTTCTTTAAAAGTAAATAATCATTTTTCTTGTAAGGAAACATATAGTTGCTTTCTCTTGTTTTAAGAAAACTATAGATTTGCCTGACCTGTGGTACAAAACACATTCTCTTCCTAATACTCATCGCATTGTCACTAAACAACAGAGAATGAGCAAAGGTGTGAAATATGGATATTTCCCCACCACCACACTGAGTGAAGACATCCTTCCTGTATGTATGAGTGTTTATATGCCTTGAAGTCACCTGTCATGTCAACGTATAGTGACCCCATGGATTTCATGATTTTGCAAATGATGTAAAATGGAGAATACAGTTAAGTTAAATTGATTACTTCACTAACTCCTGAATGATATTTCTTCTTAAATTTTCATTTCTGACTCAAAATATCCCAGTTCTGATCAATAAAGTTGTTCTCCTCAAGTATTGCAGTTTGCAGTTTATTCATTCCATTTCTTTTTTTTGTGTTTAACTTTCCCTGATAGATGTTTCTCACACTGTTATTGTTGTTGCTGCTGCTCTCCTTCTCCTCCTTTATACCCTGCTTTTTCTGTCCACAAAGGAGACTCAAAGCAGCTTACATTAAAAATAATTTCAATACAATTTAAGATATACAAATATACAAACATTAAAACAGAACTAAATATCAATACTATTAAAAATTCACAGTTAAAATAATATGCTTGTGCAGCTTTGTACTTTCTTGTCAGCTGTGAGCAAGTCAATCGGTGAACGTCAATTTCAGCTTGACTCTACAGTACTATTTATGCTTCTCCTCTGAGATTCCACGGTAATTCACTGAGTGTATTCTGACCTGAATCTCTTTCTTGTATATCATTTTGGATTCTCCCATCATAGGATTTTCTTAATAAAAGTTGTTACTCTGTCTCCTTTTACGAAGTACTAATTCATTCTAGCTATGGTGTCAGTTCTGTTGTCTCTGAGAGATCCTCTGCCAATGTCACGCTCCCTACAACTGCTATTACTCAGTAGGTGTTTAGTGTGGCTTCTCAGCAAAAGCTTACTTGGGAAACAACTGTTAGCATGATCTCTTGTCTCACAGGAGCATGCAATCCCACCAGCACAGAAATGTAGTCTCTGTTAGTAACAAATAATTTTAAAATAAATCCCTTTGATTCAAGTGGGTATCTTTCCAATCACAGCATACCCTAAGTGTTCTCACTGTTTTGTTTGATTTTGGGTGCTATATGTGATGTCTATGTTTAATTCTATCACTAGGCCTAATTGGTAACAACAATGAAGCCAATTGACAAGTAGTTTTATATTTTGCCTGCAAAATACTCTTCTTGTCAGATAATTAAAACAGGAAGTTGTGTTTATTTGATTCTAATGTTCATGGCTATATGCATTATTGCTTAATTAATGGTGTTAAGTGTCTGAACAGATGAAATTGTTCCCCCAGTACAAAGTAAACAGGATTTTTAGTGTGTCATAAATTAGGAAATTAAAAACATTCCAGAGAATGAAGGAAGATTTTTAGGGACTGCTGTGAAGTAAATTCATCCATGAAATAGATTTGTATTTACTTGAGATGGGTGTGGGAAACAAGTGCTCTATTACAATCTTGCTTGTTAAGGAATTGACTCAATTTTTACAATGAAAGAAGAAACGATAATCTACCTTTGAAATTGTTGCCATTGTCTGACAAATCCCATTTGGATGAGAATGATTTCTTCCAGAATTTAACACATACCCAGAGATAATTCAAACATTCACTCCAGGAATACCTGCTGATGGTGAGATTCATCAATTAGAAAACAGCAGGCACTTGTCCCATTGGATGCTAACAGATGCAAAGATATTATTATTTTACTGTGGCCATAAAGTAAAAACAAGTTTTGTGGAGAGGGGGAAAAAAACATTGAAAATTAGTCCATAAAGCTTAACTTCACTTGTTAATGAAGATTTCTGAGGACAGCCTGGGAGTATCTCCTTTAACCATGATCAAATAGGCAATTTGATCTTTTAATTTCCCCTACCCTTTAACAGAAGTTCTTTCTGCTATAACAGATATATCACATCATGTAATTCTGTTCCTTTAGAGTTGCAAAATGTGACAGATAATATCCTAGCCATCCAGCAAAAAGGGAAAAAAAAGGTATTCTGTATCTTGAAATCCTTTCCTCCATACAAGACTATATGAAGAACTTTGCTGGATCAGTCAAAGGAATCAGTGCCACTGTTGCCAGTGGGCCAGTGAATTCACTGCAAGCTTTAATGCAGTGGTTCTCCACCTGGGTCCCCAGATGTTTTTGGCCTACAATTCCCAGAAATCCCAGCCAGTTTACCAGCTGTTAGGATTTCTGGGAGTTGAAGGCCAAAAACATCTGGATCCCTGCCTCTGTCTATCCTCCTTTTTCTCCTCCATTATCTTATGACCTCAACAGATAGAGTGAAATCAGTGTCCTAGGACACTTTCACCCCATCTGTATGCCCATCACACAACATTGTGTGACTTCCAAAGGAGGCCCCGCTCCCAACCGATGTGAAAGCATCACTGGGTGCTTTGAGCCCAACACCAGAGGCTTTCCGTGTTGTTCTGGCTCCAATGGAGCCATCACAGAGCCTCCCTTTGAGGGCGACGCTTTCTCCATGTGATAAAGTGTCAGGGAGAGGGAACTGCGCATGGGGTGACAGATTCACCCCACTGCTCCCTCTTTCCTTGCAGAAGCCTGGTGAAATGGGATGCTTTGCCTGGGCTTTCTGATGAGGTCATTAGAGCTGTGAATGCTGTCCCTTGTCTGCTTGATCATTGCTATTTGCACTGGATTCTTTTCAGGGGTATGACTAAAGGAAGTATCATGATGAGCACATGTACTACATCACCACATCAGAGAGAAATCTAGGAAAATATTTCACAATTTATGAACAACATGAAAAAGGTTCTGGAGCAAGAAGGCAGAACAAGAATAGGTGCAGCTACAGCATATGGGTAGAATTTGTACTGTATTAGCTTTATTTCTATCCTACCTTATAGTACCCATATGCACATATGTGAATATACATTCATTCTGTTAATTTAGTTATTCTCCTGTCTTTCTCCCAGTATGGGACCTAGGATGGCTAATCTTTGTCTTCCAGGGCTTTTGTAAAGCTAATAGGCTGAAATTTGAGAATAAACTATCCCAAAAGCACTCCTTCATTACAGAAGAAATAGCTCACAACGACATATTATTTCTGGGGAAATCCATTTGACTGCTACTATAAAGATAGTCGATAACCTACAAATTAGGGATTCATCTTTTCTGCAGTGGCTGACATTTTGGGTTACTGCCGATGGCCCTAGAAATGACCCATGATCATGTCACTGGAGAAGGGCCTGATCATGTCATTAAATGTTTAGCATTAAAGCAGCAAATACAGTTGTTTTCAGTTTGTCATCCAAACCCACATGTACATAGAAAGAACAATATTTTCCTGCTTGTGTCTTTCCAAATTACAACATTTGATTTATATCTATTACCTTTTTGCAAAGACCGTCAAACTGCACACTTTGAAGGCTCCTGGATGACATGAATTTTGTATGCAGACTTGTCTCTTGCTTTTTCCTGGAGCTGACCCCACAAAAACAAGAGAACTTGTCATGCCTCCACCCAGAATAAGATTAAAGACTTTCCCTCCACCCCAACTGCCATTGCCCTGATCTCAGAGGGAGTGAAGAAGACTCTGAGCTTAAACCTGTCCCCACTGCCATCCCCTTTTATGTTATGTCTTAATTAGATTATAAGTCTGAGGCAGGAAGTTGTTTTGTGCTAGAAAAAACAAATGCTCCACCTGTCCCCAGAGGTGACCCATGAAAACGGAGGACTTGGGGTTGTGGCCTTTTGTCTGAAGAAACGTGAGAGGTAGAAAGTACTGGCAGAGTATTGCAGACCTGCATGCATTCCCTAACTTTGCATACTTCCTTGATGAGGGATACTGTCCAGTTTTCAATACTGTACTGAAGTATTAAATTACAAAATCCAACCAAAAAGCAATTCTCGGGGTTTTGGTTTTTAGGCCTGTTCCTGGGGTTATTTGGAGCACTAATTCATAAAAGTGCTTTAGATAGACTGCATCAGCTCTATCTAGCTTCTTAGATATGGTTATCATTATTTTCTATGAGTGACTGGTACACAGCATTATGTTCTTTATCTCAAAAACTGAAGCTGATAGGGAAACACTGGTGTCATCTTTGGAATCAGCAGGTCCAATATACCCAGAAACAGGTCTAACGTTTTTTTAAAAAAAGGAGTTAAAAACCTGGCTCATCCAGTGCACTTTTGAATAATTTAGTCCCCACGATCAAAACCTCACTTAAACGAAATCACTATATTTCACACTTTATGCTGCTCTGTGTTGGAACTAACTTGAATTCCTACCTCACTCCAATTCTCTTAGAAAATGTTTAGCACTTTGTCCATTTACGCTCCCAAATGGCATTATAATATATATCTTTGTACTTTTGCCTAGACCGCCCTCCCATTTTATGCACTTTGTTACTAAATGGTGGTCCTTTCATGTTATCATTTTATTTCTTAATGTTTTTTATTGTTATTATATTCTATTACCCTGATTTTAATGTGTTTTATCTGTTTGAAGATGCTGTTTTTACATGTATTTTATTTTGCTCATTACTTGTTTTTCGGGCTTGGCCCCGTGTTAGCCACCCCAAGTCCCTGCAGAAAGATGGAGGCATGTTAGAAAAATAAAGGTGTTGTTATTATTATTATTATTGTTGTTGTTGTTGTTGTTGTTGTTATTATTATTATTATTATTATTATTATTATTATCAACATTTGAGGAACCAAAATATGTGTTGGCCAGTGTTTTCAGTCTAATCAGCTTTATTACATGTAATGGTGGTGTGGTGCGACTTTGTCCTTTTTCTTATACAGCCAAACTAAATTACTCCATCAGACCAGCTTCTTCTTTAAACTTTTCCATTGTCACCAGTTTCCATTTTTTTGTCAGTTTATTGCTACTTTTCCAACCTTACTACTCCTTTGTCAAGTTCTGTTGTGCCCCTTAGCGTTATCATACCCATTTTGTGAATGCCAAACAAACCTTAATAAAGGTTAGCTTCACAACAAAGCCATTGGATCTGACCATGGACAAATGTTAAACCAAATGCTAAACATTACACAGCCATACATCTTGAAAAGGCAGGAACCCACAAAAGGTAGGGGACAACATACAAGTTGTAAGACAAAATGGATTGTGATAGAAATGTTCATGTAGACTAATACAGCTGTGAATGCCAAAAGAAAAAAAAAGCACATCAATCATACCATTCAGGTTAAGCCAGGCCTGCAAGCCTGCATTTTGTAGCAGTTATGTATTTATTGCAAAGCAGTAATTTTCTCACCGAGAACACAGCATGAATTAGATCTGTAGCTCTCTGGGTGTTTTCTTGGTATTTCATAAAGCACCACTGAAATACACATACAATCTTCTTTGGCTCCCTCTGTGGGACCAAGTCTATCACTTAGCAACGTTTGCTAAGGAGTGCATTGCTTCCCCCTCCTCCTGCTGCAAATGACGTCATTCACTTGGGGGAAATAAAATCAGCTAGACTGTTATGGCAAAGCTGCAAAGCAGTGCTAGGAATAACTGAGTAAATGACTTGCTACCACCAAACTGCTATTGAGAACATGGTTCCAATGGAAAAGCTTTTGAATCAAATACAGCAGCATCTGCATTGATTATGTGACCAGGTCCCAAACTTGGAAAATAGCCCAATTTTTGCTGAATGACTGAACCCTAATCTTTGTGCCACCCAATGACTTGTTTAAATTCAGATAATTCAGCCAACAAGAGTGCTGAAAAAAAGATTTGGACTTCCTTCCATCCATTCCCTTGCTCTGAACAAGAAAGTAGCCAGATTGCCTCCATCCACTACTGAAATTCAACAAATCACTATTGATGTTTTATTATCTATTGGAAAGAATTTATGACATTGACTGGTGTTTTTACTATTATGAGGGGATTCTGCCTGGCAGATTTCAAAACAAATAGGCTTAAAAAGGTTTGGACTCCCTAACCTTTAACTAGTGATTTTTTTAAAAGGAGCTTGGCAATAACTTTTTAATTTCTTGGCAAATTTAGATGAAATTTACAGGTGTAGTCATCCCATTTGAAAGGAGCAAAAGGAGGTAGCAGAATTTGTGCAAGAACAGCATTTAGAGTTGACAGTTTTCCTTAAAAAGAGCACAAATCTATCCCCTCAAAGATTTTGTGAGCAGTTATTCTGCAAATGACATTCAGAATAAAAATAACCTAGATAACCCACAATTTTTCAGAAGCATTAATACAGAGCTTTGGGGAAGAATGGGATGTATTCAAATTTGGGGAGAGGGGATGTGATTTGCTCCCCCTTTTTCTGTTATTGGCCAAGTGGCAATTTGTATGAAAACAACATATAATGTAGGAGTGAGCTGAAAAATGTCAGGGATATAGATGGAAGTGCCAAAGAATTATGGTAAATGAAAAACCATTTCAGACTTTTTCTTTATCCAATCAACATCAAAGTCATAGAACATGCACAAAAAGGACTGGATGATGAATGCAAAGCTTACAGAGGCAGAAGGAGTTGAACATCTAATGTTTTCCAAGCTCCTGATGTGACATCTCTGTAGAGCTCACAGATTCCACCAACACAGTTTTAACATTTCTGATCTGGAGGGAAAAAAAACTAGCAAACATCACTGCATACTGAGTTAATCTATGGTATTATTGCAGCATACCTCCTTCATCATTGCAGCATATCACTGGAGCCCCCGGTGGCGCAGTGCGTTAAACTCTTGTGCCACCAGGACTGATGACTTGAAGGTTGGGTTGCTGACCTGAAGGTTGCCGGTTCGAATCCATTCCGGAGAGAGCATGGATGAGCTCCGTATATCAGCTCTAGCTCCATGCGAGGACATGAAAATGGTTAAAGCTTCAAAATATCCAGGCGTCTCCTTTCAATTCTCTCACACCAGAAGCGACTTGCAGTTTCTCAAGTCACTCCTGACACATATACACACAAAAAAATCCTTCAAAGATCAGAATGGTTCTCCCTGGGGGAAAAGAGCGGTATATAAATTAAACAAACAAACAAACAAACAAACAAATAAATAAATAAATAAAATGGGGCCAAGAAGAAACCTCAAAATCAGAAAACAAGGTTGGCCCCAAGTGTTATTGTGACTAGGACAGTGGGAAGAATTAATCTTGATTTTTTTCTCCCATTGATGTTAGTGCACAAATGAGTTAGGAAAATTTAAGCTTTATCTTGAATGGTGTCTTTAAAATGTTTAGTATCTGTCAAGCTTCTTACCCCAATATTGCTCAAATTGTGTGTTTACTGATGCTGCTTTGAAGTTTCAGATGAAAATCACTTCCATTGCCTTGACTCCTCTCCACCTTTCCTGTGAGCTGCTTACCTTTTAAGCTACAATCCCGTAATCAATTGTGCCACCTTATATGAGATGCCTGTCTTCAAGGGGTCCTCTCATCTCTGTGATAAACAGCCAGTTGTATATTTTCCTTTCCACTTACAAGAGGATTAAGAGAGAACTACTCCCACTTTGGAGCAGCCAGGATACTTGATAAAAATCTATTATTTTCCCAGCTGTGCTTCCACCATATAAAGGGAGAACATTTTAAACTGCAATATATGAAAAAAGTTATTAAAAGAACACCAAGAGTCAGAGTACCATGAAATTAGTTATCTGGACCTGTAGGAGGTTTGGATTTTAAACAAGAAATTAAAATAAGGAATGTACAGTGATCTGTCTTTTAGTACAATGCTACTCAAAGTGGTGGTCTGTGGCCCAATGCCAGTCTGGGTGCCATTGGTTGACAGTCAATAGCAAGTTTCCAGGAAAGAAATAGTTGTATTCAATGTGAACAAATATAATTCAAATTGATGAAAAATAAAATCCTGCCGGGCCTCTGCATCAAATAGCACTGTCTCAGACCACTATTTCCTATGGAGCTCACTTGGAAGCATGTTTGATTGCAGCCTCAATGTTGTTACAAACACAAAAAAGGTTTGAATAACATGATCAATAGAAGAGCAATAGAGCATTGGTATAATCCTTAAAATCCTTCCAATGCATATTATTATTATTATTATTATCATCATCATCAACAACAACAATAATCTTATTTCTTACCTGCCTCTCTTTTGGCTCGAGGGGGGAAACAGCATAGCTAAAAACACATCTTCATATAACATTATGTAATATATATATATTAAAATGTATTTCTATGAAATGCATATGGTATATTAAAATACACAAAACATACATTATAATACAGTAAATACAGGACGTTAGCTTAAACTTCATAATTAAAATTGTTTGGGTAGGCCAGCTGGAAGAGATAGGTCTTCAATTCCAACAGATTGAGCTGTCATTTAGCTGTTGAATCTCTTCTTGCAGATCATTCCAGAGTCTTGGGCCACTGATGAATAGGTCTTCTGGGTGACGGTTGCCAATTGGTTTCCAGTTGGCTGGAGTAGCCATCTCACAGAGGACCTCACGACCTCATCCCATGGGGGAGCTTTCCCCGTGCCATTTAGTCAGTGGGTGTGGTGAAACGGCAGGCACGAGGGGCAACTTCTTTATCCCGCGTACACCTCCCGAGCAGCAACACTTCCCCGAACACACTGGGGAAACGTCGCCCAAACAGGGCAGAAGACATGGGAAGGCTCTTGTGTTTGGGGAGTAGCATCCAAGGATTCTTCCACCTCAGTTGGGGGTGAAGCCACAGCCAGAAGTCACATGATGTTGTGTGATGGCTGCTGTGGTGCTCCATTTCCAAAGAAGGGTCTAAGCATCCTAAGACACTTATTTTAACCAGTGTGATGAGGTAGTAAATCTCTGGGATAGATATACAAGAAGGAAAGTATCTTTTTAGGAAGTAATACACTTCTTTGTCATAGTTTAATCATTTCAATTGTTGTTGAGATACCCAAGGAAGATATTCCAAATCTGGAATCATTCAGATATGTTGGGCTGTAACTCTCTTCACCATGGCAAACACCGAAATGATGGGAGTCATAGTTTAACATATCTTGGCACAAGGGACAGGTTTGGGAGAAGACTTATCTAGGCACTTGTTCCTTAACAATTTAATTAGGATTTGTGCAAATTAATGTTTTGAGGGTTATGTCCTTCAGGTATTTTATTTATTATACTTTGAAACAGAAGCTAGTTTTCATTTAATGCTTAGAAAGTAGAAATAAAATCAATCTGGAGACAGTTAAATGAATTTAAAACTACATTTCTTCTCACCAACTCCAACTGAAAGAACAAGAGGACTTAAAAAGGATGTACCCAAATCTAACCTGGTTCCAATATATACAACTAAAAGAACAATTTGGGATAGACAGTAAAATTGGCTTTAATGAAAAAGAAACAATTTGGGACAAGTTGCTAAAGAACGGGAAAAAAAGTATAACAATTCTATATAATACATTGTTAGAATGGTCGACGGAGACGGAAGCGGTCAAGACATGCATGACAAAATGGGCCAGAAATATTGGAAGACAGATCAAATTTGACGAATGGGAACTAGTTTGGAATGTAAAATTAAAGTATACATATGCGACAGACCTGAAAGAAAATTGGCTCAAAATCTTTCACAGGTGGTATATAACACCGGAAAAATTAGGCCGAATGTACCCCAATATCCAGAACAAATGCTGGAAGTGTAAAAATCAGGTAGGCTCATTCTACCACGCGTGGTGGACATGTGAAGAAACTCAGAAATATTGGAAAATAATACACGCCGAGACACAGAAAATAATAAAAAAATCTTTCCCTCTAAAACCAGAATATTACCTCTTAGGAATAACCGACAAAGATATGAAGATCAACAGAAATGAAGACATACTATTTACATATCTGTCAACAGCAGCGAGAATTTTATACGCAAAATATTGGAAAACACAAAACATACCAAGCACAGAAGAGTGGATCGCGAAAATGGATGAAATATATGATATGGACTCACTAACTTTCCTGATTAAACAACACAAAGGGCAACCAATGAAATGTACAGATTGGTCAACCTACAAGGAATACAAGCATCAAAGGAAAGGGAATTAACTATCTGAATAAATCTAAAGAACAATAAACTTTGATCGGTACAATCAGAAAAAGAAAACAAAAACCACCCAGGACTATAGGAAAAATTGGAACAATAGCAAATCATACCTAAGCGACGAGGATGGAAGACTGAACCACCCCCCCCCACTCCCCCCCTCCCTCCCCCACCCCCCTCCCAACCTTCCCCCTTTTTCCTTTCCCTTTTTTTTTTTAAATTATTTTTATTCTCTCATTCTATCTTTCCTATACCCACCATTGTTCTCACTCTTTTTATGTATAGAAACACTCAATAAAAATTTAATTTAAAAAAAAAACTACATTTCTTCTCATTAACAAGTAATGTTAGAAAAAGAGATGTTTTAACTGTTATGTAGGAGGGAAATTCAATGGCAATAATTATTGAGAAAACAGCAAGTAACAACAATACACACAAAGAACCAGTAGGCAAGTCTAGAATTAATGGGTATAAATTACAAGGAAGGTAACTTCAGATAAAGAGCTTGACAGAATAGGTTTTTTTTTTTTTGCTAAAGGTAAATTCTACGAGCTTGAGGAAAAGTTGGAAAAGTTGATTTTTGGACTACAGTTAACTATTTTTAACTATGTTTTATTTTAATTATGTTTTGCTTTGATGAATTGTTTTGTATTTGTGTCTATGGGCATTTTGTCCCATATGTAAGCTGCCCCGAGACCCTTCTGGGAGATGGTGGCAGGGTATAAAAATAAAGTTATTTATTGTTGTTGTTCCCAACTCATGAAGCTGGATCTACACCTCCCTATATACGAGGATCTGATTCCAGATTATCTCTTTTGAACTGGATTATATGAGTCTACACTGCCAGAAAATATAGGATAAGCACATAATCAGGGGCCAGATCCTGGGAAACAGGGCAGTATAGATCCAACCTTAGATATTTATGCCTATTCACAATTTCATTTTGTATTTTCTGCAACAGAGAAAACATTACTTTAGGAAGTGAAATAACTACGGTTTTAAAAAGAAAGCTTAATTTAGGTAAAATTATCATTTTTTAAACTAAGGCTATGTACTACAGCCAAGGTATATTGAATTGCTCAATTGTTCAGCATTTGTTTAATGGATTTGATTAAGGGAGCATATTATAATTTGATTAATTAGATAATTTGTGGGCAATTATGATACCTTGATGCTTTAATTAGTAGGTATCTTTAGAAATTTCTGTAGCCTAATTGTGTATAGTTATAATTTATACAGTATTTAAACTGGAGATCTTAATTTCCCCCCTTATTTATTTCTAGTTCAAATATTAGTACAAATTTCATTTTAAAAAATGTATCTCCCATATCCATAAATAAACAAACTTGGAAAAATAGGATTAGTTTCATTTGTTGAATGCTTTTTTCAGTATGAAAAGATGCAGTTGCAAAGCACCAGGTTTCACATTTCCAACTGTAATGCACAACATGCAAGAGATATCTTATTGTATCATAAATATGATGACCTCGATGGAAACCAGACTGATCTCGAGCAAAGTAATTGCTAATCATTGGCCAATATTGCCATGAATATTTTGTTATCCAGGTTTAGCAAAGATGTAGTAAAATAGGACATGGCTTCTTCTGGACATTGGCCTTCTTTCAAAATCAATATTTGATTTGGACTTTTTCCATGAGTCTGGTGGAGCAAAACCCTTCCAAGAATCTGAAAGAGGAAACTATTCCATAAAAGAGTTAAACAATAAACACTGATAGTATATTAATGGCTTTTCAAAGGTTTAGTAAAAGAATGTCCCAAGACCATCCATTTCAGAAGCTGCACAACAGTTTTTCTTCTTCTTTTCTATGGCAAAGATAAACAATACCTGATTAAACTGAAATGGCAAGGGATTCTCCAGCTTTGCAACAAGAAGGCACCCGAGATTGAACCTTAGCAATATTACAAGAAAACAAGGTCTGTGGCCAATATTTTAATAACGTTTGCAATGGGAGAACATGATGCCATTGTGATCTTACATGTAACCAGACTTTGTGTCTTTCTGCTTTATCTATCAGAACACAGATAAATTTTGTTGTGTTCTTGAAAAATACAGAGATCTAAATCCATTTGTTACACAGAATAAGAATAGACAAGTTAAAAACAATAGTAACTTGAAACATCAGCATGTAAAGAAGTTCTGTTGATTGAGCTGGCCTATTCTAGTTGGGTCTAAAAACTGGGTTTAGTTCTTATTCAAAAAAAGAATAATTCTTATTTAAGAAGACTGTGTAGCCTTGTGCACTAACAGGGTAGTAATAAAGAAATACTAGGTAATTTATACTCCCTATCTCACTCCAGCAGTATTTCAATTGGTTGTTCTTTGGTTTCTGAAGACTATGTTTGGCTACAGATGGTGTCAGTAATCAGCTGACATTAATCAGAAAAATGAAAATCAAAGAAACTACAGTACTTTGTTTTGCACCCAGCTCTTGAGACATTGCTCAGGGAGGGAAAAAGAACACTAATAAGGAGCATGGGTAAATGATACTTCCCAGACCCAATTCTGGAGTCTTCTGAGGAAGAATTATCTTATTTTTGCAAATAACCCGCCAAGGATGAATGAATCAGTGACAGAGCTATACCTACATACAACATCACACACACAGACTATTTGCAAAACTGCATCTCTGTTTACAAACTGGCTCGAGCACTGCAATCTGTGGAGGAGGCCCTGCTCCCAATCCCACTCCCGTCTCAAGCACGGCTGGTGGGAACGAAAGAGGGAGCCTTCTCCACGATTGCTCTCTGCCTCTGGAACTCCCTCCCAAAAGAACTAAAAACTGCTCCCTCTCAACTTGCCATTTAAAAGTTGCTAAAAACACATCTATGCACTCTAGTGTACGGAGAGGAAGAAGACTAATACATCTCGACAGATATCATCTAGATATATTAAATCATGTCTAGAATTGGAATTGATCATTGCCTGTTAGTTGTTGGAAACCATCTTACCTCATAATAAAGTCTGAGCTTTTTAAAAGATTTTTATTTGGTGTAAAACCCCAGTGGCGAGCGCTGAGCTGGAGATCGAAAGGTCCCAGGTTCAAACCCCGGGAGCGGCGTGAGCAGCCGCTGTTAGCTCCAGCTCCTGCCAACCTAGCAGTTCGAAAACATGCCAATGTGAGATCAATAGGTACCGCTCCGGTGGGAAGGTAACAGCGCTCCATGCAGTCATGCCGGCCACATAACCTTGGAGGTGTCTGCGGACAACACCGACTCTTCGGCTTAGAAATGGAGGTGAGCACCACCAACCCGCAGAGTCAGACATGACTGGACTTAACGTCAAGGGAAAACCTTTACCTTAAAGTTATATTATGTGACTATGTCTGTTAGGGTAGTCTAGTTTTATTTTTTGGTTAATTTTTATTTGGTATTAAGTTCACAGTTAGGTTGTTTTATATTGTTTGATGTGTCCTGATTTGATATAATTTGCTGTCTCTTTGTTGGCAATGAATGTTTGCCATATGTGTTGGAAACTGTCATGATTCCCTTTGGAGAGATAGGGTGGTCTACAAATGAAGTTTTTATTATTATTATTATTATTATTATTATTATTATTATTATTATTTATTACAGCCTTTGAAACTATTTGATCCAAAACACTTTTGCTCCAGAACACAGTTATTTCCAAAGTCCAATAGCTTTGGGGCCTATGAGGATTTTGAAGAAGGTTAGTTATGATAAGGAGATTGGGTGTACATTTGGATGGAAAAAACCCCAATCTACTGAACCATCTGATGTCTCCTTTTGTGACGATAGTGATGGAATCATAGAATCATAGAGCTGGAAGAGACCACAAGTGCTATCCAGTCCAATTCCCTGTCATACAGCACAATCAAAGCACCCCTGACAGATGGCCAGAAAAGTCCAGAGGAGACTCCCTCCCACTTTGAGGCAGTGTATTCCATTATTGAACAACTCTTGCCCTCAGGAAGTTTTTCCTGATGCTTGGGTGGAATAGTTTTTCCTGCAGTTGGAATCCATTGCTCCATGTTCTGGTCTCCAGAAAATAAGCTTGCCCCCTCCTCAATATGAGATTATTCAAATATTTAAACATGGCTATCTTGTCCCCTCTCAGTCTTATTATCTCCAAGCTGAAAATATCTAGCTCCCTAAGCTATTCCTTTGCAGTGGTTCTCAACCTGTGGGTCCGCAGATGTTTTGGCCTTCAACTCCCACAAATCCTAACAGCTGGTAAACTGGCTGGGATTTCTGGGGACCCATACACTGAAAACCACTGTGTAGGGATTGGCTTCTAAACCTCATCCTTCTAAGTATACAAGCACTTAAGGTTTACAAGGAAATACCTTACTCCACTCTTCCAGGTAGATAAATCTACCTTACAGCAGGTGACAATCAGTATTAAATTCCTAGATTTAATGCATCCCAGAGCTAATATTTCCATATTCATTCTGCAAGAAGAATTGTAGCAAGCATTTTTTTTTACTACAAGAGCAATAAAATAATTCTAGATACATCTATTGCGTCTAACGTTAACTTGTTCTATATTAAATCTCTTAATCTTATGTAACTATAAACAGTTGGGATACTAAGCTAGTCAATCAAATGTGACATATAAAACAATCAGAGATTCAGAACAAAAATAAATGTGCTGTACATCACTGAATGAAATATCCTACGCTACTTAAGAATAGTTGTATGGGATGGATATTTGAGAGGCGACTGTTTTTGCAACTAAGCTAACCTCCTGAAGGTGCCATTTGCACTGCAGGCAAATTTCTTCTCGTTCCTCCTGCAATCTTATTCTATTCTTGGCTCAAACAGGTTGAGCATCCTGTATCCAAAATGCTTACGGTCAGAATTGTTTTGGATTTTGGATTTCTCCCAAGATTTTGGAATATCAGTATTTGCATGCATAGTGAGATATTTTGCAGATGGGAACCAGGTTTAAACACAAAATCATATACACCTTATACACATAGCCTGAAAGTAATTTTCTAACCTCTAAATAATAATATTCATTAAATAACATCTGTGTACACTGAACCATCAGAAAGCAAAAGTGGCACTGTTTCAACCAACCATGGGAACAATTTTGGAGGAATTCAGATTGTGAAATATTCAACCTTTATCAGATGGCTATGATCAGATTTTCAATTTGTAATCTTACAAAGATATTTTGTGATTTTCCATTTTTAGAAAAATGTGCTATATATATAGACTGTTCTGTGCATTTTCCCCATTCATGAAAGCATTCTTGTCCATATCTTACTAGTGTACACTTTTTCAGACATGCACATTTTTTAAAATGCAGTACAGTTTAAGTTACTTTAAAACACTACAATGATATAAAACATTGACTAGAAAACCAAACCAGACAAAATAGTTAAAACAGTTACAGAAAGAAATATTTACTTATTTACACTACTGATTTACATTAATTTAACATAACCTTATCTGTGTTACAAGATGAATTTCACTTAGTTAAATTAGTTTAACTTGCATACACTTAGTTAATTAAACCTAGTGATTTGGGGTGCATTTACATTGTAGAAATAATGCAGTTTGACACCACCTCATCAGCTATGGCTCAGAGCTGTGGAGTTGTAGTTTTACCAGGTCTTCAGCCTTCTTTGCCAAAGAGTGCTGGAGCCACCAAACTACAACATTTAACCATGACAGTTAAAGTGGTGTCAAACTTAATTAATTCTACAGTGAAGATGCATTGTTATGGAGGAAAGCATTCATTACACATAATTCTGTATTTGCAACCAGCTCCTGAAACAATGCTAGCTAATATTCTACATACTAGTTTCAAAAACATGCTGCTCTCTTTGGAAATATGTACTTTATCACATGTGTTATATCCATCTTCCACTTATTACAATGCATAACGAATCCCAAGGCTAGCTAATGTGCTTTTTCTTTGCTTTGTCAGCCTCTTCCTTCCTGCAGAGGAGGTTGGTAGTGTTGTTGCTGCAACTGCTGTCTTCACTGAAGCAGGTGGAGTGATTTCGGCTCTGACCTTGAGATACATGTTTGCATGGCTTTTATCTGTTTATCCTGTAAAACTATTCCCTGTTATTTGTGGGGTAAAAAGGGAAAGGACCTTCCTCTTGTCCTTGCTCATCCTTAATCTATTTATTGTTTAAACTGAACATTAGGCAGTTCTTAAGCATTGCAGAAGAAATGAATAAATAAATCATATTCCAAGATGATGTCAGCATAAGAGATGCTCATATTAATTTGTCCTTTGCCTCTTCCCTGGTGTTGTCAGACCTCATGTGCTAGAAACATCCTTGGATCTCTCTGCTTTATTTTTTATGAGAGTTGCTGAGATTTCATTGGCCTAACTTTCAAAGCAAATGCAGCCCCATTGTTATGGTGAGTAGCAGCCTAAAGCTTCCATTGTGAAGCTGAAAACCGGAAACGTACAGCATACCTCTAATGCTCTTTCATTAATAAATTAAATCTGACATACATGCTTAGAAGCATGTAGGCAGAGGCCAGTTTTGCCTTAAGAGCATCAAGTGCAAGAATAATAGCTTACTAATTGCTTCGCTCATGCTTTTCCTATTATTTCTATTTTTGTACATTCTCGTGGGCTTAATTATGAAAAGTTTATTTATACATGCATGCACTATGAGTTTTGCTCACCTGGCATGTTTACACACAGAAAGAAACAATACAAAGCAACCTTCTTGTTTTCTTAAGAACCAATCTATGATACATCACAACTTATTTGTATCTTAGAAGTTCTCCAGCTTCAAAACTGAGACACAATTCAGTACTGAGTATGGCTACCATTCAAGAAAAACAACATTGTCACTATATTGACCTTTATGCATTTGACTCAAATATATAACAGTCGTGTTTCAAATTGTTTCAGCTCTTCTGAAGATGAGAACTCACAGAATCCCCAGCTATCATAGCTAATGGCTAGGGGATTCTGGGTGCTGCAATTTTAAAAATATGATGTTTTAGGTTTTGGATTTACTGTATTTTTGTATGTACTTCTCAAGACCTCCATCTTGGTTTCCATTCTCATAAACAAATGGTTAGATGGTTTGATAAATGGATTAACAATGCAAATACTTGGGATTAGGATTAATTGAAGCTACAGCGTACCAGGTTTTTTGTGTCTAATCTGAATGATGGTAACACGATTTGTAGCTTCTGGCAAAGACCTGCAGTACCTCATACTGAAAAAGTGTGAAATTAAACTCATATCTTTCTACAGACCTCAAGAATATGCTCTACCCTTGAGCTATGGCTGCTGCTCCAACCTAGCTATATGTGGAGCTAAAGAGGAATAGAAGGGCCATCAACATCTAATATTTCACAAAACCTTTATTTAAATTCAAAAGTACAAAATATAACAATAAACTCCATAGTGGTTCTCCAAAATGTATGTCCAATAATGGGTCAGAATACACATTATAAGTTATTTCATGTCAGCTCAGGAAAACATAGGGCTTTTAAAAAGCTCAAATGCAAGCAATATGTGGCATAGCAGCTTGGTTCATGGATTGTTTGTGCAACAAAACTTCAGGGATATGTATTTGGCACCATCCTTGGAGGTGCTGCAGCACTTTTTAACCCTTCATATGCTGTGAAAGAATCTGTCATGGGAAGCAGTTTTTGATTGTGAGGTTGTTTCTACTCACATGCTAAGTGAACTAGGCTTTTCATGAGCAGAGAAGGCTATTCCCTAATGTGTCAGTCTCTAGGAAGTGTTTCATTACTTCATGCTAAAAGCACAGCCCCTTTTCCATCCTGTAGACCAAGGGGAGGAAGAATGTGGGCATTGCCCCCAAATAAGAATTCTGCACTGTCAATGAAATTTTCCTTCCCCAAATTTCTAGCATTGCAAAGAGTGAGACATTGAAAACAATTCACCCTTAAACCTTTACATTTACTGTGTTTACATTTCCTGGGTCACATTTACTACCCTGGATCATTTTGTCCTTTCTCTTGTATTTCTTTTTGATACCTATAACATTTTTCTAAATACTCAAATTACTTTTAAGTTAATTCAATATACATAATTTGGAGACTGAAGGGAAATTTTATTAGGGAACAAAACATGGTGAATTTCAGGGAGTCACTTATATGGTCCCAACCACACGGGGCGGGGGGTGGGGAGAGATTTAAATTAATGCAAGAAGACATTGTGATCTCTTTAATAGGTGAATTACCACTACTGCGGGGGACTTGCATAAGACAAGATGTTGTCTTTTTTTGGTCTGAAGGGGGTACGGAGGGAAGAGAAACAGATTTTGCCAAGTTTTATATATCACCTTCATATACTTTCAGATAAACATATAAACTGAGACTGTCCTTCCCCTTTAGGATACTAAATATTTTTTGATAATGGAAGAGTAATGCCTTTCTATATTTACACAGCTGAGGACAGGAGAGGACAAAATCTGTGAAGACTTCACTCAATTCCCCAAGGTCATTTTAACACCCTCAGGTTCTTTCTGAACATTTCTCTTCCTGAGAGCCTCCTACTTCTATTGTGGTTTTTGCACAAAGCGCCCCTCAAAGCCTTCTCACCTGCTAGATTTGTTTTCGTCACTTCCCACTGCTATGTTTTTTGGATAGCCAATCTTGCATGTTTTCAGGAGCAATGCAGCCCACAGCAAGTTCTTGGGGGTGAATACTGGTCTCTATGAAGTTGTCCACATCTGTCATATTCTTGCCATGTTCACATTAGTAACATCTGAGCAGGCATAAATTTTAAAATGAGTTGTTTTCACTTGTCAGCTGGAAGCCCGCGCCCCCCCTTCCTGGTCCATTAAACTTTGCATGGACCAGACTCTCCACTTTCTTGGTTTTGTAGTTTATTTCTTGTCAGGTTGCAATATGCTTTTGTCACACAAGTCATTTTGCTTTGTTGGGAATAGTTAAGAACAGTGGAGTAGAGTGGCTTTCATGACATGCCATTCTTATTTTTAATCCATCCATACATGCTACAAATGCTTAACTGGAGAGGACAAATGCTGTTGCTCAGCAACAAAGCGCTGGAAAGAGCTCAGAAACAGCTTCACAATTGCAAACAGACAATGGCTCATACAGCTCAGCCATCAATAGCATTTGATTTAAAGGCAATACCCCGTTTATCACACTTCCCATCTAATAACACTCAGATATATTAGAAGCCATCTTACACAAGATGGTTCCTGAAAGCACAGTGCTGTTGAATAATCTAGTGTAATATTTGCCCGCAATCCTAAACCAATCTTGTTATTATATCCTGTTTCGTATGTATTTATATATAAAAAAGCCCAAATGACTTAGAATGCGTACTGTGATAGAAGATTGAGTGGGACACAGCTAGCCATTCCATCAAGCATAGAAAATAATCGGATAAACAGATAGGTATCTATATTCAGTATGAAATGGAATGTGGGTAAAATAAAATGAAGGAAAAACAGTTGTTTAAAACACACAGGCTATTGTCTTCTGGTGGTTAAAGTGTTGATGTTGTGGAGGTCCAAGTTACCACTGCATCATGGCATCTATTACATGATCTTAATTCAGTCATTTTCTTCTCACAGGGGTTGCTTTGAGGATGAGATTGGGATTAGGTGTACAATAATAATAATAATAATAATAACCATCATCATCATCATCTTTATTTGTAGATCACCCTATCTCCCCATAGGAACTCAAAGTGGCTTCCAATATATATGACAAACATTCATAGAAAACATACAAACAAATTACAACAAAGCGGATCACAAGCAAGCTTGAGCTCCTTGGAGAAAAAGTGAAGCAAAGTGTAATTAATAAATAAAAGCTGGTCTTACGCATCATACTCTAGGCAGCACATATAAATAGAGAAATGACCAAGACCTCTGCTGGTAAATGTCATGCACACACATCTGAATGGATACTTTTTGCAATTAATTACATCAGATTTGTGGAAGTTACATTTCACATGGTCAAGGAATACTGACATTTTTCTGTTGGAGGATGACTTTCGAACTCTAAATTAACTGTAAGAATAGTGAAAAACAACTGCTCAACCTCAGCATTCTAAACTTAAATCAAACATGAGGAAGGGGAACATGGTTGTTTCTGTTCTGTTCTCTGTCGTTCTTCATATGTGAGAGAGAACTTTCTGAAGAGGGGAGCCTCCTTTTTTAGTGAAAGTACTATCTGCTAGTTTATGCTCTTTTCTTGATACAAATTTTATTTTCTCTCAGGAAAATCATGAAAAGTAACAAACATGGCAACAAGTAACAAGTAAGCTAATGAGCTACTTTTTCTAACACAGCGACAAATAATGGTAAGTGGGTGTTTTTCCGTTTTTTAAACATTGTAACTAATAAGAGGAGTAAATTACTTCGACACATGCAAACTCTTAAGTAAGTATTACTCTCACTTGGTTCATTATACCACCAATTTTTGATGCAAGTCTACCAAGTTTTAGAGCCCAACAATTTTGCCTGCTAGAGGATAGGCTGAGCAGAAAAAATAAGATAATCTCACATGTCCCAGCTATTTTCCTCCTCCTCCTTGCTACTCTTCTTCTTCTATGTATTTGTACCCCACTTTTTCTCTGCCAAAGGAGTTCTTCACTGTTTGCTTTTTTAAAAAATCTGTCACTTGCTACTGTCTGATGGGGGAGACCACGGTTGCACCCATGAAAGAATCTTGCATGGCAAAACAATTCAATGTAAAGCTTTAAATTGAACAACATATCATTTCCAAAGGAATTGATCACATGGATAGAATGAAGTGCCCACAGCCTTGCACTACAGGCCTTATGATTGAGCCATTTTGTTTAAGAACATGAAGAACTTAAAATTGAAATTATTAAGTAGGATCTCATAGAGATGTTCCATAGAAGGAAAGGAATAATTTCCCCTTCTTTCTGCAGTTATTTGCTCAGCCTTAAAAATCCTGCTGGAGAGCTACAAAACCCTCTATATTATGCTTTGGAGGAGGGTGGGAGGCTGTGAAAGGAAGGGAGGGAAGGAAAGCCCTTTTGTACTAAGATAATTTTAGTTTTCAGCCAGTGTCTGATACTTCTTCAGGCAATTTTGTTAAATTGCAAGTCCTTAAACCTCATTGTGCCTTAAAATAGCATTGGATCTATTGAGGTCTGGCTGTTATCAGTTCTGTTGAACTTTTGTACGCACATTATTTTATCCTGCTCAAATTCAGCTCCATGCCTCCACCCAGTGGGGTTTCCTCAACAAAGGATAAAAACCAGAAATCTCTGAAACCAATTAGATCACATGAATCATTTAAAACAAGAATAAAGATGTAAAATCTATGTCAGCCCTACTTTTCTGCAACAGGATAATTACACCAGGAGATATATTGCAAGGAATTATGGAAGTGTAAATTATACTTCTGAAAATTAGTTATTTATTGGCTGTGCTTGCAGTATACAAGTAAAATACCTGAGTGCAGAGATTAGATAATCTTTTACAGAGAGCAACTCTAAGAATCCTATGCCAGCTAGGGGATTCTGGAAATTGTTGCTCAAAAATGATAGCCTTTCCAAGTTTTGCTTGATTTTTTTTTCAGTAAGGAACCACAATCCATGAAGTTAACACAATTTTATTTAAAGGTACCACATCTTCGGTTTCTTTGATTATATTAAGAAAAGTTTGTGCTTAAGAGCAGTCATCATCATGAATAAGTCAGATTGCAGACTGAGATGGACCATGGAAAACACCGTGTTTTAAAGAATCCTACCTAGAGATCCCACTGATAAATATCAGAAGGACACACAATCATAGAAATCTCAACTGACACATCAAACTGAAATGGACATATCTCAAGTGCCATGACTAGACCCATTATATCTACTACCAAAAACCAGACAACTTGGGACCCTCAGTTTTACAGCATCTGGATATATGGACTCACTTCTCAACCAGTAATCTAAGCTAAGTCTCCCATCAAAATACTAACCCAACGTGACCCTGATCTTCCAAGATCAGATGGGATTGGGTGCCTTTAGGCCCTCCTAGCTCAGCCATCAAAATCATGGGGAGACTTATGTAAGTCACATTCTGAGAGGCAATGTCACTACTCCCACTTAACAAATCATGCCAATAAAACCATATTGTAAGTTAGCCTTAGAGTTGCTGTAAGCTGGAAGGCACATAATAAGAAGTTAATAACATTTAAGTGAACATTAATATTTGATGCAACAGTCCAACTAATCATGTGTGTAATCCTTGGTGCTGAAAAAAACCCACTCATATCATTTACATTTTGCTTGCAAACCAGGAGTTGACTAAATTGGGGAGGGAGAAAAATGTAACTGAGATCAAAGTTTGCAAGCATACAAAAACCTCTAAAATCCCTTACTCTGAGCGAATTAAAAAAATCCCTTACTCTGAGAGAATAAGACTTACTGCATAAGAAAATGTGGATTTGACTACACAACTGAGAAATAAGAACCTGGACATTTTAGCTGACTCCCAAAAGTAAGATCTAAGTAAGAAGAAATTGTAAGACTGAAGCAACAATGTTGATGCTATTACAGGTTACTATTGCAGTCTTTTTTCTTTCCCTGAACATTCTAAAATCAGATCACTTGTTGCATAACTAAAAAAGATTTGTCTGCCCTTAAAAATGTTCCATGGGAGGCAATAAACCCTATTAACAAATGAATAGTGTAAGGTCATGTTTTTCCTTTACACCTGCGCATACAGGCCAGTTAGATGAGGACTGGATGCAGCTCTGGATTTAGGACAAATGTGTCCCTGTCTAGTTAAGTTATGAGGCCCCTTACTTAGGCCCTGAAGAAGGGAGACCCAGTAGGCCTATATTGGCTGCTTTGTGGCACACTCCCATAAATTATCAACTTTATTTGAAGGCACTTTTCAAGGTAGTGAGTACATTTTGAGGACAGGGTGAGCATCTTGGATCACTCATTGGAAGTTTGGATTAAAATCAAGAGTGGATTCACCACCCTAGGGATAGACTTAGATGTGCCTTCCCTCTATCTTCCAGGTCTCTTCCTCCCTCTTGGATAGTTTTGCTTAGTTTTTGAAGGCAAACCACTTTCTCATACAGTTGTTATTTTTATGCCAAATCTATCTGGTCTCACCCACCACTTCCAAGCAGAGGTATTATCAGATGATCACATCATCACTTGGCACAATATATCTTTCTTTTGGAATGGTAGATAACCTTTTCTGTTCTGTCATCCTATCTAACAAAGTCCACTTTCAATTGGCCTTCTTATTAGAAAAAAACCTTGCTGTTTATACTTATTAAAAAGTAAAAAAAAATTAGTCAAAAACCAAAAGCCTGGTCAACCTATCCACAGCTCAATGAAAGTGCTGTAGTTTAACTTTTGCCAACTTTTTACCATCTTTGAGTAGAATGGTGAAAAGCCAGAGCTTAATCTGTTCCAGGAGAACCCTAAAAGAAGCAATGACTCCTTCCATCCTCTCCACTGAGGCATCCCTTCTGGCCTCTTGGAGTGCCTGAGTGAATAGCAGTGCAGATGCATTCTCTTCGCCATGGAATGGCCCACAACATATCGATGGATCATATAAAAATCTAATTTTGACTCCAAAACTTGTTCTCAACTTATACATGAGGCCACTTATACACAACTATATATCGTAATTTTGCTTTGATTCTCATATCCATCTTCTGTATTTTTTGAATAGATAAATGTTGCTGGATGTTTTGCTTCTTCCCAATGCTGTGCAGATAGTGTTATATTTTTTATCTTCTTCAGAAATCTATTCTGAGAATATACACTGTAATTCTGGAGTTATACCAAGGTCAGAAAATAGAGATTATAGAACATAATATCTCTCATAACATTACTATACAAAGGAGTTGGTTGACATGATCAAGCTGCATGTGAGGGGGCAGGCAATGATAGCCACTGCTCTGTCCATTAAGTATTCCATAGTGCTACCTATTTCAGTTAAAGTTAAGACTGTGTCAAAAAGATTCAGCATAAAAGTTTCCATACCTCTTTTTTCCGATCTCGCTCTGCCTTTATCTTCTCATAATCTTCTTTTGCTTTCTGGTTTGCTGTTTTTATTTTTAATTGTCTCCCAACTCTACTGAATCTGGATTAGACAAGCACACTGGTGATTAAATTGAGTGTATCAGTACTGCTTGCTAATTGACAGCATTTATGAAATGACAAAAACATAATGAAGATATAGTTCTTTAACCACTTAGACAACAGCAGTGGCAGTAGGAATTTGACAAACAATGAGTACCTCTTCTTACTATTATAATAATTTAGGGGAGTAGCATCGGAAGCTACGGGTTTCCACTGCCAGCACATTTTGGATTTCATATAAAAAGGCCAAAGTGATCTGTCAGTTTACTGTTCTGTCGTTATTGTTCTGAACAACTGATGTTTGAACACGCAAACAAGTAGCAAGGGAAAAAAACAAACCTAAGGTAACACTTTAAATAACACACATTCTAACAGAAGATTGAATTTTGAAAGCTCATTTTAGATAGCAGAAAACTACTATCTAAAAAAACAAATAGGTTTTACTCAGCTGGGATAAACATAAAATGTAATCCTAAACAGATTGACTTGAAAGTAAATTGTTACTTCTGAACAATCAATTTATCTTAAGACTGTTAAGATAAACAAGCAGGCTTTCCTTTCTTTTTAAAAATTCTTCTCTCTTATTAGTTTAATTTTAAAACCTGAGTCAGACACATGGATCCCTTTGAAACTTGACAGCTGACTGTTTCTTAACCAGTTAAGACATTTTTCTTAAATTAAAAATGGAACCATCAAGACTTTAAAACTGTCTGGGGCAATATTTGCTTTACAATCCATGGTGTGCTGGTTAATTAACCAGAAAAAACACACCATAAATTAACTCTATGGTTTGCTGTTGCCATCAGTTCTGTCTTGCTAAACCAACAGACATGACCTTTTTTCTAGATACCCACACTGAAACAAAGATTTGATAAAAGGGATAGGAATTTTTTTTAAAAAAAAGACAATTTGTGATTTGTTTGTTTATCTTTTGTGTAAGCAACAGGCTATGATTAAAACAAACAGTATATTGTTATATGTGAACAGGTTGAATATGTATATTATTATTATTATTATTACGCTTTTGTCTCTTAAATGAGTCATAAAGTGGCTCACAACATACAAAATGTAATTTAAAATTCACAACATACAAGTATTAAAATAGATGTAAATATACAAGTCACTTAAAATCACTTGAAACACTATAATAAGGAGAAGTCTACTTTATACAATCTCAAAACACCATGGGCAAGGTTCATAAGAAAAAATATTTTACAAGATAAAAATTAACATTAAGAAAGAAAACTGCCTTCATTTCTATACTGAAGGAATAATTTTCACCAGTTACAAAAACAAATTATGTTTGCACGTAAAAGGAATCATAGTAAAATAGCAGCTATAAAACATTTCTTACTTTGGTGTTATAGAGTCCTTTCCTTCCTGTATACCTTCACTAATTTTTCTAGGTTTCTGTTGTTTCTTAAGCATTTCTTCTTCGGCTAAATAAAGATGCTTCAAGTGTTCTGGGTAATCTTCTGTGTACTCAATCTTCTTGGAATTTACATTGCTTTCCTTTTTTAGTAATTTCTTATAATCATGTCGGATCTTTTGTTTTCTCCAATAAGCAAAGCCTTTACCTAAAGACATCAGAGTATTTAATGTGAAGAAACATGTTATTAAACAAATACAACTTTTTGTGAATATTGCTGCCTCCCCAAGTTACTGTATGAATTTTTTTTTCATGTCAGGAGCGACTTGAAAAACTGCAAGTTGCTTCTGGTATGAGAGAACTGGCTGTCTGCAAGGACGTTGCCCAGGGGACACCTAGATGTCTGATGTTTTTTACCATCCTTGTGGGAGGCTTCTCTCATGTCCCCGCATGAGGAGTTGGAGCTGACAGAGGTTGCGCAACTGTGCTCTCCCCGGATTTGAACCAAAAACCTTCAGGTCAACAACCCAACCTTCAAGTCAGCAGTGCTGCTGGCACAAGGGTTTAACCCATTGCGCCACCAGGGGCTTATATCCAGATAATATTACTTGTAATACATTAGTTTGAAATAATACTACTTTGTAGCTGTCAAGCCAATAAAGATAGCTGTATTATTAGTAGTATTGCAGCAATTAGACAGGCGAATTAAAGAAGAATCTTTACTGAAAAACATTTATCTATGTCAGGTAAATCTAATTTACTCCAAAGAAAAAGATTACAGCATAAATGTTAATAAAATGTTAATACTGCCTAACATCTTTTCCGAACCCAGTTTTGTAGTATGAAAAGAGTTTCAGCCAAATTCAGTGTTGTGCCTAACATTAGTTTATCACCCTTGAGCAGTCAGTGACAAGGACATCTGTCAATATTATGACTGAAACAAATACTATGTTACATCAAGCAAACTGGGGTATAATGGGTAACACAAATTAAGTTTTTATAGTGATAATCCAACATTCTGCTTGCTCTCAAGGAGAAATGGTTCTAAATCAGCTATGGGCAAACCCAGGCCCGGGTAGTGGATGTGGTCCCTTGGACTCTTTTCTCAGGCCTTCTCTCTTTCTCACCATCCGATCCTTCCTTCTCTCTTCCCTTCCTCCTTCCCCCTTCCTTCCCCTTCACCCTTTGTCTTTCCTTCCTTCCCTCTTTCCTCCCTCCATCCTTCACTCTCACTTTCCCCTTCCTTCCATCCCTTTTGTCTTTCCTCCCTCCCTCCCTTCTCCTTTTCCATCCTCACTTCCTCCTGGGAGATGTTTAGCTGGGAGAAGAGAAGGTAGAGAGGGAACATGAGAACCATGTGTCAAGATTTCAAAGGGGGGAGGGAGAAAACTGACTTTCTGCTGCTCTAGAGACCAGAGCACAAGGGAGACATGAGTTCAAATGGCAGGGAAAGAGATTTGACTGAAAAGATTAGGAAGAATTTCCTGAGAATAAGAGCTGTGGGAGAGTGGCACAGGATGGCTTGGAGTGTGGTGGAATCTCCTTCTCTGAAGGCTTTTCTGCAGAGGCTGTCTATCGGGAGTGGTTTGATTGTGCTTTCTTGCATGGCAGGGGGTTGGACTGGATGGCCCTTGGGGTCTCTTCCAGCCCTAGAATTCTATATCAGGAGTAGGCAATACCAGGTCTCATGGAGACACTTTTTCTCTCCTGTCCACTATCTCATCCTGACTAAGGCCAACTCTTTTGGGATCCAAACGTTTCCAGTTTTCCTTCAATTTTTGCCTTTGAAAGAGAAGAGAAAGGGGCAGAAATGGCAGGGAGGGGACATTTCACAATGCACAGCAAAGCTGTACTATTGTCAGAAAAAAATGTTAAAACATCACAGTAGCATATCACAATATAATATCATAGTTTTTGTGCTGTATTTTGTTTTATATTGACTGGGTGTATTATTGTTTATTCCGTTCTACGTATCTTACTGTATTGCACTCTATTGTATTATTTATGTTGTAAGCTGCCCCGAATCCGTTGTCCAACAAACCTGAAATCTGTCTTCCTGTTTTTGATTGCATGTGGATTTTAGGTTACACTTACGAATACAAGTTGAGCAGCGCTTATTCAAAATAACTGGGGCTAAAAGTTTAAGATTTTGTGCGTAACAAGATGTTGCACCATCCCTGGCACAGCTCTTTTATAGTTGGCCACATTCATCTTATAATCTTGGCCATTGGTTTGTTGAACCTTTTTCTGATGTAGCTACAATGAAATGGTTTTTTTTTAAAAAAAAAAAAACACCTTTTTTTACTTTTAGTGTGTTTTAACGCGTTTTTGGAATTTTAGGATGATATTTTTTGTTAAGTCAATTAGGTTGTGTTATATTGTTGAATGTGTCTATTTCAATGTATTGTCTGTACGGTTTTCTTTCCTGCAACTGAATGTTTGCCTTATATGTTGGAAACCGCCCTGAGTCCCTTTGGGGAGATAGGGTGGTATACAAATTATAAAGTTTATTATTATTGAGATTTTGTTATATTTCATATAGCCTGAGAGGAAAATGTATGTAAATATTTTTAATATTTTTGTTTGTGGGTGGCCTCATCTCAAACATCCATATGGACTATTTTGAAGGATTGATAAGGGATGCTCAACCTATACAGCATGAGAGAACGAGAGAAAGAACAAAATGCCTACTGTGAACACAGAGGGATTAATTCCCACAAAAAAAGGAATCTCAAAGTATGACAAAACATTTTATGTGACATCAAAAGGTCTGTGCATATTTGCCTAAATCCAACTGCAAGTCCAAAATACTTTCATAGCTTGCCAACTTCCACAGGTCTCATCTCTGTGGGGATTAACAATTGGATTTAACCTACAGCCAAAACAGTTCAGTAAGGAACACATAACAACAAAAAGAAATAAAGCAAACAATCTGCATGGTGAGGGGTGCATATACGCTGTAGAATTATTGCAGCTTGATACCATTTTAATTGCCATGGCGTGATGCTCTAGTATCACAAGAGTTTTTATTTATTTATTTATATCCCACTTTATCTCTCCATGTGGAGACTCACACTCCCACTTAAGACACAGGTCCACAGTTTGGGGGTCCTCCTGGATTCAGCACTGACACTTGAAGCTCAGTGTCAGCGGTGGCTGGGAGGGCCTTCGCACAATTAAAACTTGTGCACCAACTGCAACCATACTTCAAAAAGCCTGACTTGGCCACGGTGGTCCATGCCTTAGTTACATCTAGAATGGACTACTGCAATGCACTCTACATGGGGCTGCCTTTGGAGATGGCTTGGAAACTGCAGTTAGTGCAGATTACTAACTGCAGCTGGTTATAGGGAGAACACCATGCCCCTAAAGCAGCTCCACTGGCTGCTGCTGACTTTCTGGACCCAATTCAAAGTGCAAGTTATTACCTATAAAGCCCTATACACTTCGGGTCCTCCTCTCATTCTCACTTCCGTCTCAAGTGTGGCTGGTGGGGATGAGAGAGGGCCTTTTCAGTGGTGGCCCCCTGGCTTTAGAATGCCCTTCTGAGGGAGATTAGGCTAGCCCCCACCCTCCAAGCCTTCCGCACACAATTGAAGACATAGCTTTTCCGAGAAGCCTTTGACCATATTTTGATTCCTTACATATATGAGACCTTCAGATTTTTTATCAAGCACTTTACAAGACTGAAATTGAATTTTACTGTTTTTACCTGCAGCAATCTCTGTATTTTACTGTTCCAAATAGGGGGCATTAGTCTTATTATATTACAATATTATTAGTACCTATTATTGTATATTATTATCAATGTTATATGTATACTAGCTATGCCCGGCCACGCTTTGCTGTGGCGTTGTCTGGTGGTGTTGGTGAGAACTTGTTGAGGTAGTGGTGGTATTGAATGTCTGTTGTATGGTTGTCCTTATGTTTAGTATGCATTTGGTTGTTTGTGTACTGTGAAGTGGTGAGGGTAGAAGGGGTCTATGTCCCTGTGTAGTATTGTATAGTATTTATACATTGTATAGTATTTATACATTGCATAGTAGAAAGGGTTGGGCTGGATGGCCCTTAGGGGTCTGTCCAAAGTCTTGTGCCTGTCCCTTGGGCTGAGTGGGTTGCTAGGAGACCAAGTGGGTGGAACTTAGTTTTGTAACTGACAGCAATTGGATAAAAACAATTATTCCTCTCCCTCTAATTAGGACTTTATTTTTCTTTTCTTTTTGTTGTATCAACCTAGAGCCGTGGATGATGGGTTATGTGGTCAAATGTTGAGGTTGGGGGGCCTGTAGTTTTGTTGTTTTGTCCGCTGCCCTGATGCCATCACTCTTTTATATATATAGATACTAGCTGTGCCCAGCCACGCGTTGCTGTGGCAAAGTGGTGGTGGTATTGGTTAAAAGTTGTTGTGGAATTTTTATTTGACGTAATTTGTATTTTTTAATTAATTTTATTGTAACTTATCTTTTTTATTTATTATATTTTATTATTTTGTTGTATTATTTTTAGTTATTTTGTTATAGTATTTTATTGTATTAATTTTTTAGTGTTTTTAATTATTTTTATTGTATTATTTGTATTTATTTTATTTTTTATTCTTTTATTAACACTGGGCTGAGTGGGTTGCTAGACCAAGTGGGCGGAGCTTAGCCTTCTAAGTGGCAGCAATTGGATAAAAACAATTATTGCTCTCCCTCTAAGTAGGACTTTATTTTTCTTTTCTTTTTGTTGTATCAACCTAGAGGCATGGATGATGGGTTGTCTTGTCAAATTTCGAGGTTGGGGGGCCTGTAGTTTTGTTGTTTTGTGGGTCGCCGTGATGCCATCACTCATTTATATATATAGATAGATTAGCCTAGTCCAATATTAGTATTATTACTTGTAGTCGTTTCCCTAGGTTTTTAGCCTTCTCTGCCGAAGAGTGCTAGTGCCTCATCAAGCCACATATCCCACCATTCCATTGCATTAAGCTAGTGTCAGACTGTGCTGATTCTGTAGTGTAGACCCACAGTGAGGCCCTTGCTTCCCCTCTCTCCTTCCTGCCGTTCTTACCCTCCTGGACGCTCCCTTTTACTTGACGAGGGTCCCTCCTCCACGGCCTCTTCTGGCCCAAACGCGCCTTCGGCTTTTCCGACTCTCCATTTCCTTTCCAACCCGAAGAAACACTCTTTTTCGTCACCGGCGCCATGAGCCTGGAAGCCAGCCTCTCTTCTCCCAGTTTCGTCGCGTACCTTTCGCGTCACCAATAGAGCGCCCTCACAGTCTATTTCGATTCATTTTGCCTGAGGCGGATACGGCGCATGCGTGGCGATAAAACTCAGCAACAGGCAGTGCCAATTGATCGCCGAACCTTGGTTTCCCTTCAGCCGGGGCGATGTCGGTTGCCGAGGCTTCTTCATCGGGCCTGTTGGAGGAGGAGCCCTGCCTGCTGCCTCCGGAGCCGTCAGCCGAGAGGGTGGCCGCTCGGATACGGGCCGTGGCTCGGTTCCTGCGCCGGGCCCTGCCGCTGTGCCTGGCTCACACGGTGGACTTTTACACGCGAGGCCTGTGGGAGAAGATGGTGGCGCTTCCCCCGGAGACGGTGCTGGAGGCGCTGAGTGGAGACAGGCTTCGGAGGCTCCTGGAAGAGGCGCCGGAGCAGCGCCCTCTGGAGGAGCCCGCCGGTAAGACCCCTTAGGATCTTCAGGAAGGAAGGAAGGAAGGAAGGAAGGAAGGAAGGAAGGAAGGGATGGATGCTGAAGGAATAGACCAGGGGTCCCCAAACTAAGGCCTGGGGGCCAGATGCGGCCCTCCAAGGTCATTTACCTGGCCCCCGCCCTCAGTTTTATAATATAATATTTTTGTATTAGTTTTAATAATATATTGTATATACATATAATATTGATAATAATATTATGTTATACAATATAATACTACTAATAATACCATATAATAATATTAATTATATGTTATATATTACATAACATATAATAGTATAGTGGTATAGTTCAATATAGAATTATATAATGCTAATATTGTGCTATGCTAATAATATAATATATTGTATGTACATATAGCTGCTCTGAGTCCCCTTCGGGGTGAGAAGGGCGGGATATAAATGTAGTAAATAAATGCAGTAAATAAATAATTAATTTTAGACTTAGGCTCGGCCAAAGTCTGAAATGACTTGAACAATCCTAATCCACAACAACAATCCTAATTAACTTGACTATTTCATTGGCCAGTAGCAGGCCCACACTTTCCATTGAAATCCTGATAGGTTTATGTTGGTTAAAATTGTTTTCATTTTTAAATATTGTATTGTTCTTTCATTGTTGTTGTTGTTGTTGTTGTTGTTTCACTACAAATAAGACGTGTGCAGTATACATAGGAATTTGTATTTTTTTCAAATGATAATTCGGCCCCACAACAGTCTGAAGGATTGTGGACCGGCCCTCTACTTCAAAAGTTTGAGGACCCCTGGAATAGACTATTAGAAGGGAAGGGAGGGAGGGCCTGGTTTTGCCAAACAGGGGGTGATGGCCAGGGAATAGAAGAGTTACACCCTGTTGTTTCTATGCCCAGCTCATACATGTGTGCACAGGGTTCCGTCCTGGGCCTGATTCTGTTCAACATCTTTATTAATGACTTAGATGAAGGGTTAGAAGGCACGATCATAAAGTTTGCAGATGACACCAAATTGAGAGGGGTAGCTAATACTCCAGAAGACAGGAGCAGAATTCAAAACGATCTTGACAGATTAGAGAGATGGGCTGAAACTAACCAAATGAAGTTCAACAGGGACAAATGCAAGATACTCCACTTAGGCAGAAAAAATGAAATGCAAAAAAATACAGAATGGGGGACGCATGGTTCGACAGCAGTACATGTGAAAAAGATCTTGGAGTCCTCGTGGACAACAAGTTAAACATGAGCCTACAATGTGATGCGGCGGCGAAAAAAGCCAATGGGATTTAGGCCTGCATCAATAGGAGTCTAGTGTCTAGGTCCAGGGAAGTCATGCTACCCTTCTATTCTGCCTTGGTCAGACCACACCTAGAATACTTTGTCCAATTCTGGGCACCGCAATTTAAGGGAGACATCGACAAGCTGGAATGTGTCCAGAGGAGGGCGACTAAAATGATCAAGGGTCTGGAAAACAAGCCCTATGAGGAATGGCTTAAAGAGCTAAGCATGTTTAGCCTGCAAAAGAGAAGTCTGAGAGGAGACATGATGATGGCAATGTATAAATATGTGAGGCGAAGTCATAGGGAGGAGGGAGCAAGCTTGTCTTCTGCTGCCCTAGAGACTAGGATGCGGAACAACAGCTTCAAATTGCAGGAAAGGAGATTCCACCTGAACATTAAGAACTTCCTCACTGTGAAAGCTGTTCAGCAGTGGAACTCTCTGCCCGGAGTGTGGTGGAGGCTCCTTCTTTGGAGGCTTTTAAGCAGAGGCTGGATAACCATCTGTTGGGAATGCTATGAGTGGGATTTTCCTGCTTCTTGGCAAGGGGTTGGACTGGCTGATCCACAAGGTCTCTTCCAACTCCACAATTCTATGATTTTGTTATTATAATTTATGGATGTGCCTGTATCTCTTATAAGGGTTTGGTTTAACCTCCACTTTGCTAGTAAAATGGAATTACTGTGTTGTGAAATGATGAGTGTCTAAAAATATGTCACCAACATGAAATGATTGGGAAATGTTTTATGTGTTTCAAAATCCATGTTATGCATGAATGGATAACATGTGTTACGTACATTCATGAGCATTCCTTATCCAAAATGCTTAGAACCAGGAGGGCTTCGGGTTAACACACATATAGTATCTTTGCAAACCATGACATGGATGGCCCTTGGACACAGTATTCCAGGTGTGGTCTGACCAAGGAAGAATAGAAGGGAAGCATGTCTTCCCTGGATCTAAACACTAGTATGGAAACACAACATAGCTCATTAAACCTTTCATTTATATTATTTTAAATGTGATTTATTGCTTATTTTACATAAATTCAGAGGTTTCTCATTATGTTTGCGTGGCACACCTAAGATGCTGAGACACACATTTTGGAAAGCTCTGACATAAAACGATGATGATGATGATGATGATGATGATGATGATGATGATTCCAAGGTTAAAGTGTCCAGAAGATATCTTTCTAGCATTCCTCCAACACCATTCAAATTTAAGAAAATTATTCTTTACAGCTTTTAGACTCAGCCAGCATAGCCACCTCTTGGTTTTGGGAATTGTGGTCCAAAAATTAACTAATTTCAAGCCATTTAGAACTTATCATTTCAAGCAATTTAGAATTTTAAAATGGCAAGGACATGCTGTGCTGGAGAGAAAATGAGTTATACATGCAAAAACCTGATCTTAAAATATAAATGAAGAAGTATGTTCAACATGTGGGTGAAATCTCAATTTAATAAGTCCATGTTGTATTTTTGCTGTACGTACTTCTGCAGACAAACTTTCCATCCTGGTGTTATTCTCTCAATGCTATAGAATTGTGGGATTTATAGTTTCTTGGCAACTGACAGTGAAAGTTGACTCTCTCACAAAACTACAAATCCTCAAATTGTGCAGTTAGTACAGAGCCACCAGTTAAACTGGTGTTGAAGTGTAGCCACAGAGTGCTTCTACACTGCAGAATAAACACAGTTTGACACCTCTTTGGACCGCTATGGCTCAATACCAGGTGGTATTTCAGCAGGCCAACCCAGACAGTCTTAAAACTCAATACTCAATACCAGCAGGCCTACCCAGACAGTCTTTCATAGCCTTGAGCCATGGCAGTTTAAAGTAGTGCTAGACTGCATTAATTCTACAGTACAGACACACCCTATAATCATGCAACTCATTTCAAAGTTATACATGGGAGCTGTAGTCTGCTGAAACTGACTATACAAGGAAAGTTTTGTAAAACTACAAATGCCCTGATACCATAGCAGTCAGCCAGGCCAATCAAAGGGTGTCCAATTGTTATACTCCTGCAGATTGGTTTCCACTCTTCCTCAGTCTGCCAGGGTTTAACATGGCGCTGCCTTGCCCAATCCAAAACCACCATCCCCTGCGTGGACCCGCCTTCGCCGCGCCTGCCAGCCAATAGGAAGGGCCGTATCCAATCGTTGCCGAAGCACTTTTGGCAGCCATTTTAGAGACTGGAGAGTCCTTCGCGAGGGCTGGATGTGGGCGGAGGCTTGAGGGCCTTGTTCTTGTCGCGAATACCTTCGAGGTCTCTGGCGAGCGGTTTGTGGGGAAGGAGGTTATTTATCCCTAGGCCTCCCCTTGTGCCGCTGGTGGCGCCTATTTTGAGTTTATACTACAGTAGAGTCTCACTTATCCAACACTCGCTTATCCAACGTTCTGGATTATCCAACACATTTTTGTAGTCAATGTTTTCAATATATCACGATATTTTGGTGCGAAATTCATAAATACAGTAATTACTACGTAGTATTACTGCGTATTGAACTACTTTTTCTGCCAGATTTGTTGTATAACATGATGTTTTGGTGCTTAATTTGTAAAATCATAACTTAATTTGATGTTTAATAGGCTTCTCCTGAATCTCTCCTTACTATCCAACATATTCGCTTATCCAACGTTCTGCCGGCCCGTTTATGTTGGATAAGTGAGACTCTACTGTAGTAATATTGCTGCCCTAGGTGTTCCCGCTGAGGGAAGCAGTTGCCAGGCTCTCTGCATCACCCATTATTATTTTTTAACCTCCGACATTAATTTATACCAGTAGAGTTGCTCTCTAGAGGCTCTTGTTTTTGTGTGCCTTCTTGGGTGCATCTGCACTGCAGAATGAAGGCAGTTTGGAACCACTTTTAACTGCTTCGACCCAAGGCTATGGAATCATGGGATTTGTAGTTCTTTGATAGAGGAAATCAAGGGCTTTTCCACACAGACATATAATGCAGAATATCAAGGCAGGTAATCCACAATATCTGCATTGATCTGGGTTATCTGAGTTCACACTGCCTTATAATCCAGTTCAGTGTGGATTTTATTCAGCTGTGTGGAAAGAGCCAAAAATAATCCGTTGGGAGTCCCACCCTTTAGCAATAATATACGTAGTAATATATAATACTAACATTGTTCTATACAAATAATATAATACACTGTATATACATTTAATATTGATAATATTATAATGTAATACAATATAATACTAATAATACAATATAATAATTATATGTTATATAGTACATGTAATGTTACTAATAATATTGCAGTATAGTGGTATAGTACAATATAGTAATGTATAATACTAATATTGTGCTATGCTAATAATATAATATCTATATATATAAAAGAGTGATGGCATCAGGGCAGTGGACAAAACAACAAAACTACAGGCCCCACAACCCCGAAATTTGACAACACAACCCATCATCCACGCCTCTAGGGTGATACAACAAAAAGAAAAGAAAAATAAAGTCCTAATTAGAGGGAGAGCAATAATTGTTTTTATCCAATTGCTGCCAGTTTAGAGGGCTAATCTCTGCCCACTTCGTTGCCTAGCAACCAAGGGACAGCCAGGTTTCAGTTAGGGGACAGGCAAATTTAGGCCTCACTTAGACTTCTTCCACAGATTATCTAATTTGCACTGGATTATATGGCAGTGTAGACTCAAGGTCCTTCCACACAGCTATATAACCCATTTATAATCTTATATTATCTGCTTTGCACTGGATTATCTTGACTCCACACTGCCATATAATCCACTTCAGTGTGCATTTTATACAACTGTGAAGAAAGGGCCTCATATAATCCAGTTCTGAGCAGATAATATAAGATTAGAAATATACAGTAGACTCTCACTTATCCAACATAAACAGGCCGGCAGGATAAGTAAATATATTGGATAATAAGAAGGGATTCAGGAAAAGCTGATTAAACATCAAATTAGGTAATCGTTATACAAATTAAGCACCAAAACATCATATTATACAACAAATTTGACAGAAAAAGTAGTTCCATGCGCAGTAATGCTATGTAGTAATTACAGTAGAGTCTCACTTATCCAACACTCGCTTATCCAACGTTCTGGATTATCCAACGCATTTTTGTAGTCAATGTTTTCAATATATCGTGATATTTTGGTGCTAAATTCATAAATACAGTAATTACTACATAGCATTACTGCGTATTGAACTACTTTTTCTGCCAAATTTGTTGTCTAACATGATGTTTTGGTGTTTCATTTGTAAAATCATAACCTAATTTGATATTTAATAGGCTTTTCCTTAACGCCTCCTTATTATCCAACATATTCGGTTATCCAACATTTTGCCAGCCCACTTATGTTGGATAAGTGAGACTCTACTGTACTGTATTTACAAATTTGCCAGTAAAATATCACAATGAATTTGAAACACTGACTACAAAAACATTGATTATGAAAAGGCAGACTGTGTTGGATAATCCAGAACATTGTATAAGCGAATGTTGGATAAGTGAGATTCTACTTTGATATGAAATAATTTCTAGGATAGAATAATGCAGAACAATATAATCTCTAAAACCAGGACAGTAATAAAGAAATAAAGAAAGTAAATAAAGCAAGGAAATTGGAAATTCCACAAAGGAAACAATCAGGGCCAGCTAACACCTCCCAAGAAAGGATTCTTCCAGAAAGGAAGCTGAGAAGGCAGTGAAGCACTATGTATTACCAAAGTCATTATTTATTACTATCATTACTATCCTTACTATTATTATTATTATTATTATTAGTGTGTTGCGGTCAACCGTGAAAATGAATACAATCTGGCTCCAAGTATTCAAAAACACTAAAATCAGAATATAAAAAAATTAATGTGGTATAATAAAACAGAACAATACAATCTCTAAAATCAGAACACTAAATAAAGAACAACACTCTGAAAATAGGGGAATTCCACACAGAAAACAATCAGGGCCAGCTAACACCTCCCAACAAAGGATTCCCATCATCAAAGTCTGGCCAATCCTCTGTTTTCTCAGGGCCACAGACAGTAGAAGCATATAAAATATCGCAAACAACACCACTCTGAAAACAAGGTAATTCCAGACAGGAAACAATCAGGGCCAGCTAACACCTCCCAACAAACAAATCACTCAGGGAGGAAACAGCTAGGCTTTAAATCTACAAGGCCATTACATCCTAATCATTTTTCCTAATTGCAGCATTCATACTTGCCTCCAACAGACAAAAAAAAAAACAATCAGAAATATTGCATATTCACAACCTTTAGGAAATAATGGCCCCTGATGGCACAGCATGTTAAAGCGCTGAGCTGCTGAACTTCTGGACCGAAAGGCCGCAGTTTTCAATTGGGGGAACTGACAGAGCCCCCACTGTTAGCCCCAGCTTCTGCCAACCCAGAAGTTCAAAAACATGTAAATGTGAGTGCATCAATAGGTACTGCTCCGGTGGGAAGGTAACGCCGCTCCATGCAGTCATCCCACATGACCTTGGAGGAGTCTACGGACAACGACGGCTCCGGCTTAGAAATGGAGATGAGCACCAACCCCCAGAATCATACATGACTGGGCTTAATGTCAGAGGAAAACGTTTACCCTTTACCTTAACTACCACCAATTCCTCAATACTTTATTTCCCATACCACCATTCTTCGCCACAGCAACGCGTGGCCGGGCACAGCTAGTATTGTATATACGTATAACTTGTAAACCGCTCAGAGTCCCCTTTGGGGTGAGAAGGGCGGGATATAAATAAAGACCTTGTAAAACTACAACTCCCATGACAACATTACATTCAGCCATCGCAGCTAAGATGATGTCAGACTGCATTAATTTCAGTGCATATCGGGCATTGGCAAACTTCGGCCCTCCAGGTGTTTTGGATTTCAACACCCACAATTCCTAACAGCTGGTAGGCTATTAGGAATTGTGGGAGTTCAAATCTAAAACATCTAGAGGGTCGAAATTTGCCCGTGCTTAGTGTAGATGGCACTCCCAAGTTGTGTGAAATTCCCTTTCTGTGTTCCTGTCTGACTGCTCAAGTCCCTTGATATACAGTGGTATAGTAAAATGGTGTCCCTTATAAAAATGGCAAAATTAAGTTTTAAGTTTCGCTTTTGGAGATTTGTTTTCCTTTGGAATATTTTCAAGCAATGGATGCAAAATCCATGGTTACAGAGGGCCAGCTGTGTTTAATCTCTCTCCCATCTTCTGATCCTCAACACTGGATTTCTCAACACAGGGTTCCATGGACTCCTTGGGAGTCTATGGAAAGATTTCAGGGGGTCTGTGAGCTTGAATTGAAAATAATAACTTTATTATCTTTGTAAAATGTAATTTTGAATAATCCTAAACTTTAATTGAAAGACATTCCGATGTATGCCATAAAATTATCTGCTACTACATTCTCAGAGGGCTTTGTTGTTTTCATTTGACTGGCAAAACTTAGGGTCTGTAGGAAAAAAATGGTTAAGAACCCCTGCCCTAGATAAAAATGCAGGATAACCTTTAATAAGCTCCTTTTAGATCTGCAACATCAGGAAGACATTTTTTAAAATGTATGCTTTGAAAATTAGAAACTATTTAAACTATAAAAATTATAAGGTGTTACATTTAAATCATAGCGATGAGACCTTAATATTAAAACATTCCAAAATTTTCAAAATACTGCTGTCTGATTTATTCATGAAATATCTGCAATTAAATCAGAGTACTGTCATTACATGTAAATGATCAATGGGGTGACAGATGTCGCAGCCAGATCGCCCTCACATCCACATGTAAATGAAGCATACCTGTAGCCTGTAATGGGATTTCAAATTACTCACAGACTTATGGTGACTCCATGAATTTTGCAGCGTTTTCTTAGGTAAGGAATATTTCAGAGGTGGCTTTGCCAGTTCTTTCCTCTGAAGAAAAGCTTACAGCACCTAGTATTCATTGGTAGTCTCTCATCCAAGTAGAAAGCAGGACTGACCCATCTTAGTTTCCAGTTTAAGATGTGATGCCTTTGAGCATGCAAACTTAGAAAAAAGCAAAAATACATCTCAAAATATCTATTGATAATTTTTATAAAGCCTAAATCCCACATGTGTGCGTATACCTTTAAATCACTTGTTGACTTAGGATGACCCCATGGATTTCATAGTTTCATATAATTAATCCTTTGAACAATAATCATGTATAAATAGTACAAATGGCTATGCTGAAATCCTAGAGCAGCAATGAACTGCTGTAATCTTCTTAGATTGGATTATGTGGCTTGATGCATTGACCAAATTATTTTTTATCTTTGAAATAATTCTGTGGCTTGTTGTGAATATGGACTAAGGGTTAAATAAATACTTATTGAACGGATGCAGAGAACATGCAGTGTCGTGCTAAAATACCCTTTAATCTGGATTGTACCAAAATGAGCTCATTAGAGTTTAGCACTGATAAAAAATAGGCATTTGTACAGCCATGCATCTGAAATGCTGAATCCTGAGGGCATGCTAGTACAAACTGCAGTACTACTTATCCATAACAGAACCTTTTAATCTGCTGTTTCTTTGTTTTGTCTGAATGCTAATTGGTATTAAATTCTGACCAGTTGTATCTCAACATGATTCAGGGATCTTGGTTTATCTTTATTGCCATTTTATAGTCAGATAAACTGTTATTTTAGTGTCACAACGGTGAACATTTGTTTATTTATCTGTATCCTGCCTTTTCGTACTCAGAATGACTCCCAAAGCATCTTAGAACATTTGAAAACTATACAGTACAAAAACAGAGTCAAAGGGCAAATAGCATCCAGAGGAAATGATAGAACCACCTGTGTTAATGTCATCAATGATGGGACCAAATGAATCTTTGTTCTGAAGGTATTTCAGAGGGCAGATTTCCACAACAATGTCTCCATAAATCACAATTCTGCTCATGGCTGTATGTGGAGAACATCGTGTAGTGAAGGCAATGAACCTGCAGGTTCATGTGATAGGTGGTATTTCTTCAAACATCCTCATTTCATGATTATTATTTTTTTGGCTTTTGTAGGTGATAATAGGTGCCTTCAGTTGTGTCTAGAATCTAATGAAGTTCAAATAAATGAGAGCAGAAAATGTATATGTGTAGTGGGGTAGGGATGGGGCAGTGGAAGGAGAACTTTGTTGTTCCACTGTACATCATTTGTTTCTGCAAATACTGTCCATGTCCCCCCTTTCCTCAGAAGTGTTTTCCCTGGGTTTCAATTCAGGCAAAGAAAAACTGATACAATATATCCAGGGGAGATATTTTCAGGAAAGTGGGTAAGTGAATCCAAGCAATACTGACTCCTGTTTTGCTGGCAGTTTTATGATGTTGTAAATTAGTTAAATTAGCCTCCCGCATAAAGCGTACCTAAATTTCCCTAATTGACAGATGCAACTGTCTTTCAGCGCTGCATAGGTCAACAGCAAGCCGGGCTATTTAATGGTTGGGGGCTTAACCCGACCCGGGCTTCGAACTCATGATCTCTTGGTCAGTAGTGATTTATTGCAGCTGGTTACTAGCCAGCTGCGCCACAGCCCAGCTTAAGCGGCTGAGGGGGGAAAGGAAAGGGCCTGAGGCTGTTAGGAATGCTGGGAGTTGGAGTCCGAAACACCTGGAGGGCCAAAGTTTGCCCATGCCTGGTGTAGATACACCCTGTGTCACTTCCTACATCATGGTTTACAATGCAAATGTTGTTTCCTGTCTGGGGAATTTGCATTGTAAACCGTGATGTAGGAAGTGACACAGGGTGTATCTACACCAGGCATGGGCAAACTTTGGCCCTCCATGTGTTTCGGACTCCAACTCCCAGCATTCCTAACAGCCTCATAAATGCCATCTAATCTTCTCTTTCCCAGTGACTTTTAAAATATCCTAGTCTCTTTCCCCTCTCACTTTCCTCCTTGGTCTTCAGCTTACTTCAGTTACTGCAAACTGATTAAAGAGCAAAAGTTGTTTGCATTCAGTTAACTCAGGGGAAAAGAAGGGCAGAATTTTGTTCATCCTAATAGTCTCAGGCAAAATACAACAGTCCCTATTTAGTAATAGGACCTCTTAACATGGTCCTTTTAGGCTGCGCCATTTTGCCAGCAATTGCCGGTGAAAGAGAAAGGGTTTGTGGCTGCATGGGGTGCCCCATGTGCCCTCCCTCCTTCCCCCATCATACAGTGGGGATGGGACAGGGTGCAACATGCTCCAACAGAGAGCTCTGGCGTGGACTGGTCCATGAGGTCACGAAGAGTCGAAAACAACTGAACAAGTGAGACGACGACAACGACAACCTGGACAAGCAACAGCAGCTGAGGCCTATGAGCAATTGCTAGATGTCCAAAAGGTGTTTCCTCTATCCGCAATATATGCCTTCCTAAATTCATTTTTTAAGAGTCTAGTTCGATGCCCTAAGCATTCCTGGTTGTTTAAAACTAGCTACATTTCAATTTGTCATAATTATTCTGGGCCAATGGAATAGTAGGGACACAGTTTTAAATACTAGTCAGACCCAGCGATACACAGAAAAATGCATACTGGGAGAATTAAGAGCATGTTGCTTCTTTCAACATTCAGCTTCAACTAATTTTCTCATTGGGGATGCTGAATGTTGAAAGAAGCAACATGCTCTTTCTTATACTTATTATGACTTCTGCACATTGCTTGTGTGCTCACTATTCCATCTATGATTAAGCTGATTTATGCTGTGACCTTTCCCCAATAAAAGTTTAGTAAAACTGTACAGAATCTTAAAATAATTTTGATAACCATCACTTATTTGAAATCCTTTGGAACATTGCAGGCGTCATGCTTCCTAATATAGTACAGTGATGGTTCTGTTGAATATTCAGTAGTCTGATAATCTACAATTTCTCGTAAATTAGCCGATCAAGGCATTCTCTGATAATAATACCCAATTACAAGATTTTCTGACACTGAAATAGCAAAACTACACAGCTGATCCACAAGTGAAGGTGAATCGCCATTTTCTATATTTAGACAGTATTTAGACACTATTTTTTATTTGGAATAATTATATTTCTCATATTTTTCTAATGTAGTAACATTATTTCAAGAAAGAGCCAATTTTCAATAACTCTTGATAAAAGATGAGCCCAAAATTGGATTAAAACCCATTTAAGCAAAAACTGCAGGGCAGCTACTCCCTTATTAACAGCACACACCTCACAAATATGCAGAGCATCTCAAAAATTATGTAAATTCTTTAACAGTTAATCATGGAATCATAACATTGGAGGAGACCACAATAGCCATTTAGCCCAATCCCATACAGGAATAAATAAACAAAACAGAGGCCATCTAGCCTCTGTTTAAAAACCACTGAATCAGGAGACCCCACCAGCCTGTCAGAACCCTGCTACTAGAGCCTGGATGTGGCTCTGAGTTTCAGGGTCACTGACATTGATAAGACACCTGCGGCTCAGGACTTGGAGAAGAAACGGCTGCTGGACTTGGCGGGGAATTTGCGCGGGGTTTTACTGAGCGGGAAGAGACTGTTCAAATGAGGGGGAGGGTATATAAAGGAGGGTTGGCCGTAGTATCCCATTCTTGGCTTTTCTGATGTTCATGTTTCCTACAGTAAAAGTTTCTGGTGATATCACAGAGAGTCTCGTGTGTTCATTCAGGAGCGGCTGTGGTGAGCTGACACTAAGCCAAGAAATCGGACACCATCCCGCTGTAGCGGTGAGGTGTAACATGCAAGTGGAGGATGAAGAGCTCTTGGGCGCAGGAGGAGGAAGGTCGGAAAGGGCCACTCCCGAGCCGGACGCTGAGTTCCACCAGCTGGCGGCCCTGGCGTCATCCACCGCTTATGCCCAGCCAAATGGGGTAACCCAGAGGCGCGGAGTGGTGCGGGGAGATAGCACCGGAGGAGAGGAAGGTTCACCTTCCCCAGGCCCGCAAAGGATGGTGTTTCTGGAGGAGAGGATGTCGGCGATGGAGACCACCCTGGCAGTGATGTCGAGGGCGATGGAGCGCCTGGCAGTTTTGGCGGAGCCGGAGAGAGGAAGGGAACTTCGGGCTAGCTCAATGTGGGACGTGAGCATGGGAAGCAGCCAGGGCTTTGCAGACCTCCCAGCACCGAAGGGAAGGGAAATGCGAAAGGAGCCCGGTGCCCGGCCCAAGATCCAAACAAGCCTGACGCGGGTGGAGGAGAGTGACGACGAAGGGGAAAAGCCTCCGAGAATCCCGGCTACGCTCCCAACTGAGACCCTGGTGCCCCTGGCGAATGCCGGGCGTGGCACAGGGCCAAGAGAAGCAGCAGCGGGGCCCACTGGTCCGCAAGGGGGCTTGCGACGGGCGGAGAATTGGGGATTGCCACCACAGGGACCCCTACCAAGACGAGAGGAACTAAGGATCGAGTTTGGGGGAGAGTCCTCTGAACTGGATTTTTTCCTGACCACGGTGAGGGGCTATATGGAGGACAATGCTCACACTTTTAGAACGGAATCCAGCCGGGTACGGGCCATTGGTGCAGTGTTGAAGAGGGGAGCGGCCAGCTGGTACGTTCAACTGCACGCGCGGCGCGACCCATGTCTGGGGTCACTCCGACGCTTTATGGGGGCCCTGGAGACCCGTTTCCGAGATCCACTGGAGCAGATCCGGGCGAGGGAGAAGTTGAAGACCGTCTCCCAGGGGCAGAGATCGGTATCTGAGTATGCGGAGGAGTTCCAATGCCTCGCTGAAAAGGTGCCGGAATGGTCTGCAGTGACAAAGATAGAACTCTTCAAAGAGGGTCTCAGGCGGGAGATCCTCTCCTGGGCGGTGCATCGTGATGAGCCTGACACACTGCGCGGATGGATTCAGCTGGCGGGGCGCATCGAGACATCGCTGGCCCAGGCGAGGAGGCACCGAGGAGGGCTACAGCAGCGGCCGCAGATGAAAGAGGGGAGCCGGAAGGAGGGATCAACCCCAGCCGGGAGGAGAACGGAGCCGACAGGGAACGTGAGCACCAGCAGGAGGGGCTGCTTCGTGTGCGGCCGTTTGGGCCACAGGGCTGCCGAGTGCTGGCAGAGAAAAGGGGAAGGCGGAGGCCCGCCCAAACCAAGAGCCGTGGCAGGGAAACGCGCCGAGGAAGAACCACCGATGAGGCACCACTCGGGGGGGTTGGTAAGTCAGGACAAAGCCATGATAGTGGTCCCCATTCAGCTTGAAAGTGGCAGCAAACAAGCAACCTGCAAAGCATTTGTGGATTGTGGATGTTCCAGGAACATCATCTCCCCTGAATTAGCCGAGGGATTGGGATGCGAAAGAACGAACCTAGAATCCCCAATAGCTTTTTCGCAGTTGGACGGATCCACAGCATCGGGATCATTAGCTAAGTACAGTGCCGAAGATGTAAAGTGTAAGATAGGGAGTTGGGAAGGAAAGGTATCATTTGTGATATCACAAATAGCCAGCTATAATGTTATACTAGGCATGCCATGGCTGGGGCAGGCCAACCCGCAAATCAACTGGGAGGATAAGAGCATGATCTTCAGGATGAAGTTGGAAGAAGGGAGCCAGGAAGTGGAGAGGGAGCCGGGGAAAAGGGGGGAGGAAGACTCTATCAGGATAGCAGAACTGGCAGATAAATTACCCCCAGAGTATCGGGATTTTGTGGACGTATTTGATGAGAAGGAAGCAGACAGTTTCCCACCGAAGCGGAGAGTTGAAGTGAAGATAGAGCTAGTCCCAGGAGCAGAGCTTCCCAAGGCAAAAATATACCCAATGTCGGCTAGGGAAAAGGAGGAACTGAGAAAATACATTGATAAAAACCTAGCGAGGGGTTTCATAGAGCCTTCAAATTCCCCTTTAGGGGCGCCTGTGTTGTTCAGGCGGAAAAAGGACCAAACGCTGAGGCTCTGCATTGACTACAGGGGCCTGAATGCAATCAGTTCTGTAAATAAATACCCCCTACCCTTAGTGAAGGACTTGATCGCCCAGTTATCGGAGGGACAGATATTCACTAAATTGGACTTAATTGAAGCGTACCATAAATTGCAGATCAAACCAGAGGACAGGTGGAAGACGGCCTTCTCCTGTGCATTCGGATTATTCAATTATCGTGTGCTCCCCTTCGGTTTGTGCGGCGGAGGTGCCGCGTTCATGCAATTAATCAACGAAGTGTTGCATCCATTGTTGTACAAGGGAGTCTTTGTTTTTTTAGATGACATATTGATAATATCTCGGACTAAGGAGCAACACATAGAACTAGTCAGGGAAGTCCTGCAAAAGTTGAGAGAAGCAAAACTGTATGCGAAGCTTGCCAAGTGCGAGTTCAATAAAGACCAGATAGACTTTCTGGGGTATAGGATTTCCTCCCAGGGAGTGGCGATGGACCCTGCGAAGGTAGAAGACGTGAGGGGGTGGGAAGCCCCCAAAACACGGAAGCAGCTGCAATCCTTCCTAGGGTTCGCAAACTTCTATAGAACATTTATCAAGGACTTTGCGCGCCTCACTTTGCCATTAACGGATTTGTTAAAGACTAAAGGCAGGGGAGAAACAGCCAAAGTGAAGGCCCCAGGGGCCAAACTGACCTGGACAATAGAATGCCAGGAAGCTTTCGAAGCCCTTAAAAAGCGTTTTACTGAGGAGCCTGTCCTACAGCACCCGGATATGTCTAAAGCCTTTGTATTACATTGCGATGCGTCAGACCGGGCATATGGGGCAGTTCTGCTACAGAAAGACGAGGGGGGGAACCTGAAGCCATGTGGCTATCTGTCAAAAAAGTTTAGCGATACAGAAAAAAACTGGCCGATTTGGGAGAGAGAAGCCTTAGCGATTCTAAAAGCACTAGAGTGCTGGAGACACTTTCTGGAAGGAAGTGGAACACCGTTTGAGGTGTGGACTGATCATAGAAATTTACAGTATCTAAGATCCCCTCGTAAACTATCGGCGAAGCAAATTAGATGGGCCCAATATTTCAGCCGTTTTGATTTCAGACTCAGATTCTTCCAGGGGAAACATAACATACTCGCTGACGCTCTCTCTCGGATGCCTCAGCACGGGGGAGGAATTCAGGAATCTGAAGGGAGCCTATTCCTAGATAAGCAATGGGGCCTGGCAGTACTAACTCGAGCACAAGCGGCCAAAGAAAACAAACGTACTGCCATTTCCACGGGGGGAGGAGAAATATGGGAGGAAGAGTTGAAGCGAGCGTATGGAATGGACAAATGGTTACAAACTAACAAAGAAAAGGGAGAATTGTGTGGGGATTTGGTGTTTGTAAATAAGAAATTGTATATTCCTGAATGTTTAAGACGAGAAATGTTAAGGAAGTACCATGATAACAAAGGTGCGGGTCATCTAGGCCCCACCAGGACTATTAAACTGTTGGCCAAACAATGCTGGTGGCCCGGAATGAGGAAAGACGCCAGGGGGTACGTCACGCAGTGTGAATTATGTGCAGAGGGAAAAACACCACCGGGGAAGCCCCAGGGGCTATTGCAGAAGGTGGTGGAGCCCATGAGGCCATGGGAATGCGTAGCCATGGATTTTGTAGGCGAACTACCCCCCAGCAGAGGCCACAGATACATTTGGACAATATTGGACCTATTCTCAAAACAGGCACACTTTGTGGCCCTGCCAAAACTCCCTTCAGCTGAAAAACTTGCTGATTTGTATGTGAAGCATGTATATCGCCTACATGGGTGTCCCGACAAAATAATTAGCGACCGGGGAGTCCAATTTACTGCAAAATTTTGGGGAAAATTCTTACAGCTGTTAGGAGCAGAAAGGAACCTGAGCTCGGCCTTTCATCCCGCGACCAACGGGGGGGTCGAACGTACCCAACAGACACTGTGCCAATTCTTAAGGATGTACACCAATTATAGACAGGATGATTGGGCGGACCTTCTACCGTTTGCTGAGATGGCTTTTAACGGGGCCGTACATTCGGCCACAGGTCGTGCCCCATTCGAAATAGTATACGGACAGGAGGTGGCACCTTTCCCCAGGCTACCCGAGTGGAAGGAAGGGGAGGGCCAGACCGACGAGGAATGGCCGGCCAAAATCAAGCAAGGGTGGCAAACCGTGGTAGAGGCATTGCGGGAAACACAAAAGAAGTACAAGCTCTTTGCGGATCGTAGGCGCCGAGAGGGGGACAAATTGGGCGAAGGAGATCTGGTTTGGCTGAGCACAAAAAACCTAAAATTGGGATTCCCATCCAAGAAATTGGCTCCACGCTATATAGGACCATTCAGGGTAGCAAAAAGAATAAACGAAGTGACCTATGAGCTGAGGCTACCCAAGGACCTAGGAAAGGTACACCCGGTATTCCATTGCAGCCTGTTAAAAAAGTATAAAGGAACTCTGGACGGCGGAGAACAATAGTTGTGTTTAATCTTTTCCTTCCAGGATGAAGGGGAGGAGGACGCCATGTCAGAACCCTGCTACTAGAGCCTGGATGTGGCTCTGAGTTTCAGGGTCACTGACATTGATAAGACACCTGCGGCTCAGGACTTGGAGAAGAAACGGCTGCTGGACTTGGCGGGGAATTTGCGCGGGGTTTTACTGAGCGGGAAGAGACTGTTCAAATGAGGGGGAGGGTATATAAAGGAGGGTTGGCCGTAGTATCCCATTCTTGGCTTTTCTGATGTTCATGTTTCCTACAGTAAAAGTTTCTGGTGATATCACAGAGAGTCTCGTGTGTTCATTCAGGAGCGGCTGTGGTGAGCTGACTGTCGAACAGTTCTTAATGTCAGAAGATTTTCCCTAAAGTTTAGGTGGATTCTTCACCTGTCATCTGAATCTGTTACTCCGTAACTTGGGGCTTATCTACCAGCCACATACTTCAAATCGGGCCCAAAGTTGCTTTTGGATGTTTGGACTTCCAGCCCCTTAAAGATGGGGCAAAACTGATTAACTCTATTTTATCCCCTACTAGTAGAAATCAGTGTGAAGAGGCTCAGATTTTAAAAGTGTGCATTTTAAAGAAGAAAGTTTTGTGAATTCACAAAGGCCAGTGCCATTATCCTGTTTTCCCTGTGCCCCAACATATAGGAAAAAGGAGATAAGGGCACCGATCTTCCTTATTGTTTAATGTTGTGAATTGCTGGAGAATTGTTGTGCATTTTGTAGCCCATGATGGTGGGGCCTTAGTCCCCAGAACAGCCGAAAAATAGCTTGCTTTCTCCTCAGTGTGACCTGTTTTCAATTGAATGTCACCACTGGACTTGCCCACATCATACACAGGCTTTCTTGCATGCAAGAAAATCACAACACAGGCACATACAACAAGAGGAAGTCACAGATAAAAAGGAAAGCATAATTAAGAGTTACTAATCTCAAGAAGAAAATTTGCAACCGTCTCACAAAAGAGTTGTTCAGAAGATACGGAATTTTATAGCACCCTTGCCATTGAAAATATTGTGAATTCTTGTATTTCATCCATATCTCAATATATTACATACAAAGAATGGTGAAGTGTTTCAACAGAAACCAAGTCATAAGAGCAAACCCATTTTAGAACGTTCAATGTTTTTATCTCTCCCACCCAAAAGAGCTGATGGCAACACATTACAACTAGTAGTCATCAAAACTCTCCTCTTGGTGGGATTAATCAAAATGCGGAGATAAACTGCCATAACTCCAAGCTCGTATGGATTTAATGATGTGGTAGGGGAACAAGTTGTCTTTGCTGCAAGGCTCTGGACTTCAGGTTTAACATAACCAGCTCTCTAAGCCACTCCTTATTGGGCTTGGCTTTCTTTAATGTCATTAGTATAATTTCATGACACTTCTCTACTACTGGAATCTTTAATCCTGTTAATGGGATATATCTTTTTTGCGGTGTGTGTGTGTGTGGGGGGGGGGGGAGTTTCTGGGTGAATACATTTTTGGGATACCCTGTGTATAGATACGGTTAAGTAATTCTGTAATAAGATGTTTGTACTTTATTTACAAATATAAAAATTAGGTTCCGTTTCCCAATCATTTCCCCTTTCTAACAGCACCCTAATCCCCAACCTGTTAAGTAAGCAAGGGCTGAAGACATAAAAATCAATGCAGTGCTTTGTAAATAAACTACTAACTTCTGGAAATTATAATGGACATCAAGTTAAAAACAATGTGGAATACTGATTAGGAAGGACTTACTCTATCATGATTAATATTGGCATTCATGTAATGAAATTTCAAAAATAAACCTGAAACTATCTTACTTTAAACAAACAAGTAAACAAATTATACCTACCAGGCACAACTTTCCCATTAAGTTTCCAGTTCTTCTCTTGTGATAGACATTCTTCTGCAACTTCTGTAGATTTTGTTCCCTTTCTCTGTCGAATAGTTGTCATGATGTCACTAACCTTCATGCATTATACTTCAAGCTCGTTCCTAAATGCACATATAGAAAATAATATGGAAGTTAATTTATCCATTTGTTTAACAGCTTGTCAGTTGTACTACTCCCCTTTAAATGTAGGGACATAGACACAGAAACGTAAGATGAAATTATTAATAAAATAAATATTGTAGGATCAAAACACTGTCAAGGTAACACTCAGATCAATAACTGTTAGGTCAGCTTGGTAATTTGAAGTCAGAGACGAAAGATTTAAGGCCAGTTATTTAATGCCTCCTTATGTCTTGCATACTATTAATACTTTGGGTATATTTTCCAGCAATTTGTCATTCCATATGGCTGGATTTTCAAATAAGAATTTCCGTGTTTTTTGTGTCATAGCTGTGAAACTTATCTGGGCACAGAATTTGGGTATTTTGAATGCTGAATAGTCAATAATAAAGCAGGAATGTTGTTTGCATTTGAACCATCCAAATCATCCAACTCAAATTAAAATCATCACCTAGTAAGAATTTGTGATAAAGGCAATTGAACCCAATTGTGAAAGGTCCTTCCCACTTGAAATCTTCCCTCTTTCCAACAAGATCCTGTAGAAAATGCAAACCATGGATCCCATATGTGCAATAATAGTGCGCACCTTACCTGTATGTTTTTATTCTTCTAAAAAGCACAACAAATGAAAGATATGCAACCACAGAGGATGAGACAGATTAAGAGGTTATGTTAAGGAAAAATATAATGCATAAAGTAGCATATGATGAGTACATAAAAGAGAAAGGTATATCCAGGAGTTTTGATACAAATGGAGTACAGGTCAAGGTATGAAGATACTGAATACAAAGGAGTGTGGTTTGCGGTTATTTGGAGGAAAAAGAAAGTATAATTAATACACCAAGCAACATAAAAAGTGTACAGGCCTTGTGAGGTAGGAGCAAAAAGAGAAAAATTATAAGAATAAGTGTGTGAGAAAAGAAGAAGCAGATGGTTGCATATGTATAAGGCATGACGAAGGAAGACAGGATATGAAAACCAGAGCAAATTTCAGAAATACATCCAAGACTTCCTGAATATGTTGGGGTCATAGCCAATGAAGTTAGTGATAATGCTCTGCTTCTGCCCACACTTTGAGGGCCCTTCCACACAGCCATATAAACCAGAATATCAAGGCAGAAGATCCCACAATATTTGCTTTTAAACTGGGATATCTGAGTCCACACTGCCATATATTCCAGTTCAAAGCAGATAATGTGGGGTTTTATTCAGCTATGTGGAAGGGACCCCAGTTTCCCCAAAGCCTCTTTTTCTATCCTAGGTGAAGAATAACAGCCCTTCCACACAGCTCTATACCCCAGAATATCAAGGCAGAAAGTCCCACATTATCTGAGTGTGGACTCAGATATCCCAGTTCAGAGCAGATGTTGTGGGATTTTCTGCCTTGATATTCTGGGATATAGGGCTGTGTGGAAGGGCCCTTAGCTGATGTTTTACCATTATTACACTGCACTTTATTGTTCATTTTAACTGTGAAATTACCTGTCTCCATTTTGGTATTTTCTGCACTTTGCCCGGGATCTATGAATTTAGTCCCCTGATTTTAATATTGCATGATTCATGCTCATTTTAATGATTTTTTTTTACTGATGTCGATGTTTTTATTAGGTTAATTGTGTTATGGCTTTGTGATTGGTTTTTTTATTGTTGTATCGGGCATGGCCCCATGTGAGCCACCACGAGTCCCTTCGGGGAGATGGGGCGGGGTATAAAAATAAAGTTATTATTATAATATTATTATTAGCTGCTAGAATCCACAATTGTCACACTAAAGACTCTGCCGGGAAAAAATGAGTTGACAATTTTAATGGGAAATGAAGTAGATGCTTTCAATGCTCAAAAAGCATGTGGGTATAAATGTCCACACAGGACTAGTGGAGGCATATGCCACATGAGAAAAAAATACACTAGGGGCTCTTCCACACAGCCATAAAACCCAGAATATCAAGGCAGAAAATCCCAGATTATCTGCTTTGAACTGGGTTACCCGAGTCCATACTCAGGAAGGAGACGTACACACTCAGATAATGTGATAACATGATAGTTGTGATAGAAAATCCAACAAATGCTACGGTCAGCGAAGGACAAGAGGGATCCTCTCTCTTCTGCAGGAGTCTACCGGATACCATGCAGCTGTGGACAAGTCTACATAGGGACCACCAAACGCAGCGCCCAAACAAGAGTCAAAGAACATGAAAGGCACTGCAGACTAATTCAACCAGAGAAATCAGCCATAGCAGAGCATTTGATGAACCAGCCTGGACACAGAATACTATTTGAGAACACAAAAATGCTGGACCATTCTAACAACTATCATGTCAGACGACACAGAGAAGCCATTGAAATCCACAAGCATGTGGACAACTTCAACAGAAAGGAAGAAACCATGAAAATGAACAAAATCTGGCTACCAGTATTACAAAACTCAAAAATCAGAACAGTAAATAAAAAGCAATACTCTGAAAACAGAGGGTTTCCAGACATGAATCAACCAAGGGCAGTTAACGACTCTAAACAAAGGATGCCCCAGAGGCAGGAAGAAGACAGCAGATAAGCTTTTCAATGCTAATTAAAGTGATTAACTACACACATTCACACTGACCTCTCTCACCCTAGACTTTCCACAGATATATATTAACCTCTTTGCTTAGTTTTCTCCATACCTCACAACCTCTGAGGATGCCTGCCATAGATGTGGGCGAAACGTCAGGAGAGAATGCTTCTGGAACATGGCCACACAGCCCGAAAGACATACAACAACCCTGAAAACAGAGGCCTCTCCCTGTCTCTTTCTCTCTCGCTCCGTGAGGGCCATTCCGGATTGAAGAGACAGAATAAGGCGATGGGGGAGGCAGGCGGCGTGAGGAGAGGGCTGGGCCTGCCAGCGCCGCCATGGAGCCCTTCTTTTTCTTCACCCCGAGCGAGGCCTGGCCTTCCTTCCCTCCCCGACACCTCCTTCCCCGCGAGGCCTTTATTTACCTCTCTGTCTTCGAAGGGAAGAGGAAGGGCTCGGGCGGAGGAAGATGACGTCGCCACCGAAGCCTCCATTCAAAGGAAGGAGGGAAGGATGCTTTGGCGCCTCCCTTTGGGCGGCCTGACGGGAGGAGGAGGAGGAGGGCCCAAAGGACCATGTTTGCATACACTCCTAGAGTTGGAAGAGACAATTTTTCCCCTGCCGTGAAGGAAATGCGTAATGACAGCATACCCGACAGATGGCCATCCAACTCCTGTTGAAAGAGCTTCCACCACACTCCAAGGCAGAGAGTTCCACTGCTGAACAGTCAGGAAGGGCTTCCTAATGTTCAATGGAATCTCCTTTCCTGTGCATGTTGTAATTGACCATCTTGAATAGGTAAAGGTAAAGGTCCAGTCGTGACCTACTCTGGGGGTTGGTGCTCATCTCCATTTCTAAGCCAAAGAGCCGGCGTTGTCCATAGACACCTCCAAGGTCATGTGGCCATTGGCATGACTGCATGGAGCGCCCACCGTTATCTTCCCGACCTATTGATTTACTCACATTTGCATGTTTTTGAACTGCTACCTTACTTCCCCGAAAATAAGACAGTGCCTTATACAGTAGATTCTCACTTATCCAACATTCGCTTATCCAATGTTCTGGATTATCCAACGCATTTTTGTAGTCAATGTTTGCAATATATGGTGAATTTTTGGGGCTAAATTCATAAATACAGTAATTACTACGTAGCATTACTGCATATTGAACTACTTTTTCTGTCAAATTTGTTGTATAACATGATGTTTTGGTGCTTAATTTGTAAAATCATAACCTAATTTGATGTTTAATAGGATTTTCCTTAATCTCTCCTTATTATCCAACATATTCGCTTATCCAACGTTCTGCCGGCCCGTTTATGTTGGATAAGTGAGACTCTACTGTATTAATTTTTGCTCCCAATGATGCTCTAGGTCTTATTTTCAGGGGATGTCTTATTTTTCCATGAAGAAGAATTCACATTTATTGTTGAACAAAAAAATTGAACATTTATTATATACTGTACAGCAGAGCCATAGCCAGAAAAAAATTTCAGGTGGGGTTTTTGAAAATTTCGGGGGGGGGGGTTGAACCCCTAGCACCCCCACCCCCGCTACAAACCTGTCAATATCTGTTTGAGATAGTGCCTGGAGGGACTCTTAAATGTTTTGCGTCTCATAGATTTAGCATGAGGATTTGGTTAACCAGTTAAAATTCATGAGCAAACCAGGTTTTTTTTATAACCTGAAAAATTTCGGGGGGGGGGGTTGAACCCCTAACCCCCCCCCCCTCGCTACAGGCCTGAGTAGTTGTTATCACAAACCAGCATAATCAGACAAATTGTGAATCCTATCAAGAATTTCTTGTTACTACCATTATTTCCATGTACAACAATCTATGGTACGTACATTTACCAAACCTGCATGCTCTGGTGTTCTGTTCGGTGGGCATGCTTCCAAACACAAACGGTGCTAGGTCTTATTTTCGGGGGAGGCCTTATATTTAGCAATTCAGCAAAACCTCTGCTAGGTCTTATTTTCTGAGGATGTCTTATTTTAGGGGAAACAGGGTAGGTTGGCAGGAGCTGGGGCTAACAGCAGGCGCTCACTCAGCTCCCGGGATTTGAACCTGGGACCTTTTAGTCCGCAAGTTCAGCAGCTCAGTGCTTTAACGCACTGTGCCACCCAGGGTCCAAGCTAGCACTGAATAGCTTGGAGCAAATAAAGAACAACAATAACAACAACAACTTTATTTTTATATCCTGCCTCCATCTCCCTGAAGGGACTCAGGGTGGCTTACATGAGGACAAGCCCGATCCAACAAAAATTAAAACCAAACATAGATTAAAACATATCTCAATAGAATCAATAACACAAAAACAGCAGCATCAACAGCCAATAGTCTGAGCAGTAATGGGTGCTGAAATTCGGAGGGAAGGGAACAACACTCAGAAAACAGGGCAATTCCAGACAGGAAGCAATCAGGGCCAGCTAACACCTTCCAACAGGTCAGGCTGCTGAACTGAAGGTTGCCAGCTCAAATCCAGCCCGGGGAGGGCATGGATCCATGTGGGGACCTGAGAGAAGCCTCCCACAAGGATCGTAAAAACATCAAAAACATCCAGGGCAAATGTTCCTTGGGCAACGTCCTTGCAGACAGGCAGGTCCATAGCCAGGATTTTGATTCGGGGGGGAAGGGGGGGCTGAGTCTGAGTGAGAGAGGATCTACCTTGCAAACCTTCTGTATTGTTATCCCAATACCCCCATGCATATGGGGTATATTGAGCATGGTGATCAGATTATGATATGAATAAACATAAGTTTAAATAATAAATGACCCTGATAATAAATAATAAAAATAATAACCCTGAGAATTTTTTGGGGGGGAGGGGTTAAGCCCTCATGCCCACCCCTGCCCAGCTACATGCCTGCAGACAGGCAATTCACTAACACCAGAAGCAACTTGCAGTTTCTCAAGTCATTCCTAATACAAAAAAAAACCCACCAACCTCCCAACAAAGGATTCCCCCAGGCAGGAAGCAGCCAGGCTTTGAAGCTCCAAGGTTATTCAATGCTAATCACGGTGGCCAGTTGCAACATTCTCACTTGCCTCTAACAGACAAGAGTTCTTTCTCCCATCCTGGACATTATTTCACAGATATATAAACCCCATTTGGCTAGTTTCCAACTGACCTCACAACCTCTGAGAATGCCTGCCATAGATGTGGGCGAAACGTCAGGAGAGAATGCTTCTGGAACATGACTACACAGCCCGGAAAACTCACAGCAACCTTTTTTTTTTTTTTTGCCAAATTCAGTTTTCAAGAGTTTAGTGCAAGACACGGAACAACTGCTCAGAGGATCCGGCTTCCTTTGTGCTTTTAATCCTCTGTGACCAATTCAGGTCCTTTGGATAAAATGCCTTTTAGATAAGAAATCTCTGAAAATGCAGGACAGCAGCAATGCACTCATAGATATCAAAGCATTCATATGTATATCTATTAATGATTAAAACCTTAAGAATTCCATAGTACGACTATTATAATTGCTGTTATAATAATTTTACATGCCTGTTTTAGAGGGTAGTAAGGCAATTGTTTAAACTACCAAGTAAAAGGATAGTAAGGTAGTTGTTTAGATTAAATCTCCGTAATTTTACCTCCTGTCAGATCAGTGGTTACCAATCTTTTTTTTTGACCAGGGACCACTTGACCAGGGACTACTTTGACCAGGGATCACTCTCCAACATTAGTACCAAAAGGGTTATGAATCAGTTTTTGGTCAACTTTAGATTTTGTTTGGTTATTTGGGGTGCTGATTTAGAAAATTGCATTGGATAGACCACATTAGCTCTAGTTTCTGATACAGAACATATGCCATCCAGTAGTCGCCATCTGCTCGCCCACAGAAAACCATATTTAATAACCTAGAGCTGATGTGGTCTATCCAAAGCAATTTTCTGAATCAGCAACCCAAATAACCCCAAGAACAGTCCTAAAAACAAAGACCACCAAGAAAAAAATTTTTTTTTTGGTTGGGCTGTGTTGTTATCCGTAGTAGTAAAGGTGAGGCCGCGGACCATATTTTAGTTCTTGCGGACCACTGGTGGTCTACGGACCACAGGTTGGGAACCACTGTGTTAGATTAAGTGGTTTAAAACATGCCTCTTGTTTAAAACATAACATAATTAGACATGCTCATAGGCTTCTTGGTTGTTTTAGATCCTGGCTGGGAATTAAAACTGTATGATATGCAAGGTCACTCTACAGAGCAAAGCAAAACGATCAGTAAAACCCCCAATAATCATAGTCATATGGTTTGGAGGTTGAATCCCAAATTGGACATCAAATAAGCCAATTGATATGAATAGATCAACCTGAACCCTATTCATTCCAATAGATTTATTCTAAATATTATAAACTAGATTCAACCCACATTATTATTCCGTGTAACAGATGGGGATCGTAGAGCCCTTGGTTGTCGGAATTAAAGTTCCAGTTGCCCAGTCATTATATTCAATGGGGGAAAAACTGTTAGTCGAAGTCCAAAAAAAACGCTATATGATCCTCACCTCGAAATAAAACAATTATTTCAATGCAGGCCAGTATCCTTACAACAGATACACTTCAAAAATATATCCCATAAAATCGAGGGCACACAGTTTTGATGTGTTCAACAAAGGCGTTTATTACCAAAATACAATTAGTCAATACATGACAAAAACTTCTGTAAAATAAAATAAATTATTCTAACCATGTACAGTATTTCAGAAGGTAGTCAAAGGAGACCTACAAAGTTTGCTTCTGTAGTTTCCAAACACAACAATCCTAGAGAGAATGTAAGGCATGCATCTTAATGTGTGGAAAAAGATCTTTATAAAAGAAGCCATCCCATGAAGAAGATAACGCAAGAGGCGATATCTGCAATATTTTAATTAATTAATTAATTATTTTAATATTTTAATTAATAAATTAATTAAGCCAAAACACACCATTGTTAGCAGTATGTGTCCATGCATTTCTTCCTTAACAGGAAGGTGTGCCCCATGTCCCCAAAGTGCTCTTTTCAAAGAAAAAGAAGGAAGAATCCCTCTTCACACTCCAACTTTCCAAAACTGTAAACATGATCAAGACTTTTATTTCGGGCTGAATACTTCAATGGGATAAAGACATGTATCAGGAGGCATGAATGTATAGCAACGTTACGGACACTAAAATAATAATACAAAATGTCAGTATGAAGATTACCCGTTCTCTGTGCAAATAAAGGTAATCTCAAATGTTTTGTATTGTGGCTGTAAATCTTTTTTAAGTATTCTATTTTACTATTTAATAGTAAAAGTTAATGAAAAAAAATCCATGCATAAAATGCACTTTTATTATTTCTCCCATAACATGTTTTTTCTTTAAATTTTTTGCATGCTTAAATGAATTGTTAATTTCACTAAGAATTTCATTCTTTCATAAACTCGTATTTTTCGCAATCAGCCTGTAGTGTAATGAATAGGCATGATCCATTATGGAAAAAAATATTCATGGCAAAGGACCACCATCAATGCTTTTCAAAATATATATATTTTTAAAATGAACAGATTGCCTAAGCATTTTAAACCAAATTTTACATTAAACTGTTCTAAACAGAAGCTATAAAAGCAGCAGTGGAACGTTAGTAGTTCAATCTCAAGGTCTTAAATGAGAAACTATTTTGGATTTTCTTTCAACCCTTTTTGATGGAGCAGTGCTTCAAGGAACCTGAACACAGGGACAACTTCTCGTTTTCTATTTCTCAGCACAACAGAAGTATGCAAGTATGGCGACATCATACTAATATAAAAAAGAATATAGAATGTAACAACCCAATGCACTGATATTTTTTGTTAATGGATGCCCATTCTGATCAAGCTTAAATTCAAAACAACTGCTGTAAAATATAGCATCCTTCGTATTAAGCATCTCCTCTCATTTTTTTCCTGTTTGTTCTTTTTCAAATATAAAAATCTCTGCATTTCTAAATCTTATTTTTCATATATCTGAAATATTTTTGTAAATTCTAGGCTATATGGTAACACCTTTTAACCACACTGTTGCATAGAATTTAGAGAGAAATAGATTAAATAATAATCCAAACTGGAGACATCCTAGTTAATAGGTAGTCTTACGGAATGCCTCCTTGAACAATTTCTGTATTACGTATTTAAAACTCAAACATTATATACAATTTTATTTCCATTTATCCAACTTCACAGTTTGGGGAGCCAAATTAAAGTAGCACCATGCAAACTGTGCGCTTCTAGCTTATTTGTGCTAAAATATAATTAGAAACACATAGATAAATAAATACAGAAGAAATATGTTCTACAGCTCTTAAGAAATCAATTCAATGTTGACACGGTTTCCTGTGAAGCAGTGAACAACTATAGAAAAGGGACTTTATGTATCCAAATTAAGTAATTTCTTGAAGTAACACCAGAAGCTGAAGTATTTAAAGCTGGTTGTTTAGCTACACACTGAAATTGATGGAAGTCAAACAGAAAAACTGTGGGCAGAATCACAGCGAAAGGAGAAAAAAACACAGTTGGAAGCAAGTATATTAATCCAATATTTTTAGCGATCAATTTAGAACCATGTCAGACCAAGAATAATTTCTAGCAATATTCAGTAGACTGGGCCAGAACTCTTCAATGGTGGAAACGGGTGAAAAACAAATTCCAACTTGCTATATTTTTATCTGATCTCAGATTATCCCATCTTGAGCGGGTTTTGAAATGTTATATGAAGAGAAGGAAACTTCTTTAATTTTTGTTAGACAGTCTGCTTGAAAGTTTAGCAATAACCTATTCTTCTACATTTCCTGCTGTAACAGAGTGTTGGATGAGTGAAGTTTGGATAAGTGAGACTCTACTGTAATTGCATTTTTAAAAACCTGGGCAGGCTTGTGGACTGCCCTTCAAAATTTTCTATAGGCCAATGTGTTCTCTAAGCCCACCCCAACCACTTTTAAGCAATATTTATTTTACTGCCTGTTAGGATGTTACAAATTCTTCACATATATTATGTAAGTACAGTAGAGTCTCACTTATCCAACATAAACGGGCCGGCAGAATGTTGGATAAGCGAATATGTTGGATAATAAGGAGGGATCAAGGAAAAGTCTATGAAACATCAAATTAGGCTATGATTTTACAAATTAAGCACCAAAACATCATGTTATACAACAAATTTGACAGAAAAACTGGCCAATCCGGTTTGTTCGGCTGGCAGTAACAGTAGGGCTTAGCCATCTTGTTTTTTTTTTGGGGGGGGGGAGGGGGGGTTGGCTGAAATGGGCCATGTGGCAGCCGGTCATGGCTCCTCCTCTCCTATTTGGCATCACGAGGCGTGTGAAGAGGCTGCTGTGTGCTCTCACAGGGTTTCTCTATCAGAATAGAAGAACGCCATGACATGTCTTACCTAAGCTGTGTCTATTTAATGGGGAGAGCGTCTCCATTGCTCTCAGTTGTATCCTGGCTCTAGAGAAGTGCTTCAGTCTGATTGCCTTACCGTTTGCTGTCAGCTTTATTTCTTGGCTTGGCTTGGCGTCTCTCTAGCACTCAATCTTTTCCTTTATTTTCCTTTATTTTCTTGATTCTTTTTATTTACTGGGACTGGGAGTTGAGAAAGTGCGGGGTGGGTGAGTGGGGTGCGTGCCCGCGTTTGGAAACTTAGGAGAAAGAAAGAGCATCTTTTTACTCCTGGTGTGCTTTTCTTTAAAATTATTTGGGTGTCTCTGAGAGCCTTGAGTCACCCTTTTAGTTTCGTTTTCTCCTCCCCTCCTCTTCTTCAGAAAATACTTTTAAATGATAATAATAATAAATAATAATAATCCCAGCAAATGAACAGAAAAGTCTCATTCTCAGAAAACTACTACCTAGTTACCTACCCACTTATAATTTCATTCCTTTGCAAAGAAATTCTCTGTTTATATTTTTCTCTGTGCTCTCAAATAATTACCGGGACTTACTTGGAGCCCCGGTGGCGAAGTGCGTTAAAGCGCTGAGCTGCTGAACTTGCAGACCGAAAGGTCCCGCTGTTAGCTCCAGCTCCTGCCAACCTAGCAGTTCAAAAACATGCAAATGTGAGTAGATCAATAGGTACCGCTCCGGCGGAAAGGTAACGGCGCTCCATGCAGTCATGCCGGCCACATGACCTTGGAGGTGTCTACGGACAACGCCGCCTCTTCAGCTTAGAAATGAAGATGAGCACCAACCCCCAGAGTCAGACATGACTGGACTTAATGTCAGGGGAAACCTTTACCTTTTACCTTACTTGGAATATAAAATCATTTACAGAGAGGAGATGTATAGCAAAAGAAGTAAAAGAATATAATACAAGATATGACTAATTCATACTTTGTGGTCACCAGTATAACCTCAATCCAAATGTATGCTCCAAATTTTGAGGCAGAAGAAAAAGCAATTTAAAAATTCTATGCTGGAGTACAGAAGAAAATTGGTCACATGCCAAAAAAATTGGACCTCTTATTAATTATAGCTGATTTTAATGCAAAGTTAGGAAATAGAGCAGGACCAAAGATTATGGGAAAATTTGGACTAAAATCAAGAAAGGAGGCAAGAAATTGACTAACAGAATTTTGTGAGGCCAACTGGTTGTTCAAGCAACCAAAGAAGTGACTGTATATATGGACATCACTTGATGGTAATTATAGAAATCCAGTAGACTATATAACTGTAAGAAGATGGTGACATTCCATTCTTTTTGCCAAAACAAGAGATAGATTGTGGCACAGATCATGAACTTCTAATTATAAACATTAGAAGAAAACTACAGAACACTAAACCAACCATAGTGCCAAAATACAATGTGAAGTATATCCCTACAGGATTTAAAGATAATGTAAAATTATATTTGGACTATTAAGTCTAATTGACCAGGAGCCAGAAGAATGGAGACTGTGGTCAAGAAATCTGAAGAAGGCAATGACTTGAACTGCATGTTATGAAGAAATTAGGTAAGATTCTGAACTGTAAAGAAATATAATAGAACACTAAACGTAGAACGGCCCATGCCATTGTATTTCCAAATTAAATATATGCCTTGTGAAAGCTGGTCTGTAAAGAGAGCCAAATGAGAAATAAACTTATTTGAAATGTAGTGCTAGAGAAGAGATTTATCGATATTGAAGATTACTTAAAAATAAAATAAATTGGCCCTAGACGAAATCAGGAATAGTCAGTGTAGTTTGACCCTTGGATTACAATTCTGGAGATCAAGGTTCAAATCTTCACTCAGACACAGAAACCCCATGGATAACATTAGGCAGATCGATCACATTATCTCAGGGAAGACAAAGGCAACCCACTCTGAATAAATCTCTCATCTCATCTCTCTCTCTCATCCTATGTCGACGTCGTTGTTGTAGTGGTGGTGTTCTGAGCCTCAGCCATGGAGAAGGTCATAGATAATGCCCCGAGTTGCCAGGCACAGGCTCAGCTCTTTGGCCAAGACGCGGAGGGGGGGCGGGGCGAGGAGCATCCTGTCTGTCTAAGCCTCCCTGCGTCACATAGAATCATAGAATCATAGAATAGTAGAGTTGGAAGAGACCTCAAGGGCCATCTAGTCCAACCCCCCGCTAAGAAGCAGGAAATCGCATTCAAAGCACCCCCGACAGATGGCCATCCAGCCTCTGCTTAAAAGCCTCCAAAGAAGGAGCCTCCACCACGGCCCGGGGGAGAGAGTTCCACTGCCGAACAGCCCTCACAGTGAGGAAGTTCTTCCTGATGTTCAGGTGGAATCTCCTTTCCTGTAGTTTGAAGCCATTGTTCCGTGTCCTAGTCTGCAGGGCAGCAGAAAATAAGCTTGCTCCCTCCTCCCTATGACTTCCCCTCACATATTTGTACATGGCTATCATGTCTCCTCTCAGCCTTCTCTTCTGCAGGCTAAACATGCCCAGCTCTTTAAGCCTCTCCTCATAGGGCTTGTTCTCCAGACCCTTAATCATTTTAGTTGCCCTCCTCTGGACGCTTTCCAGCTTGTCAGCATCTCCCTTCATCTGCGGTGCCCAAAACTGGACACAGTATTCCAGGTGTGGTCTGACCAAGGCAGAATAGAGGGGGAGCATGACTTCCCTGGATCTAGACGTTATTCCCCTATTGATGCAGGCCAAAATCCCATTGGCTTTTTTAGCTGCCGCATCACATTGTAGGCTCATGTTTAACTTGTTGTCCACGAGGACTCCAAGATCTTTTTCGCACACACTGCTGTCAAGCCAGGCGTCCCCCATTCTGTATCTTTGATTTCCATTTTTTCTGCCGAAGTGAAGTATCTTGCATTTGTCCCTGTTGAACTTCATTTTGTTAGTTTCGGCCCATCTCTCTAGTCTGTCAAGATCGTTTTGAATTCTGCTCCTGTCTTCTGGAGTGTTAGCTATCCCTCCGAGTTTGGTGTCGTCTGCAAACTTGATGATCGTGCCTTCTAACCCTTCGTCTAAGTCGTTAATAAAGATGTTGAACAGAACCGGGCCCAGGACGGAGCCCTGCGGCACTCCACTTGTCACTTCTTTCCATGATGAAGACGACGCATTGGTGAGCACCCTTTGGGTTCGTTCGCTTAGCCAATTACAGATCCACCTAACCGTAGTTTTGTCTAGCCCACATTTTACTAGTTTGTTTGCCAGAAGGTCGTGGGGGACTTTGTCGAAGGCCTTACTGAAATCTAGATATGCTACATCCACGGCATTCCCTGTATCGACCCAACTCGTAACTCTATCGAAAAAAGAGATCAGATTAGTCTGGCATGACTTGTTTTTGGTAAATCCGTGTTGACTATTAGCAATGACCGCATTTGTTTCTAAGTGTTTGCAGACCACTTCCTTAATGATCTTTTCCAGAATCTTGCCTGGTATTGATGTGAGGCTGACCGGACGGTAATTGTTTGGGTCGTTCTTTTTTCCCTTCTTGAAGATAGGGACCACATTCGCCCTCCTCCAATCTGCTGGGACTTCTCCTGTTCTCCAAGAACTCTCGAAGATGATTGCCAGTGGTTCTGAAATAACTTCCGCTAGTTCCTTCAATACTCTTGGATGTAGCTGATCTGGCCCTGGGGACTTGAATTCGTTTAGAGTGGCCAGGTGTTCCTGGACAACTTGTTTCCCTATTTGGGGTTGGATTTCCCCCAATCCTTCGTCCATTCCATGTTGCTGAGGTTGAAGATGGCTTTCTTTTTGTGAGAAGACCGAGGCAAAGAAGGCATTAAGCAGTTCTGCCTTTTCCCTATCCCCTGTCACCATCACCCCATCTACTCCTTGCAGTGGCCCTATCGCCTCCTTTTTCTTCCTTTTTCTACCAACGTAAGCAAAAAAACCTTTTTTGTTGTTTTTTATGTCCCTGGCAAGCCTGAGCTCATTTTGCGCTTTAGCCTTGCGAACCTTTTCCCTACAGGAGTTGGCTATACGTTTGAATTCTTCTTTGGTGATTTCTCCCCTTTTCCACTTCTTGTGCATGTCACTTTTGAGCTTTAGCTCAGTTAGAAGTTCTTTGGACATCCATTCTGGCTTCTTTGCACTTGTCTTATTTTTCTTCTTTGTTGGCACTGTTTGCATTTGCGCCTTGAGTATTTCACTTTTGAAAAACTCCCATCCATCCTTAACTCCCTTGTTTTTTAATATCGGCGTCCATGGAATGCCGCTCAGTAATTCCTTCATTTTTTGGAAGTCAGCTCTCTTAAAGTCCAGAATGCGTGTTTGACTTGTCTTAGTTTCAGCATTCCTTTGTATTGCAAACTGCAGGAGCACATGGTCACTTGCCCCTAAGGATCCAACCACTTCAACTGTATTGATCAGGTCTTCCACATTTGTTAAGATTAGATCAAGAGTTGCTGATCCCCTTGTTGCCTCTTCTACCTTCTGGACCATAAAATTATCTGCAAGGCAAGTGAGGAATTTGTTGGACTTTGTACTCTTGGCTGAGTTTGTTTTCCAGCAGATATCGGGATAATTGAAATCGCCCATGACTACTATATCTCTTCTTTGTGCCTGTTTGGTCAGCTGTTGACAGAAGGCTTCATCAAGTCCTTCATCCTGGCTCGGAGGTCTGTAGTAGACACCCACGACAAGATCTTTTTGAGTCCCGGTTCCCTTGATTCTTATCCAGATGCTTTCAAGCTGGTTTCCCGGATTACAGTCTTGCATTTCTTCTGCAACGTAACTGTTTTTGACATATAAAGCTACTCCCCCTCCTCTCCCCTTTGTTCTATTTCTGTGAAAGAGGTTATAGCCCTCAATGGTTAAATTCCAGTGATGGGAGTCATCCCACCAGGTTTCAGTGATGCCTATGACATCGTATGTGTGGTGCTGTGCTAGGAGTTGGAGTTCGTCTTGCTTATTTCCCATGCTCTGAGCATTAGTGTAAAGACATGTAAGCCCCTGTGACCTCCCCTCGAACTGTTTATTTGGGATTATTGTGCTCTCTGTACTTGGTCCTTGCTGTGTTTGTGCAGCCCTCCGTTTAGCCTTACGGCGGTTCCCTGTGGTCGTGGGTAATATAGTGTTCGCCAGGCTGTTGTTCCCCTCCCCCAGTGGATTTAGTTTAAAGTGCGCCTGATGAGGTTTGTGAGTCTGTGTGCAAAAAGATGTTTTCCTACTTGTGTGAGATGCACCCCATCGCTTGCCAGTAGTCCATCCTCTTGGAAGAGTAGACCATGGTCAAGGAAGCCAAAATGCTCCTCTTGACACCATTTTCTGAGCCAGTTATTGACCTGTACTATTTTTCCGGCCCTTGTAGAGCCATGTCCTACAACGGGGAGGAGGGATGAAAAGATCACATGTACATTATACAGTTTTAGCTTTGTTCCCAGAGCTCGAAAATCATTTGTGATCTTTTGAAAAGTATGCCTAGCGGTGTCATTGGTACCTACATGAATCAACATAAGGTGGGGAGGGTGATGGGGCTTTAGGAGCCTGCTGAGCCTCTGAGTGATATGGTGTATTTTTGCCCCCGGGAGGCAGCATGTTTCTCGAGCCATCCCATCCGGTCTGGAAATGATGGCTTCCGTTCCTCTAAGGAGGGAGTCACCTACTACCAAGACCTGTTTCCTTTGAGGATTGACAGGGTCCCTTTTGTGCAAGACAGTGTGTATGTCCCCTGAAGAGTGTTCCTGTTGAAGTGAATCATGTAGGTGTAAAGTGTTGTCCTCCTCCTCAACATCCCCAGTGCATTCATCAATGACAATCCATTGAGATACATCCGAGAGCCCATTACTCTCCCAAGGATGTTCCTGTTGCTCCTGGTCTATGATTGGGGATGGAGCATTTGCATGATTACATAAGTGTGACTGTGGTGATGCACTGTCCCTGTCAGGGCTATCCCCTGCGCATTGATCCAGGATGGTCCACTGAGTGGTATCTAAGAAACTGTGGTCCTCCACAAGATGTGTTTCCTGATTGTATGTTAATGATGTAAGAATTTCAAATCTGTTGTGTAAATGCAGCTGAGCAGAGGAGTTCTGTGGAGGCTGCCTGGTCCTGCGTCTCCTTCTATGGGTGACCTCCTTCCAAGCCTGAGGGTTGTCTACCTTTGAGTTGATCTCCCCATAAGGTTCCTGATCATGGTCTTGGTGGTGTTGGTGTGATGCAGGCTGCTGATCTACAGCAGCGTGTTGTGCAGTGTCCAAGAAGAGCTCGAGTGCCTGAATGTCCTTAAGGGTCTTAATACGGTGCTCGAGCTGTTGGATCCTCTGCTCCATCAGAGTCATCTGTTTGCATTTGGAGCAGATGTAGTTGTCTAGTTTTTGTGTGAAAAAGCGGAACATGCCACAGCTGGTGCATGTGATGGGAATGTTTTGCTTTTGTTGCATCTCTTGGTGAGCGTGGTGGCCAAGTGGGATCTTTGTACAGTTAAGTAATATGCACGCACTTTATGTGCAGACTGCAACAAACCACGTCTTTGTGTATTTGTTTATGTTGCTTTGTTTCCTGTATGTACTGCAAAGGATAGTTAGTAAAGGTGCCTTTTCTGGCAAAATTTGACACTGGCAAATAAAGCTTTCCCAGAAACTCAATTAACAGGGGACAATGCCTGCTGTCAATCAACTTAAGTACCTGGCTCTCTTTCAACACAACAGTCACACAACAGTTAGACTTTGACCACAGGAGCCAAGCCCAAACTCAGTTTAAAATCTTAGCCAAATCTTAGCCAAATCCTACCTGAAGCCAGGGAGCAAAAATGTCCTCCTGCTTCCTCTGCTTCTGCGAGAACCAACTGCCCTTCTGGGATCAGGCTCTGGCAGAAACTCACACTGGCAAATAAAGCTTTCCCAGAAACTCAATTAACAGGGGACAATGCCTGCTGTCAATCAACTTAAGTACCTGGCTCTCTTTCAACACAACAGTCACACAACAGTTAGACTTTGACCACAGGAGCCAAGCCCAAACTCAAACTCACGCGGCGGCAGCTGTCTCGACGTCTCCGCCCCCCCCTCCCCCGCGCGCTTTTCCCTTTTGCGGCGCTGCCCAGAGCCGACTTTACGCAGCGCGGGGGGAGGTAGGTGGATGGATGGGTGTGACAACCGCAAGCAGGTCGCCTCTGCAGACAAGCCATCGAACGGGTTGCGGCCGAACTGGGGTGGAAGAGCCTTGCTGCTGGGTTGGCCCATTCTTACAAAACATCTGATCAAGGGGGATAAGGGCCTCCATGGGCTAGCAGTGTGGCCTTGGAGAGTCTCTTCAAAACAACCCCCCTCCTCGGCTTTCGATCACAAAGGCAAACCACTTCGGCCCTATTATTATTATACTATTGTATGACACAGCAAACAAGATAGATATGCTGGATTTCGTATAGCAAAATCACAAGTCGAACACTTCCCAAGTGTCCAGGACTGTGTGATGTATTTTCAGATGATGCATGCAGATCCCAATAGCGTGGCCTTTTGCAGTTGACAGATCATAATATTGTCAATGTCTATTGTTTCCAAATGCCGGCTGAGATCTTTTGACACGGCACCCAATGTGCCGATCACCACCTGTACTGGTTTCTGCCAGAGTCTTTGAAGTTCAATCTTGAGGTCCTGATAGCAGCTGAGTTTTTCCTGTTGTTTTTGTCAATGCGACTGTCACCTGGGATGGCGACATCAATGATCCAACCCTTTTTCTTTTCCACAACTGTGATGTCTGGTGTGTTGTGTTCCAGAACTTTGTCAGTCTGGATTCAGAAGTCCCACAGTATCTTTGCGTGTTCGTTTTCCAATACTTTTGCAGGTTTGTGATCCCAGTTGTTATTATTATTATTTTATTGTATGACACAGCAAACAAGATAGATATGCTGGATTTCGTTTCACAAAATCACAAGTCGAACACTTCCCAAGTGTGTGATGTATTTTCGGATGATGCGTGCAGATCCCAGTAGGGTGGCCTTTTGCAGTTGACAGATCATAATTTTGTCAATGTCTATTGTTTCCAAATGCTGGCTGAGATCTTTTGGCACGGCACCCAGTGTGCCCATCACCACTGGGACCACCTGCACTGGTTTCTGCCAGAGTCTTTGAAACTCAATCTTATTATTATTATTGTCATTTATACCCTGCTTTTTCTCTCCACAAGGAGACTCAAAGCGGCTTAGAATCACAGAATCGTAATAGTTGGAAGAGACTTCGTGGGCCATCCAGATCAACCCAGTCAAGAAGCAAAAATATCACATTCAAAGCACCCCGACAGATGGCCATCCAGCCTCTGCTTAAAAGCCTCCAAAGAAGGAGCCTCCACCACACTCTGGGCCAGAGAGTTCCACTACTGAACAGCTCTCACAGTGAGGAAGTTCTTCCTAATGTTCAGGTGGAATTTCCTGTAGTTTGAAGTCATTGTCCAAGTCTTCACGGCAGCTTGCTCCCTCCTCCCTATGACTTCCCCTCACAAAGGTATACATGATAATAATGTCTACTCTGTCTTCTCTTCTGCAGGCTAAACATGCCCAGCTCATTAAGCCACTCCTCATAGGGCTTGTTTTCCAGACCCTTGATCATTTTAGTTGCCCTCCTCTGGACACATTCCAGCTTAGAGTCAACATCTCCCTTCAATTGTGGTGCCCAGAATTGGACATAATGTGATTCTAGGTGTGGTCTAACCAAGGCAGAATACAGGGGTAGCATGACTTTCCTGGATATAGACACCAGGCTCCTATTTATGCAGATCCAAATCCCATTGGCTTTTTTAGCTGCCACATCACATTGTTGGCCCATGTTTAACTTGCTTACATTAAAAGCATTTCAATACAACTTAAAATTTAGGTAAAAGATAAAGGTTTTCCCTTGACATTAAGTCTAGTTGTGTCCGACTCTGGGGGTTGATGCTCATCTCAATTTCTAAGCCAAAGAGTCGGCGTTGTCTATAGATACCTCCAAGATCATGGGACCGCATGACTGCATGGAGTGCCGTTACCTTCCCGCCAGAGCAGTACCTATTGAACTACTCACATTTGCATGTTTTTGAACTGCTAGGTTGGCAGAAGTTGGGGCTAACAGCAGAAGCTCACCCCGCTCCCCAGATTCGAACTGCCGATATTTTGGTCAGCAAATTCGACAACTCAGTGGTTTGTCCCGCTGCACCATCGGGGGCTCCATCTTAAAATTTACAAATATACAAACATTAAAACAGGATTAAATATCTTTGGTATCAAAACATTCAGTTAAACCCATAAAAACATACTCAAAACTAAAAGACGAATTACATACAGCCTTATAGCACGAACTTGGGACTACGGCCTACAATAGGAATTGTCCAGCTATCTCTCTATATCCATTGATAGAATTTATGTATGAATAAATAAGTATATTTCAGACAGTGACCAGAAAAAACAGTCATACATAATTAAAGCATAAGTTTGGCATTAAAATACAGCTTTTAAAAGGCAGGTTAAGACATAGGCCTCTTCTACACTGTCCTTATATCCCAGGATCTGATCCCAGATTATTTGATTATCCTAGATTATATGGCAGTGGGGACTCATATAATTCAGTTCAAAGCAGACAACCTGGGATCAGATCCTGGGATATAAGGGCAGCATAATTAAGTGTAACTTCATACTGTGTTGAAGGGGCCACAGTATTAAGCATGGGACTTAAAATAGTTACATGTATGTTCAAATCACAATGATAAAAGCGGAGGCCCCTGCTACATTGCCATACAAAATCCAGATAATTTGCTTTGAACTAGATTATAGGGCAGTGTAGATTCATATAGGGGCCCCAAACCGCATTTGTTTCTAAGTGTTCGCAGACCACTTCCTTAATGATCTTTTCCAGAATTTTGCCTGGTATTGATGTGAGGCTGACCGGACGGTAATTGTTTGGGTCGTTCTTTTTTCCCTTCTTGAAGATAGGGACCACATTCGCATACAAAACATTCTTCCCTTTCCTATGCTGAAGTAGCCTTGGTGTGTAGAGTTCAGAATGAGCACCTCTCTAGAAACCCTAATGGCTCTTATGACTAAATGTATTTTAGCCCATTTTCAGTTGAAATCCCAGCTGTGCTCATTTCTAGGAAATATACCTTTAGCCCCAGTGATCTATAACTTAATTTCCTCTTAACTGAACTGCAGCACGGTGCTGTACCTTGAAAAGTGCTCAGAAGCAACAGCTTGTGCAAAAGGCTGTTCTGTCTCTCAGTGGAGACACCTTTCCCCCATGATAACTCTTTCAGGAGTTCACACCTGGAATACTGTGTCCAATTCTGGGCACCACAGTTGAAGGGAGATGTTGACAAGCTGGAAAACGTCCAGAGGAGGGACATCCGGCTAGTGTGACCTCCCTTAAAGCCCCATGCTACCATAGCACTGAGCAGAGCCCCAGGTGGCGCAATGGGTTAAACCCTTGCGCCAACAGGACTGCTGACCGAAAGGTTGGTGGTTCGAAACCGGGGAGCGGGGTGAGCTCCCATCTGTCAGCTCTAGCTCCCCATGCGGGGACACGAGAGAAGCCTCCCACAGGCTGGTAAAGCATCAAACATAATATCTGGGCATATCCTGGACAATGTCCTTAGAGATGGCCAATTCTATTACACCAGAAGCGACTTGTAGTTTCTCAAGTCACTCCTGACACACACAAAAAGTAGCACTGAGCCATTGTCATTAAGGTTGTGTCAAACTACATTATTTCTACTGCATAAATGTACACTAGGAAAGAGGTTGGCTAAACAATAGGAAAAGCTTCCTAATAGTAATTGATATTTCATCATGGAGCTGAACTGCTGCTCTTTATTAACTCTCCTTTGCTAGAAGATGAATGACCGCCTAACAGGAATGCTATATTGCATGAGCAGAAGGTTGGTTCAGCTCCAAATCTGTAAATCCTAAAACAGTGAATAGGGAAGTGTTGCTCTAACACACGTGTTGGGGTGTGGTGAGGTGACTGTGAAAAGAATTACCAGCAGTTGTTCTTTTGCCAGCAGCTCTTCCTGTGTAGCTTCAAGGGTACATTGCTTCAACCGTGAAGCTGCTTCAGTCATTTCAGGACTAGTTGCAAAAGGAGCCATCATTTTCATGTAGTCAGTCATTGAGCTAAAAAAGAACTTGTTGAGGACGACCTCAATAGGAGGACAAACCTCTACAACAGTATCTAGAATGCAAGGGTTCAAAATAAGAGGTTATTATTGTCGTGTGCCTTCAAGTCATTTCTAAATTAAGGCAAACAAAATGTGGAATTGCCTTGTCCAGAGGGGTTTCCCAGTTCTAATACAACTCTCAAACCACTAGATCACACTGGCTTTCATGTGAGAGTGCGTGGGTGGCTATTTTGTTATTCCACGAGGAAGCACTTATTAGGGGAAACATCTTGCAGCCCTATTAAACCTGTCTCCAGCAAAGCCATGGTGACCTCTGGATGTTGCAAACCATCTCAAGGAAGCTGCAACCCTGAGTTTGGAGCACTGAGCAGAGCTATTGATGATAGGGAAACCTGAAGATCCCTCATTCATTTGTGTGTATTTAACTACCCTTAAGGCAATATCAAACATTGGCAAGATTTGTTCAGAGGGAGTTTGTCTTTTCTTTGTGACTTGCTCAAGATCACCCAGTGGGTTTTCAGGCCAAACAGGGATTCTAATCTTAGCCCCAGAGTCATAGCCCTATATTGAAACCAGTATATCACACTGGCTCAATTGAAGACAAACTTACTACATTACTCAAGCTAAAAAGGTTTGAGGCAATGCGTTAACTATAGAGAAGACCTCCATTTTCATACAAGATCTTCTCCATTGTCAAATAACAGTTGCTAGGCTGTGAAACATGTAAATCTTGTCCATCTATAATACTAATCCAGTGATATTTCCAAATGTAATGTAGTAGACAGGCAACTCACCTGAATAGCAGCACACCATCAGGGTGACCAGCAGAAAGACAACTGTCAGCTTCATGGTGGAGATGATGTTGTGTAGTGGTCTAGCTTTTCACTGATTAAGGTTTGTTATATATAGGAGGTTTGTGGTGTCCCGCCCAACTGAGTCTATGATGTTGTTGCGTAAATCTTTTGAAATATAATCAGTATTTTTATTGTGATTCCTATGAAATGGCTCTTAAGACAGAAAAGAAAACATCTATAACTATATCCGTTCGTTCTTGTTTTCTTAAGAATGGAGTGGCCAAAAAAATTAGACTGAGTAGTTTCTCTTTGCAACATAATCTGCAGATAAAGGAAGTAATATGTATGCTCAGCTGGACTTGATTGCTGTCTCCTTAGGACAAAAACAATTGATTTAACTTGGGGTCTGACAAGGCTTGTCAAGCCCTCTTTGTTTTGGTCCACAGGGAAACCAATGATACTGCAAGTTATAGCCTTCAGGATATCACAAGGGATTCCAAGGTTCTGGATAGGAAGCTGAAGAACTTGGATGCACAGGTTGTCATTTTGCCCGTCTTCCCAGTTGAAGGGCATGGTCAGGAAAGGAGATAAGAATGGTAGAGGTGAACAAGTGGTTCTGCAAATGTTGCTGATGGGAACAATGTGACTTCATGCAGTTTCAAAAAGATGGATTTCTGGCAAGTAATGGATTGTACCTTATGGCCATTAACAGAAACCCTTTTGCCAAAAGTCTCACAAACCAGATCAGGATAGCTTTAAACTGAATTCTTAGTGGGAGGCAGTATTGTTGATGGCAGGAGTTCATCAAATGTTAGAGATATCACAGGTGGGTTGTACAAGAACCCAACTGTTGCACCTCAACAAGGTTTCACCTTGCTCACAGCACCCACCAAGAAACCAAATGTGAAAGTCAAAACAGTTTATTAAGTAATCACATATAAAAAAGAGCTGTGGAGGAAATAAAAGGTAAAAACCAAGAATTAATATAGAAGGCACAAGTCACAGTCAAAAAGCCAGATCAAACTGTTCACAGAAAACAATCCAAAGGTAGGACAAATCCAAAAACAAGGCTTAAATTGGAATTTCTAGGCAAATCCAGAAAACCATGAGCAAAACCTGAACATAAATCCCAAAATATTCCATGAAACAAGATGCTAGAACATGAGTTTGAATCTTGGGTCTTGAACTAAGGCTTGAATGAGGAACGAGGCTAGAGGACTTCACAAGGATAGTGATGTTGCTAGATCTAAAATCCCCACACAGCTCCCTCTGCTTTAAGAACTACAAATCATGAACACATTCCTCTGACCTTGAAGGGCCCACTTTTGTTTATCTCTCTCACAAATTCTGTCTGATTTTCTGCACCTGAATCCTTTTCTCCTCAGAGCCAGTCTCCAATGTGTACCTAAGTTAACTGCTCATCTAGATGAGCTAATGTTATTAGGACTGCTTGTAGGTGAAAGATCACCTCCCTGGCTGCTGGATTCCAAAACATCTCTACTTTCACACTGAGACACAGAAACAGCCTCTTGCTCTAAAACCCCCTCTTTTCCCCCTTCTCGGCTGCATCTGATTCCAGCATTCCCCCAGGCCCTGAAACTGCATCTGGTCTCTGAGACCCAGAAACTCCAAGCCCCTCATCTCCATCAGGCTGAACCACAACACCAACAGTAGGTGTTTTTCCAGTAAGATCTGTGCACCTGGTGAGATGAAGAAGCTAGCCCAGTGTTCCCAAATAAAAAAAGCTCACCAAGTTGAAGAAGAAACCACTGAAATATTTTATTCAAATCAGCTGAAATGGATGCCAGTTTGCGGTAAACCGCAGAAGGAAGCCGAGATGCCATACAGTACAAAACATACATTTTATAGACAGAAATCTCCCACCCCAGCTGGACCCAGCTTGACTGTGATTGGCTGAGTTCTGTTTTCATCACAGGCCAGCTGGTGGAGACTTCCTGGAGATGTGGGATTGTGGCACACGCCAGAAAATAAGAAAGTGTTCCCCCTCTCCCAGTGCAGATTTCTGTTCTCCAAGGCTGACGGGGGCAAATTGGTCTGGGAGACAAAGGAGCGCAAAGTACTTTTAATGGATTATTGTTGTCCCAGAGTTTTATGAAAATTCTTTTGTGTAGATGAGTGGCCCATTAAGGTGCGTCCGGCAACCAGTGTTGCCCATGTCCATGCAGTTTATCAAATCCAGTCCTGGGAAAGGGGAAATGTTATTTTGGAAAACAGGACATGACCTTCCCAGCATCGAGATGGCCATGCCAGGTGATGAGTGTCTTTTGTAATGTCTAAGTAGCTGCACAAAGGACGGTGATCCGAGTTCAGGCTCCCGTTGTCCTCTGTACAGCTGAGTCTATAGGGCCAATTGAGATGGATTGGCCCCGGAGATGACGGGTGCTTGAGTCAATTATAATTGAGATGATGCCTAGGAAATCTGCTGAAGGGAATTTTCTGGGACATTGGTGCTGACGAAAAGTCACCAAGGTCGTGATCAATGGCATATTTTTCCAAAAAGTATTATATATAAAGACATATAACTGATATTAAAAAGGGATACATAATTGGGGTTCATGGATACCGGGGGCTCCCATTGAGAGAACCGGGGCACCCACAAGGGAGGGAGTTAGTATGGGGGTTCAGTGAAATGAAGGGTTAGTGAATTATAAGGGAAAGAGCCCTGTTCTGAGGGCCGTGGCGGCCGTGTAGACCACTGGGTTGGTTACGAGAGGCGAAAGCAGGAGAGAAAAGCACAGGAGGCAAGGAAGATACAAAGAAGCAAGATCAGAGGGCAACACACGGCAGTGCACATTTATTGAAGCGGTAACTTTGTAATATAACTGATTAAAAGGGAAGGATTGTTGCAAAAAGTATCCCAGGCGCTGGTAGCTGCTGCTAGGCTCATCTAATGCTGCAAATGTTCGTATAACTAATCAGTAAAACTGCAGGCTCCCGCTACCCATGGAACTCTCTGCCATAGTACTTTGTGTTCAGTGATTTATTATTTTGAGCTGGGGGGGGGGGGGTTTGATGCATGACAACAACAGCCAGACAACAAACTCCACAACAGTGTGCAAAATAATGTGCATCAGTGCTCTAAAGTTTGTGTTTTAAACAGGTCCCAGGATTTCTTATGGAACCATCTGCACAACAAAACCACTTTCTTTAATGCTGGTTTGTGAAAATCGGGCCTTAAAATGAAACACCCAACTCCCCCAACCTTTCCTCATTGGTTTTATTTTCCATGCTTCTTGTTGCCCTTATCTGAATCCATTACAACTTGTCTGTATCCTACTCATAACTTTTATCTTTTACATTTTTATTTTAAAAGGCTTGAGTGAAATATACACTCCATTCTTTTGAAGATAGTCATTATTCAGAGAGTAATATCCAAGCTATGTTGCACAGCCCCCACTTGAAATTTGAAGCATCTTATATCTCTGCTGCCCTAGCACCTGTGTTTGGTTTTGTGATTTTGCCGCTCACTATTTGCATGGAACTCACAGGGAATGTTGAGGAGCTATTTGGAAAGATTCCCCCACCTGCATATTTTACATGAATACACACAGGGAACAAACAATGGGATTATACCAATTATAGAAGTAATAAATAATAATGTTATCAGTTAGCTTTTATTTACTCTATCACCTCTCTCTGCTTCCTTTCCTATCATTTCTTTTATAACAAAAAAAGCTCCAAGATTGGTTGGAGATCATTTCTAAGCTAGGCATAGGAACAGCACTCTCGATGAGCAAAGTTACCACCTCTGAAAATCTCTCTTAGAAGCAGTTCCTTTTAAAGCTGAAATCAAGGCCTCTTTCCGTGGTCTACCCTAAGAACTATGCCTCCTGTCTCATTGAGAGTAAATGAACGAGGAAGAAAAGCAGAGGAGACCATAGGGAAATCAGACCAAACCAGCCCTAGGACATGGGCACTGTTTTTTTTTTAAATGATGATTTAATAATTTTATTGAGTGAACTCAATGGGGAACAAAATATAAAAAGGATAAACTTTTTTAGATAGTCAAATACATCTAATACAGGTATGTATTAGACCACACCTGGAATACTGTGTCCAATTTTGGGCACCACAGTTGAAGGGAGATGTTGACAAGCTGGAAAGCGTCCAGAGGAGGGTGACTAAAATGATTAAGGGTCTGGAAAACAAGCCCTATGAGGAGCGGCTTAAAGAGCTGGGCATGTTTAGCCTGCAGAAGAGAAGGCTGAGAGGAGACATGATAGCCATGTACAAATACGTGAAGGGAAGTCATAGGGAGGAGGGAGCAAGCTTGTTTTCTGCTGCCCTGCAGACTAGGACGCAAGGGAACAAGGGCTTCAAACTACAGGAAAGGAGATCGCACTTGAACATCAGGAAGAACTTCCTCACTGTGAGAAGGGCTGTTCGACAGTGGAACTCTCTCCCCCGAGCCGTGGTGGAGGCTCCTTCTTTGGAGACTTTTAAGCAGAGGCTGGATGGCCATCTGTCGGGGGTGCTTTGAATGCGATTTCCTGCTTCTTAGCAGGGGGTTGGACTGGATGGCCCATGAGGTCTCTTCCAACTCTACTATTCTATGATTCTATGATTCTGTTCTTTTCCCAAATTAATACATTGAAATATTCTATCCAATATTTCCCTTCCTACCCCCCACCTGTGAACCCACCACCCATGACTGCTGATACTACTCATTGTGAGTCTCATAGCTCATAAAATCTATCAGTATATCTACTTTAGTAAATTCTCCTTGTGGCTATTTGTCTTCCTTTTCATGTATTCAAATGCCAACCTCCATTATTTCCTCCCCAGATACCATTAGATAGCTTGACCATTTGAATATACTCTAATAACATTTCTCTCCAATCCTTTTTAGATAGTCTTTTTTGACTTTCCATGATTTTGCTATTGTAAGTCTAGCTGCAACAAAACTATACTGATAAATTTCCTCATCTCCTTTGCTAATTCTCTCTCTAAATATTCCCAAAAGCCACATTTCTGGATTTTTCTTAACCTCCTTAGTCATTGTTTTGTTTGTTTCCTTAATCACCTTTTCCCAAAAATCTTGTACTATCTTACAGGTCCACCAAACATGGAAGAATGTGCCTTTCTGCGTCTTGCATCGCCAGCATTCCCCTTGCTGGATTTTATAAAATTTGGCTATTGTCTCTAGCTATAAAACATCTTATAGATATTTTCTTTAATGGAGACAGCTGTTGCGAATATAAATCCACTTTTTCATAGATGCTCCCAATTCTCCAGAACTATATCTTTCTCTTGGTCTTTAGCATGGTTTTTATTCAGTTATTCTCTAGATTGTAACTAAGCCCTTATTCCTCTTGTCAATAATACCTTCCAACATCGATTTTCTGTTAGCAAACCCTATTTTAACATCTTTCTTAAATCGATCATGCAGTTGATGTTAACAGAACCAGTCACCTATCCCTATCTCATCTCTCAGTTTTAATTTCCATTGGTCTTTTTCTTTAGTCACATACTCCCTGTAAGTTCTTATTTCTTCATTGGATATTGGCTTAAGTACTGCTTCCAATGGACACAGCCATAGAGGACATGGGCAGTGGTACTACCAATTGGATGTAGGCTGTGGTGCCTAATTCATAGTCTCCTGTGTGCATATATATTCCTATATTTCAGGGTCCCTATGTCTGTGAACTAGGTCACATAGTATCAAAAGCAAGGGGCAGTTGCAGCTGGTTCATGGGAAGGGGCACAAAAGGCTTTAGCCCTTTTACTCACTGCCTATGTCCTAGGTCAGTTTTGATCTGATCTAGATAATAGAGCCCTTCCCTGCCATTTCAAGGGGCAAAATTACTGGTCCAAAGAATCATTTAAATTTGAAAGAAGACAGTAAGCATGAGAGGGGTTGGTGTGGATGAGGTCCACACAAAGGAGCAGATGTTTGGATCAGGACTTTCGCACCTGCTGTTTATTTTTGAAAAGCCATTGACGCAATTGCTCATTGACATCTTGTCAAGCTTGGGCCCATCAATAGTTATGAAGTAAAGCTTAAAAACAAATATTGCTGTTGCCAATGATATCAGTACTCAGTTTCAAATATGACACCACACACAGAACAGGAAGGAAATAACAGTTCTTAGTCTGTGTTTTGAGTAAAAAGTGCCAACAGGTGCATATATTGTTGGAATTGCTCCCATGCCTACAAAATTTACAAATCTGGTTTAGACTATTTAGGGAAATTCCATCCTCAGAACCAAGCAACTTCCTACTAAAAACATGAAATGCTGAATTTGGGTAAATTTATTGAAATTTGGGTAAATTTATTGAAAAAATGTAGCAGGGTAATTTTGAATAAGCCAGAACAGTGACCACTGCAGAGTGTCATCAATATAGCTGCTATGACAAAATGAGTCTAAATAAAGTATTAATAGGTTACTAATGTAGTCAAAAACATTTAGAGCTTTTTCTTAACACACAATCATGGCATTATGATTCCACTTTAACTGCCATGGCAACACCCTATGGAATCCTAGGATTTGTAGTTTCTGGGCAGGTTTCAAAATTCTAAGACAAGGAGCCATTTTTATGGCTCCAACTAAACCCAGGAGCCAGCCAAGGCATTCAAACTGGGATCAGAGTGCCATAATTGTGACATGTGAAGGCTTAAAAGGTAAAGGCTTCCCCTTGACATTAAATCTAGTCATGTCCAACTCTGAGGGGTAGTGCTCATCTCCATTTCTAAGCCGAAGAGCCGGCGTTGTCCATAGACACCTCCAAGGTCATGTGGCCATCATGACTGCATGGAGCGCTATTACCTTCCCACTGGAGCGGTACCTATTGATCTACTCACATTTGCATCTTTTTGAACTTTTTAAATGTTACTTGTGACACGAAAAAAATTGCATGTTTTTGAACTGCCAGGTTAGCAGAGGCTGGAGCTAACAGCAGAAGTTCACTTCACTCCCCAGATTCGAACCGCCAACCTTTTGGTCATCAAGTTCAGCAAGTTAGTGGTTTAACCCACTGCACCACAAGGGACTCTGTGTGAAGACTTAGTTGATAGTAATTTAATCTGTCAATAATCTTTCAGGTTAGATTGATATTTCTTGTTTTGATCTAGCTCAGGAGACCCACAGCTCCAAAATGTGCTAATATAGCCCATATTGTTATTTGAGCCATTATTACAAGTTCAAATAAAATCAAATCATTTATTTCGGTCATAGATCAGCACAGGAAATAAAGGACACCATTTCATACAACTTGGTATGTTTAGTACATTAAAAGTGTAAAAATAGATACTGAAGCACAATACGAGGGGGGGGGGGTGAAGCGGAAGGAGAAACAGGGTAAAAACATATAATGCACAGGTCTATCAGCAAATCATAGACTCAAGGGAGATGATTACTGAATACATAGTTAACTTTTGGGACCAGTCATCCCCTGATTCTGTATGCTGCTGCACAAAACTTTGCAACATTGTAGGTTGTAGCTGAATTAGTATCTACAAGTAGCAAGGAGGTATAAAATTGTCCTGAATGGTCTGGGTGCTTGTCTATCAAAGGTATGATAAGCCTGGTGTGGATATCCCTGTAGTACAGGCACGGGAGGAGCACATGTTCTATTGTTTCTATATGACCCAAATCACAGAGGCAGAGTCTCTCTAGGAAAGGGATCTTCCGATAGTGGCCTTCAAGTATGGCTGCTGGGAGAGCTTGGCTGGGAGAGCCTATGATGAATGGGCACCTCTAAGTTTGTTAAATAAGCCATAGAAGATGCACAATATCTGCTGTCTGCATTGATAAGGAAGGTTGGAATGGAGGCCAGATCTAGTTGGCGCTCTATGTCTGTGATAGGTTGTTTAATAAGTGCTTTGGCTTGATTGTAATCCATAGTGAGACCTGGAGAGCTGGATGTAACTCTCGATTAGAAAATCATATTATCCAGCCAAGGGGGTATCAATTGCACCACTCCTCTTTTCTTCTCAGTCATATCCTTGATAGACTGCCCCCACCCTCCCTCCACCCCCTGCAAAGACCTTTCCAGGATCTTAAGGATTGCTTGAGAGGATAGAACTGATCCCCAGAACAATCACTCAAGAGGACCAAACAAGAAATTAAAAATGCAGGAATACTCTGATATCCATCTCCAGGGCTTTAAGTTTTAATATATACATTATTGTAGGCTTAAATGCAACCACCGGATTGTTGAAGAAGGGGTACTTTCTAAATATATGATTTAGGTTGTATTTTTAATTATGCAATTTAAGTGAAACATGTAAGGAAAACCGTTGGGAATGTTTTGCTGTTGTTGTTTATTTGTTTGAAGGGGAAATCATAATGTAGCCATGGATGGGAAGTTCAAAATCTCATTTGAATGAAGCCTGCCTATTATTGAATATAGGTAAAGGTAAAGGTTTCCCCTGACCTTAAGTCCAGTCGTGTCCGATTCTGGGGGTTGGTGCTCATCTTAATTTCTCAGCCGAAGGTCACGTGGCTGGCGTGACTGCATAGACCACTGTTACCTTCCTGCCAGAGCAGTACCTATTGATCTACTCACATTTACATGTTTTCGAACTGCTAGATTGGCAGAAGCTGGAGCTAACAGCGGGCGCTCACTCTGCTCCCCGGATTCGAACCTGTGACCTTTCAGTCTGCAAGTTCAGCAGCACAGTGCTTTAACACACTGTGCCATCGGGGGCTCCTCATTATTGAATATATGGGGGGACTATTCCCCTGGGTCATTGGCCATAGTACCTAGGGCTAGTTGGTGTCTAACAATAATAGCTGGGTCCAGGCATGTAGCCGGGGGGGGGGGGGGGCTTGAGGGGCTTCACCCACCCCTCAAAAAAAATTTCTCAGAGTGGTCCATGAGAAGGCCTTACATTTATTATTTAAACTGTTATGTTTATTCATATCATGATCTGATCACCATGCTCAATATATCCCATATGCATGGGGGTACTGGGATAATGATACAAAAGGTTTGCTAGGGTAGATCCTCTCTCACTCAGACTCAGCCCCCCTCCCACAATCAAAAATCCCAGGCCCCCACAAACAAAAAAAAACTCCACCCACCCCCACTCCCGAATCAAAATCCTGGCTACGGGCATGGCTAGGCCCCATATTCCCCATTCCTGACCTTATCTCAATCAGCCAATATGCATCTTAATCAAAAGATAAATGTGGGCTATCCCACATGGGGCCCAGCCAATGCTGTTAGACATCAACTAGCCCTAGTTAGTATGTCCAATTATTAATTGTAATAATAACAACAGCAACAATTATAATTGTTCACATTATTAAATTGTGTCCAATTGGTTTAAGATTTATTCAAAAGGCTACTTTGCTATTATTATGGTTGTTGCCATTTCATGCATACAGGCAGTCACCAAGTTATGGTTTTGTAGGTTGGCTCTTAAATTGAATTTATATTTATAGAATAGAATCATAGAATAGTAGAGTTGGAAGAGACCTCAAGGGCCATCTAGTCCAACCCCCCGCTAAGAAGCAGGAAATCGCATTCAAAGCACCCCCGACAGATGGCCATCCAGCCTCTGCTTAAAAGCTTCCAAAGAAGGAGCCTCCACCACAGCCCGGGGGAGAGAGTTCCACTGCCGAACAGCCTTTTTCACAGTGAGGAAGATCTTCCTGATGTTCAGGTGGAATCTCCTTTCCTGTAGTTTGAAGCCATTGTTCCGCATCCTAGTCTGCAGGGCAGCAGAAAATAAGCTTGCTCCCTCCTCCCTATGACTTCCCCTCACATATTTGTACATGGCTATCATGTCTCCTCTCAGCCTTCTCTTCTGCAGGCTAAACATGCCCAGCTCTTTAAGCCTCTCCTCATAGGGCTTGTTCTCCAGACCCTTAATCATTTTAGTCGCCCTCCTCTGGACGCTTTCCAGCTTGTCAACATCTCCCTTCAACTGTGGTGCCCAAAATTGGACACAGTATTCCAGGTGTGGTCTGACCAAGGCAGAATAGAGGGGGAGCATGACTTCCCTGGATCTAGACGTTATTCCCCTATTGATGCAGGCCAAAATCCCATTGGCTTTTTTAGCTGCCGCATCACATTGTAGGCTCATTTAGGTCGGAACAGGTAAATGTTTAAGTGTATGTCCTGCCAAATATATATGTTTTTATTAGCTTTTGATAGCATAGGGAAGAGTTAACACCCCTGTGGCATTTGTTTTGCTGTCTGTGCCCCTGTTCAGATGATTTCACCTCACTTTCTGTCCCTGTGACAATTGGATTTTGAAAAAATTGGCTTATTGTGGAAACAAGGTTTTATGATAAAGCTTCAGTGGAGTCCCCTTTTCCCCATGATAACTCTTTCAGGACTGAATTTCCCTTCCTAGGGGTAGAGTTCCCTCACTTGCTGTTGTCTCACCCCTGTTCTTATCTATGAGTCATTTGTAAGTTGGATGTTTGTAACTCAGGGACTGCCTGTAATGGCTTGAGTGATGGCATAAGTTCTATTTGCAGAATTTAATAAAGTATTAATAACCTTCTGTTTGATTTGATTTGCAGCATAGGGCCAAACAATACACTCTAATGCAAGTTGAGTGCTAGTTCTGTTTGGTCATTACTAAAGTGTGTTGTGTTAACACATGAGAAGGGAAAGCACACCTTGCTGTCCCTGGGCCCTGTCTTCTCTTCTACCCATTCAAGACAACAGTCTGAATCCTGGTTTTCTACAATACCAACTCACTCAATGAGCCTCCATTTCAGACTTCTTGCCTTCAATATATAGAGGATAATGGAAATAAAGACGTATTTCTTCTGGCTGGGGCAAATGTATCAAGTGTTTTTTAGTGTTTATTACTGCAGTGCTTGAGTTTTAAATAAATATCTAGTAGTGGTGTTTGTTGACTAGGGCTATTGTTGGCATCAGCTGCAGCTTGTTATTGTAGAACATCATTGAGTTGTGGGGTTGGTGGTGTTCTTATTATTCTTATTTGAATATGTCTCCTTCTCTTCTCTTTCTTTCTTTTCAAGAGTTATAATGACATGGCTCATTGGTGAACTTTTGAACAATAACTCTAAAAACACTTCAGAGGGGAGAACTGTAGACTTCAAACCTTTCAAATCACTTTCCATTTGTTAAGAAAAGGCTGAATGCAGGTCCAAGAAATGGCTACAGACAGCATCCAAAATGTATAGAATGAGTGAACGCTCCCAGGTGTCAGGAGCGACTTGAGAAACTGCAAGTCACTTCTGGTGTGAGAGAATTGTCAGTCTGCAAGGACATTGCCCAGGGGACATTGCCCAGGGGACATTGCCCAGATGTTTTTACCATCCTGTGGGAGGCTTCTCTCATGGAGGTGACAATGGCTGACAAATCCTAAGGAGCTATATTGCAGCAACTCACACCTCTTCAGATAAGTCTACAGAGAGAACTGGACTAGCGCCCTCCCTCAATGATGATGAAGTAGGCCTTCTGTCACTTTTCTTTCACATCACAATGACAGCAAAGGAAAGACTGACTACCCATTTCTCCTGTGCCATCCTCTCACTTTAAATTGATCCTGATACTGCCAGAGAGGGAATTAAAAAATAGAAGAAGCACATTATGAAACATATCCCTCCCCTGCTGTGACGGGGGTGGGCAACGTGTAAAGAGGGAGAATGGCATTCAAACGTCTGTTTTTCAATACGTGGTTTGGCATTCAGAGGGATCTGGAAATAACTGACTTGGGACACTAAGGAAGGAAGCATGTAAAATGTTGTGAAAGTGGCCAGAGGCATTCTATGGAACCATCATTTCTAATCATATATAGGGACTGATACTCAGCAGTGAGTGAACCCAGCACAGAAAGCTATGAAGACAGTCCTACACCGGTACTGATGATTCCCCTTGCCTGTTTGTTTGTTGCATTTATATGCTGTCTTTCTCCCAGAGTTGGACCCAAGGCACCTTCCAAAACAATTCACAATTTACAAGGAAGTTCTAAAAATAATTAAAGTAAAAGAATAAAATAACCCTATAAAAAAGCTCTTTTGCCCACAGATTAAAACCCTGCCTAAATAGGATAGTCTTTGCCTTCTGTTTGTTTGTTTTTTGTGTGTGTTAGGGGTGACTTGAGAAACTGCAAGTCACTTCTGGTGTGACAGAATTGGCCTTCTGCAAGGACATTGCCCAGAGCACACCTGAATGTTTAATGTTTTACCATCCTTGTGGGAGGCTTCTCTCATGTCCCTACATGGGGAGCTGGAGCTTACAGAGGAAGCTCATCTGTGCTCTCCCTGGATTCGAACCACCGACCTGTTGGTCAGCAGTCCTGCCAGCACATGGATTTAACCCATTAAGCCATTGGGAGCTCCTTTTTGCCTTTGGGGGAAACGAAAGCAGAAAAGAGTCATCTTAGCCACCAACAGAAGAGATTTACAAATAATTCATATTCAGCTTCCCTACAAAAAAAAGTAATATGAATACTTCAGATTCATACTTACACATGAGGACATGGATTCCATCATCCTCTGTCTACCTTGCCTACCTTGCCTTCTAACTCTTTCTCTGCTTTTCCATGTTGCTTTTTACAAAGCACGACTCATAAAATGCTTTATTTACTGGACAACACACATGTTAAAATCACTCAAAAGCAGGCTTGAAATATTGTTGTTGTTGTTGTTATTATTATAATTATAATTATATGTATTTATACCGTGCTTTATCTCTCCTGAAGGACACTAAAAGTGGCTTAACATAAAAGTATTATCTTACAATTTAAAATATATACAAACATGCAAAGATTAAACCAGAATTAAACATAAATAGTATTAAAAATTCAAAACCATTAAAACATATTGAAAGTCAAAAACCACAATACCCCTGAACTGATCTTTAAAATTTTATACTTTAAATACCTGTATGAATAAAAAAGGTTTTGGTCTGGTTTTAAAGGTTATTCCTTTTTAACAAATCCAAGGTTGGACCCATTCATTTTTCAACTCTTCTGGATTTTTTAATGTTAAAGGTGAGAAGAAAAAAAACGTGGGAGTTGTGGCTCTACTGAGATGTTCCACATAATGCACACAAATGCAAATTCGGGAAGAAAAGTGAGACATTGATACAATCTCAGATGATATGATGACCATCTGAAGGTTGTTTTTAGAAGAGGGAGCAAACTTGTTTTCTGATGCTGCCATGGCTAGAAAATGAATCCAATCACAAGAAAAGAGATTCCACCTAAACATTAGGAAGACCTTTTTATTATAAGAGGTGGAATAGACTGCCTCAGAAAGTGGTGGGCTCTCCATCTTTGGAAGTCTTTAAACAGATGTTGAATGAGGGCAGGGGATGGTCATTGTGGTCTCGTCCAGCTCTAAGATTCAATGTTTCCCCTTCCTGCCCCCTGCCCCCCAACGTCCCTATCTCTGCCAGTTCAACATTTGACCTTCAAAGGCACAACAGGAAACTTTGAAGTGATATGTTTAGCATGCCCGTCTGAATACAATGAGAAACCCAGATAAAGCTGCATTCCTGACACAGGGCCACTCTAAACATATGCTGACAGATTTTCCGTTAGATCTTTGTGCTGACTGGTCTAAATCTTCCTTAAGCAGGCATAGCAAGACTGGGGTAGAGATAAGATTGCAAGTCTAAAAAGAGCAGGATGTCTCTACTTTTAAGGCTTGTGCAGAAGACGGAATTTCAGCAAGTAGAGTTTGCATGACAAGTCTGAAAATCAGAGGTCTGGCTACTACCGCAAGAGAGGACAAAATGAGAACACTGTTCCCTTAATACAAATTCTGCTTCCTTAAATCACTTTTTTTTCAGTCTCCACATTTCTATAATCAAAGAGGGCGATTTGTTCCTCCCTATACCCTTGGGGGTCTGCAGCACTGCTGGTTGCCTTAATGCTAAAATTTGATAGTAACTTTCTGCACCTCTCACAAACCCTGATATTCTCCATGTGCTGGTGACGTTGTTTCTAGAAATGCTAAAATCTTATATTATTTAAATTCTAGTGCCACCAAATGCATTGGATGTCTTCTTCTAATCCAGCCAATACTGAGCCCTCTCCTTATTGCACCCACCTTCCTTTCCTAGCACTGAAAAATCAACCTGCTAATAAGGTCTCTGTTTCATCTAAAATCCTATGAGACTCTTCCTAAAGCAGTGGTTCTCAACCTGTGGGTCCTCAGGTGTTTTGGCCTACAACTCCCAGAAATCCCAGCCAGTTTACCAGCTGTTAGGATTTCTGGGAGTTGAAGGCCAAAACATCTGGGGACCCATAGGTTGAGAACCACTGTGGAACTAAAGACTTATCTAGAACTAGAGTACGCTTGTTCACCCTCCAACATCATAGAGCTATTGCAGTTGCTACAAAATTTAGGTAGCAGTGAAATGGAGTGTGACCTCAGAAGGACTGTGGGAGTCCAATGCAACCTCCCCAAACTGAAGAAACGACCATCTCTAATTTGAAAGCACTTTGTCATTAATGGTAGAAAGGTGCTCATTGGTTGCTTCTTCACCGCAAAGCACTGTAAGTGGAATCACCAGATTGGGGCTTATTATAAATTAATACATTTCAATAGCATTAGTAGAATTTGCCCTGGGTAGAATGTGATCAACAGAGTACAAATGACATGAAAGAAATAACTAATTGGCATTTGGGAACAGTTATTCCCAAAGTTAGAAAAATGTTTTAATTAAACTTTGTTGACAGAAAAAGGTTTGACCTTTGACCATTAGATTTTGGCTTCCCTTCAAAATGTTTAATGTTTACTGTTCTTATTCAACAAATATTGACATAGAGATCTATTGAAATAAGCAATGGTCTTACGCAACAGTGTCAGTCCTGGAATCAGGAAGCAGAAGGAAATGATTCCATGAACTGTTATGTAAACTCAATCCACTTCTCCATCATTTAAAGAAGGCTAATGGACAAGATCTATCTATCCATCCATTCATCAATCCACCTATCTGAACTGGCTCCCAAATTAATGGAGACATCTAAAGACTCTTTGGGCCTTTCACTTTACATATTTTATAGCATTTTGGTCCCATGTGACTTAAATTTCTAAATACTGCTCCCTATCATTGACCCAGAGGCGCAGCAGGTTAAACCGCTGAGCTGCTGAACTTGCTGACCGAAAGGTTGGTGGTTCAAATCCAGGGAATGGGGTAAGCTCCCATTGTTAGCCCCAGCTTCTGCTAACCTAGCAGTTCGAAAACATGCAAATGTGAGTAGATCAATAGGTACTACTCAGGCAGGAAGGTAACTGCGCTCCATGCAGTCATGCCAGCCACATGACCTTGGAAGTGTCTAGGTACAACGCCAGCTCTTCGGCTTAGAAATGGAGATGAGCACCAACCCCCAGAGTCAAACATGACTAGACTTAATGTTAGGGGAAAACCTTTACCTTTACCTATACAATCCAACAATTTCTCATATTCAACTTACAATTTTGTTTGTTTAGCTTATACTTTAATGGAAAGGTGGATGAAAACTCACCTTTCCTCTTTGAAGGACCAAAAGATCCGAAGTGCAATAAAGATAACTTTGGTATGATACCTCACAACTTCTGAGGATGCCTGCCATAGATGTGGGTGAAATGTCAGGAGAGAATGCTTCTGGAACATGGCCATACAGCCTGGAAAAAATCATAGCAACCCAGAGGTTGTGGCCATTAAAGCCTTCGACAACACAACTTTGTTACGTATTTGGACTAAGTCCTCTTCTTTGCCCAAACTGTCCCCTGACACATCTTATTAATAAGCCTTTATCGCATCATTCAAAGAGAGTAAACTAAATATCTGATGATTTTGCTTTCAAGCAATAAGATTAGTCTGGCTGGCAATCTATATTTGTTTTCCTCAGGCTGAAGAGGTGTAACTTCAGAGATGTTGTCTTCTTTGAGTGTCTTACTTCAGAGAATTCAATTTACAACATAGTGATCTATGAGAAGTAATAGTAAGTAAACTCTGCAAGCACTCAGGCATCCCAATTGCAGCCTACAGATACTTCGGCGAGTGTTTCTCCAGTTTTCCCTCTTAGTCTTAAAGGAAGCACATGTTACCTTTATCATCGGGTTTATCTTCCTGCACAAATGACAGCCAGCATCTTAGGCTGATGTATTTATTATTTATTTATTTACAGTATTTATATTCCGCCCTTCTCACCCCGAAGGGGACTCAGGGCGGATCACATTATACACACATAGGGCAAACATTCAAAAAAAAAAAAGCCAGACAGTATTTTTTTACATAGACTCTCGTAGCCTTCCGAAAAGATAATACTTGATACTTGATTTTTGATACTTAATACTTGATTTTTTTTTCATATCCTTACTCAGAAATCTTCCACAGTTGCCCAAATTAGAATATTGTCTGCTATTCAGGATGATCTCATGTCATTTCACAAAATAATAATCGGGTCAGAACGTCATCTCCTAAGACGGTGGTTCTCAACCTGGGGTCCCCAGATGTTTTTGGCCTTCAACTCCCAGAAATCCTAACGGCTAGTAAACTGGCTAGGATTTCTGGGAGTTGTAGGCAGGGCCGGCCGGAGATATTTTTTAATGGGAAGCGGGGGTGCTGAAAAGCGCCCCCGCCACCCGCGCCCTGGCCCCGCCCAGCGTGCCCTGGCCCCGCCTCCCACGCTGCGTGGGAGGCGGGGCCAGGGCGATTAGTGAGGGGGGCGGGGCCACAGTTGGCCCCGCCCCCGCCCAGCGTGGCCATTTTGCCCTTAGTAACAAACTAAGGGCAAAAATGGCTTATCTGGCTGTGCGCATGCGCACAGCCAGAGAAGCCATTTTTGCCCTTAGTTTGTTACTAAGGGCAAAATGGCCTAGCTGTGCTGTGCGCACGCGCACAGCACAGCTAGGCCATTCGGGCCTGACTTCCTGGTCGCGGCCGGCGACCGCCCGGGCGATCGCCGGCCGCGACCAGGAAGTCAGGCCCGAATGGCGCCCCTAGCAGCCAGCGCCCGAGGCGGCCGCGTCCGCGGCCGCCTAGTAACAACCGGCCCTGGTTGTAGGCCAAAAATATCTGGGGACCCTAGGTTGAGAACCACTGTCTTAAAGGAAGCCCAAAAATAATGGGTGCTTAAAGTGCGCAGGTGAAGACTATTATAGCACATTCCCGTACATGTTTAGTCAAATGGCAGACAAGCACAGATCGCACTCTAAGAAAGACATGGCAACAGTTTAACATTTGTGACCTTTAAAAGAACATTTCCCAATAATCTTTAGAATATTAGAACCACTGGAAGCTGCCTTATTCCATGTCAAAAATATTTGGTCTATCAGCATATCATTCCCTTTGATTGCCAACATAGTTTATAGGCGTCAAAAAGTGGGGTGAGAGTATGCTCCATGGTCAGAGAACACTGCATGATGGTGTAACCAAAACAAAACCAGCAGTGAATGGTATGAAATTGGGTCTGCCTGCCAGAAGCATCCCCTTTCCAGAACCTCAGAAAAAATATGTCATCAGATACCTAATGTTAACTAGATTTTTTTTTTTTGAGTCAAGAGTGACTGGTGTGAGAGAATTGGCCTTCTGCAAGGACTTTGCCCAAGGGATGCCTGGATGTTTTGATGTTTTTACCATCCTTGTGGGAGGCTTCTGTCATGTTCTCGTATGGAGCTGGAGCTGATAAAGGGGGCTCATCCATGCTCTTCCCGGGTTGAATTCGAACCGGCAACCTTCAGATTAGCAACCTGGTACAAGGGTTTAATCCACTGCGCCACTGGAGGCTCCTATGTTAACTAGACATGTCAAGGATTGAATCTGTGACCTTCTGCAAGCAAGCATATGTTCTGCCACAGAGCAATCCATACTAACAAGGAAGTTCATGCATATGATCATGAGAAAGCTGCTTGCCAGTGAGGAAGCCAAAATAATTCATTGGAATGTATTAAATTTGTTGCAGAACATATTTAAAAGTAGGGTTTCTTTTTCAAATCCAATGTAATATCCTAAAATTTATTCATATTTTTTTCAACTTGTCTTGCACTTTCAGGTTGCGCTGCTGTAACCTCCAATCCAAGTCATGCATGAAATTAGTTGCTGTCATTCTAAAACCAGAACCTGAGAGAGCTCTACTTGAGACTTTAACAATATAGATGGACTGACAAAGCTCTGTGAAATACTGATACATCTTGACTGCAAACTGCAGGTGCTCAGGTAAGGGGCTGATGGTTCATAGGCAGCACCAGCCTTCCCGCTGCATGACCTCAAAAGTTGTTGATATATTTACTGTAAGAACCTGGTTCCTTTTTATTAGCATCATATGAGAAAAAGCTATCCTATGTTGGACAGGAGAGGACAGTTATTTCTATTCACTTTGTATGGCTCCCCTTGGGAAAATGCTTCCCCAGAGTAGTGGCTAAGTATTAAAGGACAGAAGTATATATAACCAAATAGTTCTACTACAATGCCTACATATCTATTCTGATATGAGGTGCAGCAGAAGGTACTAGTCTCCCTGAATATGTCAGGATTTTGTCCTTTACCTCTGTCAGTAAAGTGGGTGAAATCTGTCTCAGGCACATTGCAGAACCTGCAATTTCGCTGGGTTATTTTCCAGAACAGTTGCATTGTAACTTTCTAGCTCCTCTAGAGGAGGGTAGCTTGGGGAGGAGCCCATTTCCTCTGTCTATGGACTACCCAGTCCTGGTTTGAGTCCTTTGCTTCCTTCTTAAGGTTTATTATCAAAAGTGACCAGTAAGCAATGTATCTTGAAGTCACTGCAGCTTTGATATACATCCAGTGTATAGCTGACTTGCTTCTCACATCTTTTCCTACTCTAATTCAGGGAATGAGAGAAGAATATGGATCCAAAAATCCCAGGGCAAAACAAGCAGAGCTTCACAAAGATGTGTTTGGGAATTAGCTCTGTGTAACATTTACACACAGTTGAGTTGCTATATTTTTATTCTGAAATATTCAATTTTATTAAAAAAAAAACAGCATTTTCTGCAGAATAATTCATATTTCTATGTCAAAATATTTGTTTCCATGCAGAAAATCCAATGGGAATTTTGCACTGCATAAGTCCCAAATTATGAATAGTCTTTAAGATCTGAATGGGGGAAGAAAATTATTTCTTGCTTTGTTGAAAATAAATTTCATGAAGAATTATATCCTATTGGAATTGAATAAGCTGCCATGATCATATCGGGTCTTTTTACGTAAAAATAATAATAACAGCTTTTTCAGCATTGTCTCAAGATCCAATCTAATGCCTAAGATCGAAAAACATTGTGTACCTTTAAATTGCCCGTAAACCTATGACACTCCCATGAGTTCCATAGTTTAGGTGAAAAATATTCAAGAGGTGGTTTCCTAGTTACAACTTCCTGTTGTCTCATCCCTGTTCTTAACTATGAGTAATTTGTAAGTCAGATGTTTGTAACTTGGGGACTGCCTGTATCTGTATCAAAAGGCAAACTAGAACAGTAGTTCTTCTTCAGTATCCCAAGATACACATATTAGGAAAACATGTTCATAAATATAATGCTGGAAAGGATGCCTAAATCAGCATGATTTAGACCTTAAAACAGAAGGCTCAAACAGATAGGCACAAGAATGAATTAGTTAAAATTGACCCATTAGTCAATTTCTGGCCAAAATCAGCCAATGAAAATTTTAACATCACAAAATAATGAAGTCAAGATTCTTCCAAAATACTTGGAAGAACTTCCTTTTTTTCTTTTTCCATATACCAGACTCTAACATATAGGGGACCTTACACCAATTTATCAGCATCTTTGTATCATTATTCTATTCTTTAAAATTCATTAACACAAGGTTTAGAAAATAGAAAACCTTTGATTCCAAAGGTCCTTTTCTAAAAGTAAAATCAAAGTGTATTGTGGTACCCTAAAAACAGTACACTTATTGTGACAAAAGCTTTCTTAAGATCAGAGCTGCAAAGAAGATTTTGCTTTTTCATTGACGTGCAATAACATGTTCTTATTTTTATCTTAGGCTCAATTCATGTGAACTAACCAAAGCATGTTGTGAAGATCTTTTTGAAGTTCTCAAAAAGAGTAAGTCTTTGTAAGAACTAGACCCAAGCAACAATGAGGATCTAAAGACAAACCTAGAAGCTGATAAACGAAGCCAGATTAGAAAACTGAAGCGGTGCAATTTTAGAATACAAATATGGCTATAGAAGAGCAATGTGGGGAAATGGGTATGTATTTTTCTCAGTTAAACTAACTACTTTGCTGTCTTTCTGTTAAAATGATAGAATTGGATATTTGCCCTAGTTTTTGATCTATCAAACTGTGCGAAGGATTAAATTTGGAGATGCAACTGCTCCAAAGCTGTTCCATAAGACACCATGACTGAAGATTTGAACCTAATTTATCTCTACTAATCAGATACTCTTGTATACCATGAGGGCTGAATGAACTGAATTTGGGTCGTAATACTATTTTTAGTTACTCATCCCTGAAAATTAAACTGGACAAAAGGCTCTTGTTCTCTTCCTCTCACAAATAAAGACAAAACATCATAGAAAACCTTAAGAGTTTCAAATAGAAAAAACTTTATTAACATTATAAGGTGAAACCAGTTGTACATGTTTAAAATATCAAACAGCTCTGAAATATATCCAGGTTTGGACTTTTCACAACACCAAATAACCTCCTGACATTAGATGGATTGTAATATTGGTGCATGACACCTTGGGTCAGTTGATTTCCTAGGAGAAGACAACACAATATTACTAGCATTAGGAATTATTTATCTAAGATGCATGCTGTATTGTTTCAGAGCTCTTAAAAGGAGGCGGCACAAATTTGAAAGGAAGAATTAACTCTCTTTTCCCCAACCAGTTTAGAAAAAAAGTTTGTCCTTTCTCCCTCAAGTCAGTTTGACACAGAAGGCTGCAATGACAACCAAGACTGAAGTCACAAAGAATATGCAGGTTTGACTGAAAATGTTAGAGAATCATTGCTAGAAGCAAAGGAGAATATCTGTGCCGATTGAATTTAACAGATTTGGTCTGTAGGAGAAACAGCCTTAATGAATTGTACTCTTTTCATATGTCCTGGAGTCAGGTGTATGAGATGAAAACACAATGTAACAATTCTTGCAATGCATTCAGATTTGGTTATTTTAAAATTTATATATTGTAATTTTATATTGCATTTAATTGCTTTTTAACTGATTTTATGTACTGTTGATTGATTTTGTATAGGCATCTAATTGTGCCAGGGTTGTAAGCCACCCTGAGTCCCTTCGGGTGAAAAGGGCGGGATATAAATATTGGAAATAAAATAAATAAATAAATATCAAATGCTGACTTGTGTTACTGAGGCCAGACACAGTGTAAAGAGAAACATACATTCACACACGCAACCGTAGGAGTGGGAAACATTGGCAGATTTGGGGCCAGTTCTGAGAGACACACAGGATCAACAAACACAACCAAAATGTTTGGTTTTGTTTTTGAAAACTGCAACTCAAAGATCACTATTAGTTTTTGTTTTTTTTAAAGGGAAAACCTGAAAAGGAATTCTTTCAATCAAGCAAAATCTGTGCTTTGCCTTAGAGTGCAACTGCCTCTACTCGAGGCTTTCAGGAGCATAATTCTCCCTACAGGTGTTCACATATTACATTCAATACACAGACTACAGATCTATATTTTCTACATATAATATTCAAGAGAATGGTCCTATGTTACACAGTACAAACATTTTCAGATATTTGCCAAAATCTCTGCTTTCATTCATTCCCACACAGATATAATAAAAATAAAGTGTTTATGTAGCGTTGCGAGAGAATGATCATATAGAAAAATGAATGCATGACATACATTTTCCATTTAGAAAAGTTTGTGCAGTGTTGTCCTTTACCACATGCATAGGGCACAACTCTTTCGAATCCTAAAGAGTTACTACAGGATATGGTGCGGTGTTTGAAGAAATGTGGAGGAACAGCAAAATAATTAGGTTACCTGTTTGTCTGCATAGCTCTCTGCCCTTGTATAGTACAGTATATATTCCTTCGCTGAACAAGTTCATAGGGTGATTATTTCTTCCAACTTCTGATGTCTGTTTTTCAGAACTCACCTGAATATCTACCGTCACATTCAGTTGTTTGCTAGCCGTCTTGGCCTCTGCTGCCTTTTGTTCCTCTTCTTCCTTCAATTGTTCTTTCTTTAAAAAGAGAAGGCGACACATTGCTAGTTAAAGGCACCAGCTCCAAGCTCAAAGGTGGTAAAGCAAAGGGCAAGAAGGCCAATTTTCTATTGACTGCAAGGATATCTTGCTTGAGAATTGTACAAAAAAATGAAATCAGAAATTCTTTTCAGATCACTTTTGAGGCTGGGTTCTTTAAACCTTTGGCTTGTGATTTTACCAATTTTTGGGGGGGGGGGGGCCTATATCCTAGCCAAGTGGCTCAAGACTAATCAGATGAAGGCCTGCACCAAATTTCCACAAGTCCACATAACATGTTTGTTACTTTCAGCTGTGAAAGGGAAACTTAAATATTCAGTATCCTCTTTCACCACAGAATCCTAAACATATTTATATAATTAAATCGAGAAAGACTGTTTTTCAAAAATTTGTCAAAATTGCCTGACCTTTCATGTCAAAGCTGAACTGAACCACAAGACATACATTTTCCCTGAAGAATCTTACAGGCTTAAAATAGCAATAAAGTTTAATCAAAGTTACTTAATATTTAATAAGCCTGAGAAGATTCATGGAATGTTTTTGCAAAACTTTGCTGATTGCAGTGGGCTTCTACAGCAAGTTACGAATCATGCAGCAATTCAACAGCAATTCCGAGCATTATTCACTATTGTTTAGAACTAATGGGATTTGTAGTCCCACAGCTAGAAGGCTGTATGAGTCTCAACTCTGCTCTACAAGAAAGTTTACTTTCTCCTTGGCCCCATCTCTGGAGAAAGCCACCATCCCATGCTCCAGTCTTGCCCAAACACTTTTCACCTTACCAGCTGCAGAGCTTTCTGTTTGCGGGCTTCTTCATCTTGTTTGCGCCGGGCTTCAATTTCCTCCAGCTTCTTAGCAGCCACTTTCTTCTTAACTTTGTCTTCTGCTAATTTTTCCTCTCGTACCTAGAATATTGATTTATTTACACCTACATCTTTCCTTAAAAGAGTTCAAGGCTTCTCTCCCCTTCCTTGTTTTTATCCTGATGACTACACTATAGGTTGGTCAATGGACAGGCAGCGATTAGTCTCACAGGGATATTGTTGCATGGCAGAATCTGGGTCTCCACAGAACTGGCACTTAAGTCATCATATCAGCCCGGCTCTTGGTTAGTCATCTCTTGGCAATTTATGAGATACACTATCTTTCCTTATAGAATTCCCATTTCATTGAATTCTGTATATGCCTTTTTTATACCAGACTGAAAAATCTTAATAATTTTCAATAGCAAGACTACAATAGGCACTCCCCTTTGATGGGGTTTAGAAGCACAGGACCCTTGCAAAAGTGGGAATAAAGAAATCCACTATTCTATCTGAGAGATAGAATGACTCCCAGAGTGACTCTATGGTCAACTTTTGTCAGAGCTTGACAGTAGAATTGCATAAGAGAACTTAAAGAGATTCCCAGAGAGAACATAGTTATCAAGTCCACAAATAATCAAATCTGAAAAAATTAAGCCTGCAAATATGGAGGACCAACGGTACTCATAGGTCTACTGCTCAAACAGATATTACCAACACAGGGAAAGAGTTCATTAAATTGGTAAGAGAATTGTATCCTGACATTTGGAATACAAGTCTTGATAATGTAATGTAGCCTTGTTGCTACATTCAGACTTACCTTCTCATATTTCTCCTCATCTTGAGCCAGCTTTTGCTCAAGCCTCTTTTTCTTCTCCTCCTCCATCTGTTCTGCCCGCTCTCGAGCCTTGCGAAAGCGCTCTTCACGTTTCCTGAGGACACATTAAACTCTATTTAGAAATGGTATCCACGACAAACTAGAAAAGAAGCAAGTGGAAGCACTCACATACCGCCTCATCTCTTCTTGTTGCTTCCTCTTCTGTTCTTCCAGTTTCTGTTTTCGATATTTTTCAGCTTCTTCCTTTTTCCGAAGGTTTTCCAACCGTTGCTTTTCCTAGACAACATGAAACTCATTAGCACACATCGTAATAGGTGTGCTTGCTCCAATAGCTAAAAGGCAACCAACTCAGCTGCACTTCTAGTCAAGGAAAGAAGAGCTTTCCCTCCACTTCCCTGCTTTCCTTTGGGGCAAATCCATTTAACAGTGACATTGGCCATGATAACTAAAGTGAAACAGCGACCAGAAAGAATCCCAGTGTCAATGCAATGTTTTCCAAGAATAAGATGGCAATATGACAGATCAATGTGACCAATCTCAATCCCAGCACTGCCAACAGCAGCCACTACTATCAATTATTAATTAAAGTATAAACACTACAATATCCTGAGACTTCTATCAGTCATGAAATATGAATCTTTTCTCATTTTCAAATAGGGTTGTGATGTAATATTGTGTTACAAGAGAGGGAGCTTGGAAATAACATGTCACAAGCACATAGAACTGCTATTTTTCCCATTGACAAGAGCATAACCAAGCCACATGTAAAAGCTACACAACAACTGGAAACAACTGGAAAGTCACTCCATTGGTGCAACAAGTAAGCTTCCAGTTACTTTTCAAAGGCATTTATTCCTAGAATTGTTACAAAATATTATCATTATTCTGTTTTTAATCTTTTAAAAGAGGCTAATGTTATGTCCTTCTCTTATCAGTCATAAAGCCACATTCTGCTGGCACCATCTTTACTTGTTCCAGTCCTATGAGCAATCAACAATGCATCATTGCAACAAATAATGTCTATGAATTAGTCTTCAAACAGCATAATTAGCAATGGAAGTGGATTGTTTTTAAAGTAACCTTTTCCAGGTGCTGGGGTAGGATGCACATTGGATTTTCATCTATTCAAAGCAACAGTAATTTCTAGATATGTACTTAAAGCATTGCTTTGTCACTTGAAAAAGATTATGTTCTGCCAACTGTCATCACAGCACGTCTTTCCTAAATAGGAAACAAGTCTTGATAACTAATAAATAAATGAAATTTTCTGCCAAGATGCCACACATACACTAAGAAGCATGAAGGAGGAGGAAGAGAATGAAGTCTCAATGTTAGAAAGGTTTGTTTATTGTTTCCCCAATGAAGTTGAAGTAGCATGTGCAAGTACAAAGTACTGAGTGGCAACTAAAGAGAGATTTTCACAAATTGATTTGAATTTTAACTGGCCAACAAACTTACTGCAGAGGAACAAAACCTGGGCCAAATTAGGCATAGATCACCCCAGAGAAGTTTTATTTACTTAAAGAGACCAGTAAATTGGAAATCAATACCAGGTGTTACAGCCTTCTCTTTGGTCTGCGTTTTCAAATATATATACCGGTAAGTATCAACCAAATCTAGTAATGTGAGATGGGACATTGATCCATTAGGCCTTTTGAAGTAGGGATATTTTTCTTAAGCTTATTTTTCTGGTCTCAAACCTGTCAACACACCAACACTAACATTTCTACTAGGGTCTATAAGCAAAATGATTTGATATAAAATGGAATAATCAATTAGTTTTCCCAGTAACTTGAATAACTTCCATGCCAGGGTTTTCTTTCTAACTAAGCAGACATCTGCTGAATACAACTGTTACATTGAGGAAGGAGTCTAACACACTTATTTTGGTGGAGAGAAAGTCTCACTGAAGTCTGTGGGACTTACTTCTAAGTAAGGATGCAGACTATGCACTTTTCAACATTATTTTCCTCCTCCTTTTTTGTATGTTTAGTTCAGGTAGAAACTGTTAGATGGGTTGATCTGGGCAGCTAAAAAGACTAGAATTAACTATGAACAGCTACATTATTAAAATAAAATGGGCAAGATCTAAAAAAGACAACAAAGCTCCTCGAAGCAATGTTCAATAATATTATAGTTTGTCTTTTGCACTTTGTTGCCTGTCTTGATCCTTCTAATCTAAATTAAATTAAGTGGGTAGTGTAAATAAACTGAAACATTGGATGAATGAAATGATAAATATGAATAATCACATTCTGAAATGAAATGCCCATGGTTCTTGTACAACATTGAGAAAACAGTGAAATGCCACTAGAAATTGTGCAAGTAGTCTACATTTTAGTAAGGTTTGTTGCAAAGGCCAGGCAGCCCCTTCAAAGAATGGATGTTGCTATGCATGTTAGGGATGCCATTGGATGACACACTGTTAATTATGTGCAAACACATCTAATCTAAGATCAATCTTGTTACTTACAACAAACCCTCCCTGTATGAAGAGAAAGTTATGATATAGTTAATACCTTTGAAAAGTGAATCGTATTGTTAACTCGATATCTATTGTTAACAATATGACCGAAATAGACTTGCATCTAGCATTCCACCCTATTGCCATAAAGCTTTGCTGGGTCAACTGTACCTTTACCTACACTTCATAAGACCTGTACTACCATTCTGTTAACCCAAGAAGCAGCAATGGACTTCACCACTTTCAAGAGACTTATGCTGGGATACTGAATACATAGTCTGCAAATTAAACAAACACGCCAGAATCTTAATGGTAAGATAAAATAGTTCAAATCAATGTGCATATTTTGATAATTTGGTCTTATAAATAGATAAAATATTAATAAAATTAATCAGTCCTTTTGCCTGTCTATTCTGTCACACTGTCTCATGCCAGCACTTAACATCATTCAGTCCCTTGGGTCCCTAAACCCAATCAAGTTTTTCTTTAAAAGGGCAAAACACAGTAATTTTGCATTTGTTTGCATACACCCCCCAACCCTTTTCATTGATCTTTTTTAATATTAATGTAATGTTTTTAAACGTTAATATGTATTGTTTTTATTTAATCCTATTTTAAGCTTATTTGTATGTGTGAGGTATCAAATGGTTGCCATATGTAACCTTGCCTTGAGTCCCCTTTGGGGTGGAGAAGGCAGGGTATAAATGGGGTAAATAAATAAATAAATTTTAAATGAAACGGATGTAAAAATGCCTGTCAAGTCTGAAGACTTTTGCAAGATTATTAATGATGAAAAAACATAATAGTGAAAACAGAAAAAGAACATTGAGCTCCTGCTAGTTAGGTTTGGCATGTAGGGAAAACCCAGGCATTGTGGATTGGTCCTCCCATCCATACCAAGAATCCCCCTGACAATTTGCATATTTATTATTACTTTCTCCCCCTGCACTACACCTGAGCAGGTAAATTTTAGTTCAGAAGCTGCTCTTCCCCCCTTTCCACCTATAAAAAGATCTCATGTTACCTGGGTAGTGGGCCTTAAAGGAGTCTTTTGCTTGAGGAATGATTTTACTGTACAGCTTCGGCTCACAGAGCTTGAGGTTCCCATAAGTATTTGGTTCTTCTGCACTGTGTGCAAGAATGTCTTGAATGGCCGGACAACCTAAAGAGTACAAAATATAATCAGTCCTTGGGAAACCATTAATAAACTTAACATGTTCTCTAGGATACAATACTTGTCTCACCTTGCTGGCAAGGTAAGGAGGCGGAACCTTTTTTCTTGGTGGAGAGAGCTTCTCTTGTTCATCCTCTAGATCACCAAGCGGTCTTTTATAACTTGCTTGTCTCCTGTAAATTTAGTTTTGTATATAAAAATTAACGGAGGACTCATTATACAGAACACACCAGTACAATATTCTATCATCGGTCCTCTTGAAAGCACCACGCATCTTCCATCCCTTGGCTTCTTTCTGAGTCCTTTAAGGGGCTTAAAAGAATCCTTAGGCAAGATGTCAGCTTTTTTGTGTGTGTGTGTGTCAGGAGCAACCGGAGTTGCTTCTGGAGTGAGAAAATTGGCCGTCTGCAAGGATGTTGCCCAGGGGACACCCTGATGTTTTTACCATCCTTGTGGGAGGCTTCTCTGGATTTGAACCTGGCAGCCTTCAGGTCAGCAACCCAACCAAGATGTCAGCTCAAGGATATAGCTCGATTTCACTAAGGGCCCTTAGTGATAACCTACAATATCTGCTTTGAACTGGGTCCCCTTCCACACAGCTGAATAAAATCTCACATTATCTGCTTTGAGCAGGAATATATGGCATATGTGTAGTTCAAAGCCGATACTGTGGGATTTTCTGCCTTGATATTCTGGGTGATATGGCTGTGTGGAAGGGTCCTGGATTATCTGAGTCCACACTGCCATATCATCCAGTTCAATGTGGATTTTATACAGTTGTGTAGAAGGAGCCAAGTCTCCCTTACATAGAAGGGGATTCAAATCCATGAACCTAATTTGGCATTATCTCTTATTTGTAACCCAGCCTGAAAATTCTCCCTTCCTCAACTACAAAGAGGAATACTATTTTATGTTTTTCCCATTCTTTTCTTTCCCTGTACCTCCATTCATCTTATTTTCCAACACTTTGAACCTGTGTATGACTGGGTCACTCTTTTTGTCACTCATGTGAGATAACAAGCAATGAAGCTTTGTTCCTGCTCCCAGTAACAAACAAATAGAAATGATCTGGTAGTCTTACTCATAGGTGATGCACAGGCATATACACAAACAATAGATACAAGAGTAAATATACCAAGGTTAAGAAAAGAATACTGGTCATGAAGTTTGTCAAAAGACCCAACAGACAACATACCCAACGTTCTGGGATGGTTTTCGAATTTCTTCAGTCTTTTCAGGGCTGCCCACTGCATAGAGAAAAGCAACTACAGTTACTGGTCACTGAACTATTTTATGTGATAAAAGCATGAGGTGAAAACTGTATCATCAAGACGATGAACATTTGTAATTGCCAGGACAGATATGCTTATAATTTACTATTTTATAGAGGTTTTTAAAAAACTTATTTTAATCCCTTTACCTAAGTGTTTATAAGGCAAACAAAGCAAAGCAACTGGGCTACGATTACTTAAAAAAAACCAGCAACACATTTTATGTTAGCAAACATTATAAAGGGAAAAACAGTTCATCCACTTCTGAAGATTCAGATCAATGCCATGTTTAGAAGATGCAATCCTAAAAACTGATTCACCCATAAATAGAATTGAATTTTGATTAAGTTACATATTCAAATATATGAGTTATGATTATGTATATGAAGGAAGTGAATAGGCTCAGTGCAGTTATTCCTCTATTATTTGGGTGGCATATACCATATTTTACCGCATTTGAAAGGCTGACATAAAGAAGGAGGAGAAGGCTTGTCTTCTGCTGCCCTGGAGACCAGGACTCAGAGCAATGAGTCTGAGAAAATTATAGGAAAGGAGATTCACCCATTAGGGTGAACTTCCTGACCAAGAGAACTGTCCAACAGTGGAACTCTCTTTCTCGGACTGTGGTAGAAGCTCCTCCCTTGGAAGCTTTTAAACAAGAGGCTGGATGGCCATCTGTCAAGCGTACTTTGAGTGCTCATTTCCTGCATTTCATTTCCTTTCCGTAAGCGGCTGAGGGGGAAAAAGGAAAGGGCCTGAGGCTGTGAGGAATGGTGGGAGTTGGAGTCCAAAACACCTGGAGGGCCCAAGTTGGCCCATGCCTGCTTTAAAGTCTAACAACCACAATATCAATACGTTGAGCATCGCATATCCAAAACGTTGGGGGCAGAATGTTTTTATCATCAGGAAGCCAAGGGGTGGCTATCTCATGCGGTACCGAACTGAATGAATTGCCCCGTGAAGATACCCCCCAAGGCACGCAAACACCCCAAAGTCCCAAACAACCCAGTTTTCCCATTCTGATTCGCTGTGCACAAAAGGAAGATGCGAGGCGGAGGCGGGCGACCCTTAAAGCCTTCCCTGGGACTCACCCCTTGGGTTCCCCGCCATTGTTGCTTTGCGGATCCAAGTCTACAGAGGCGAAATTTCCGCAGCCAGCTGTTAACAGCGACCCCGCGCTCGAAACGCCCCCAGCCCAGGCTTGTCGCCGTTGAAATATTTTTTTCAAACAACGTCACTCCCCGCGGTCCAATGAGCAGCGCGCGCCTCCACGACGGGGCCGGCTATTGGCTGAGACGCAGCTACCGAAATAAAGCCCAGGAAGGGGCTGGGCTTAGGCGCAACGGAAGGAAGGGAAGTCTCGGGGTTACACTGGAGCAGGAATGAGTAAACTCCGGCCCTCCAGGTGTTTTGGACTTCAACTCCCACAATTCCTAACAACCGTTAGGAATTGTGGGAGTTGAAGTCCAAAACACCTGGAGGGCCCATGCCTGCACTAGAGTTAAAAGCAAGTGTGCATCCCTCCTGAAATCCCCGAGCTTGTAGTTTAGGGGAGGGGCCTTCAAAATGCCCAGCCAGAAAGAACCTGAGTCTCATTAAACTACAAGTCTCAGAATTTTGCAGGAGGCAGCCACGGGATTTCAAATGGGATGCATACTCTGCCTACTAAGTACAGTAGAGTCTCACTTATCCAACAGAAACGGGCTGGCAGAATGTTGGATAAGCGAATATCTTGGATAACAAGGAGGGATTAAGGAAAAACCTATTAAACATCAAATTAGGTTATGATTTTACAAATTAAGCACCAAAACATCATGTTATACAACAAATTTGACAGAAAAAGTTGTTCAATACACGGTAATGTTATGTTGTTATTACTCTATTTACTAATTTAACACCAAAATATCACGATATATTGAAGACACTGACTAAAAAAATGGCTTGGATAATCCAGAGGCTTGGATAAGCGAGGCTTGGATAAGTGAGACTCTACTGTACATACTTTTCAGCAGGCGATTTAGCATTCATATCTGTGGAATTACGCCCTTAAAACTGCTTAGAAGAAATGATAATGCCGATTTGATGTTCAGTATTTGGTGTTGTTTGCTTTCTGGTTGTTGCAAGAGGACTTTCTTGGGTGTGGTATTTTTGTTTTCCCCATCTTATAACGTTCCTCTTTAATATTCTTGCTCTGTTTTGTTTTCTACGTCACTTTTAATAGTACACGACATTGTTGTGGTTTCAGACTTTTGGTGAAGCTATCACAAGAGTTTTCTGGGTTGACTTGCCCAAGGCCAGCATTGAATCCTGTTCTCCAGAGTTCTAGCCCAATGCTCAAACCACTACACCTACCTGGCTCTTTCCCTCACCTTTCATTGCAGACTATGGGTGCATTCACACTGTCGAATTAATGCAGTTTGACATCACTTGAACTTCCACGGCTCAGTGATGTAGAATCATGGGAGCTGTAATTTTACAAGGCCCTTTACTACAAATCCCACAATTCCATAGCACAGAGCCATGCCAGTTAAAATTGTATCAGAATGCATTGATTCTGCAGTGTAGAAGATGTTCCTTATGTCAACCATTTATTTCATGTCAAAAGCATTGCATAAAAACGGAAATGGAGATATGTTGTCGAAGGCTTTCATGGCCGGGATCACAGGGTTGTTGTATGTTTTTCGGGTTGTATGGTCATGTTCCAGAAGTATTCTCTCCTGACGTTTTGCCCACATCTATGGTAGGCATCCTCAGATGTTGTGAGGTCTGTTGGAAACTAGGCAATGAGGTTTATTTATCTTTGGAAAGTCCAGGGTGTGAGAAAAAAACCTTTTGTCGGTAGTAGGCTACTGTAAATGTTGCAGTTAATCACCCTAATTAGCATTCAAAAAGCTTCAACTCTTGTCTTTTTTTTTGCCTAGGGACTCCTTTGATCAGAGTAATTAGAATGCCCCTGGAACTCTTGTGTTTTCAGGGTGTTGCCCCCCACCTACTGTTCTGATTTTTTGAGTTTTTTAATACTGGTAGCCAGATTTTGTTCATTTTCATGGTTTCCTCCTTTCTGTTGAAGTTGTCCACATGCTTGTGAATTTCAATGGCTTCTCTATGTAGTCTGACATGATAGTTGTTGGAGTGGTCAAGCATTTCTGTGGCTGATTTCTCTGGTTGAGTGAGTCTGCAGTGCCTTTTATGTTCTACTTAGGGACCACCAAACACAGCACCCAAACACAAGTCAAAGAACATGAAAGGCACTGCAGACTCACCTAACCAGAGAAATTAGCCATAGCAGAGCACTTGATGAACCAACCTGGACACAGTATATTATTTGAGAACACAGAAATGCTTGGCCACTCCAACACTATCATGTCAGACTACACAGAGAAGAAAAAAAATCAGAACAGTAGGTGGGGGGCAACACCCTGAAAACAGAAGAGTTCCAGGGGCATTCTAATGACTCTGATCAAAGGATGCCCCCAGGCAAAAAGAAAAAGACAGGAGTTGAATCTTTTTCAATGCTAATTAGGGTGATTAACTGCAACATTTACACTAGCCTACTACTGACAAAGGGTTTTTTTCTCACGCCCTGGACTTTCCAAAGATAAATAAACCTCACTTTTGCCTAGTTTCCAGCAGACCTCACAACCTCTGTGGATGCCTGCAATAGATGTGGGCGAAACGTCAGGAGAGAATACTTCTGGAACATGGCCATATAGCTAGAAAAAAATTACAATAACCCTGAAATGGAGATAGTTTGGGATGATACAAATCAGACATTTGTTATTGTTATCATGTCACTGCTACTGTAATTTTAAAGAGCCAGTATATGGAATAAGTTCTAATGTTTATATTGGAAAGTGCTTATTGTACTTTTAAAGGTTTTATATTATTTGATGTCATGACCTGTGGCTAGTACAATAAACAATTCATTCATTAATTGCATAATTAGGTATAAACCTGATAAACTAGAGGGAGCACAAGTGGTTACATAATTTTAGACCAAAAATGGGCACCAGTTACCACATTGTGTTTAGCTTTGAACAGGTCTTCTTCCTCTGTGCCTGAGTCTGACCATTGTGGGCAAGCAAACAGATGCTGAGTTGTTTGTTCTGCTCCACAGTCCCACAAGGTGGAGCATTCTTCTAGGTAGTGTCATTTTGCCAGGTTGTCTTTTGATCTGCTCACTCCACTTAGGAGTCTGTTCAGGAATCTCCAAGTTGCCCATTCTTGGTTTGCCCCTGGAGGAAGATCCTTGTGGGGGCCCATCCATTTGGGGTTTCCTGGTTTAGCTGCCCAGAGGGATACTCTTGCTGTTGCTGGGGGAGCATTAAAGAGGAGTGGTGGTTCTCATGAAGCTTTTCCTTGATTTAAGTCTACTGGGAGGAGGCTGATAGCTATGCAGTGGATGGTTTTTACAGTATTCAACCCGTATTTTTCTCACAGTTGGCAGCAACTTCCCATCACACATCGGGGGGGGGGGGGGATGCCAGCTAGCTCATAGAGCAGGCATAAGCAAAGTTTTTTGTCTTTGGGCTGCATTGTGGGCCCAGCTGGGAAGGTCTGGCCAGGAAAGAGAGCAGCCAGGCACACACTGGCTGGGATGGATCCAGAAGAGTGAGGGCCTGGGAGAGTGCAGGGCCAGGAAGGGGCAGATTATTCTCAGGTTGTCCTGGCATAAGGACAGGGCTGCTCACCCCATCCTTATGCTGGGAGGAAAAACAAGACATGTTTGCGACTGCCGCGATCCTCCTCCCCAATACTCCTCCCTCAATATTTGGGCTTTCCTCTCAGTGTTATGGCAGGAGGAGAGTGAGACAGGCAATGTCCAAGAGCACCCCGGAGGGCTCTCAACCACTGTGTGCCTTTCTATATAAGGATGTGGTGGGCTGCCGCAGCTTTATTCCAAGAGGACAGGGAAAATGAGGAGGGCCTGAGGTAAATGCCTGTCATAGAGTCTATCAGGTTTGAGGCATCCTGTGATTATTTCTTCATGTTTTATTCAGTGCTATGTTCACCTGCTTTGCGTAGACAGACTTGTGCCAAACAGGGCAGGCATCCTCAGCAGTTCAATAAGACAAGGCCAGGGCTCATGTTCTTATTAATTTTGGGTCTGCACCCCATGTGGTGCCAGTACATTTCTGCAGGATGTTATTGCATGCAGCTACTTTGTACTTGGTGTTCATGCAGTTTTTCCTATATGTTAGTATATGATCTAAGGTGACACAGAGATATTTGGGATGGGAACAGTGTTCGAGCTCTTGGCCTTCCGAGGTAACTATCAGTTTTCTGTTGGCTTCAAGCTTACATAGTTGGAAAGCTCAGACTAGTCTCTTGGCAGGGTTAGGCTTCAGGTGTTTATCTTTGTAGTAGCTGGAGAGACCTTTCAGGGCATTAGTAAGTTGGTTTTCCCACTGCTTTCAAGTCTTTTGCTTGTGTTGTTAGACCAAGGTCATTAGCATATATAAAGCTTTTTGTGAATGGTGACTGTGGCTAATTGTTGTAAAGATATTGAACAAGGTCGGTGCAAGAAAGCTACCTTGGGGTACAACCATTCAACAGCGATAAGAACAGGATATATATTGTTATGCAAATATAAATTTAAGGGGTGACTTGATTTTTTTTTCTCTTGTCTTTTGATCAGTGCCATGGCAGAGGGTAGAGGCCCCACTCACCTTCTTGATGTCTGTTATCAAAAGTTCTCAGAATTTCTGTTCAGTGCTGAATACAAATACTTGGTGTGGTTGCGGGAAATTGAGGAGGAAGCACTGAAGAGGTTTGAAAGGTAGGACTTACGCTTGAAAAGGATGATCCTTGAATCTTGGTAATTTATTACTTTTAATTCCTGTCACCTTGACTTAATTTGTGGCAGATCTATGAGCAAGATGCCTGCAAGACACTTTGCTCAGTTCTTGCAAACCCAGGGATGTAACTTCCTTGACTGAGTCTGTCCACCTGTGCTGTGGTCATCTTCTTTCCTTCTGCCTTTTGGTTTATCCAGCATTTCCAAGGAATCTGATCTCATGCTGTGTCCAACATAACAATAGTTTTTATTTAATCACTTTGGCTTCTGCTGATAGCCCAGGCTGTTTGCTCTCAAATCCATTTAAATTATTTAGGGGTTTTGGCAGAGGACTCTCTTCTATCCCTATACAGGGCACCCTGTACTTTGAATGAGTTAATTCCTCTCTTTGGTGGCTTTTTATGACACTTTTCCCATCCCACTGGACAGCGTACCATACACAGTTAAGTCACTATTTGTAACAAAGTACCCAGTTGCTGTGTTCATCTCGGAGAGAAAAGTAAAACTGCATATATATTAAGCATTTCATATGCTACATCCTGCTTCTGAGTTGCATGTTTACCACAGCAGTAAGGATTATTTGTATTTTTTCTGACCTAATTGTGTACATTTTATGGTATCCCAATGACAGATATATTAAGCTTTTAATAAAAATGCATTCTGAGCTACTGCAGTGGATCCCAGCATAGCTTCTTCTTGTTGTTAATTGCAACCTTTCAAGGATTCTGTTGTTTGTTTCATCCTGCAACAGCAACTTCAATGCTGAGCCTGAGCTGATGCCCAAAACACCATCTCAGAGAAAGAATCGAAAGAAGAAGCGATCCTCATCATTTCACTATGAAAATAAGGAGCTAACTCGAAAACGGTAGTAATTGTTTAAACATTTAACTTTTGTACTTTTTTAATAAGCTGTGTGAAAAAGCAGTCATATACATTCTGTAGATTTTCCAATATTTGCAATTTTCCAAGTCCTGAGTATGTTCATTTAGTATTTACCTGGTATTTAATGTCGCTATCTTAAGGTAGCTTTCCTCAGCTTTTGCCAGCATCATGTTTTACTCCTCATAATTATGCTTTATATTTTTCCTATATTACTGTACAGCAAAATACTCCCTCTTTTGTTTTGCAAAAATGTGTGGATTATTGTGTATTATGTATACTTAAACTCTCAACATGGGTGAAGGTAAATTTGTCATATTTTTACTTTTAATATCTTGGACATTAGTCAAGATAGCATTCAAGAAAAGGTTATATTTTGAACATTTCCCTCACTGCAACCTCTCCTGTTGTTAAAAGGACTTGCAGTTCATAGCAAAAGCAATGCTTTCAAGGCATTATTTTCATAGACAATTTTAGATCCATTACTTCACTGGTCATAGACCTGTCTGTGGAACATGAGGCACTGTTTATTCTTGCAGATTTGAGCTACCTTCCTCTTTATGCTTATGGAAATGGGCACCCTTAAGACTGCAATCCAAATTAGCTTATTAGACCTATTTACATTACTATTTACATTAACGTACATTTAAGTACATACAGTAGAGTCTCACTTATCCAACATTCACTTATCCAACGTTCTGGATTATCCAACGCATTTTTGTAGTCAATGTTTTCAATACATCGTGATATTTTGGTGCTAAATTCATAAATACAGTAATTACTACATAGCATTGCTGCGTATTGAACTACTTTTTCTGTCAAATTTGTTGTATAACGTGATGTTTTGGTGCTTAATTTGTAAAATCATAACCTAATTTGATGTTTAATAGACTTTTCCTTGATCCCTCCTTATTATCCAACATATTCGCTTATCCAACATTCTGCCGGCCCGTTTATGTTGGATAAGTGAGACTCTACTGTATTTGTATAATGGTGATTGACACAAACATGCTCCTGGTGGGTACTTGAGCATTCCTATGGGTAAGCAGTGGAGTAACAAATAGAGAAAATACAGGAATGTGATATAGCCATGCTCAGTTGTAGTGGAAAGATATTCAAGCAAGAAATATTTGCAATTTGTGTTTGCGGTTGCTAGTGCCACCCTGTGGCCTGAAAAAGAATTATTCGATGCTTACTCTCTTTATATTTGAAATACAGTACTCCACTGATTATTGGTCATCTGCTCTTTTTTTTAAAAAAAAGACTATCTAGAATGTGAAGTGGTATAAAGACAGCATGTTTTCAGATGCTTTCCCAATCTAAAGAGGGCCTAGAAAACTTTGATGTGGAGATAACAGATTCCATATCTTACTGTATAACAAGATGTGCTAAAGAAGCATCAGAAGTACAAAGTGATATATCTCCAGAAGGAAGAGTAATTGTTACTAATTGTGGTCTAAGTGCTGAAGTAAAGGAGGAAGGGAATGATGGTGTAAATAGAGCCCTATGTTCAGATGGCAGTTTGGTTCATGTGGCTGGAACTGCAATGATGCTGCCATCAGAAAAGACTGAAAAAGAGGATGATGCCTTCAGATTAAGAAATACACCATCTCCAAAAGCGGCTTTCAATGAGAAGTCATCAAATAGAGTGGAAGAAATTCCAGCCCAAGGATTGGTTAACAACTTGGTGTCAGCAGGGGAGCTTTTCCAGGAACTAAAGGAGAACACTGGAACCCCTGCAAGTTCCCAATCAGGGCATCGCCATCCAAATAGAGTACACAAGAACAAGAAAGTTTCCCTTGCGGAGAGGTATTCACTAAGTAACAAAAGGAAAAGCATGGTTCGGAAATCCCTCAGCAGGGCAATGGCCAAGAAGAAAGCAGCTCAAGACTCCTCATCTGTCTGTAGCCAAGTCAACTGTAAGTAAAGACTATTTATTTATTTACCATATTTATATCTCGCCTTTCTCTACCCCGAGGAGGAGTCAAGGCAGCTTACAAATGGCACTTATACAGTGCCCTGGGCAGAAAATACAGACATGAAATAGAATTATAAAAATTAAAACAGACATAAAACATAATTAAAATACATTCCAATATGAGACATGTCCTCCAAAGGTAAGGTTTAAAGCCGTTACAAAATCCATTGCATGATTTCCAGGTTAAAAAAAAATGCACTGCGCTATTTATCAAAGCCCTTCTCCCAAAGCCAAGTTTTTACTCTTTTCCTAAAGGTTAGGAGGGAGGGGGCTGATCTAATACCGCTGTGGAGGGAGTTCCACAGCTGGGGGGCCACCACTGAGAAGGCCCTATCTCTCGTCCCCACCAGTCGCGCTTATGAAAGAGGTGGGATCGAGAGCAGGGCCTGCCTAGATGATCTTAAACTCCGAGGTGGTTCATAGGGGGAGATACGTTCGGGGTTCATAGAGGGAGATACGTTTAGACAGGTAGACCGTGCCGGAACCATTTAGGGCTTCAGTGTGTGTCACATAGAGCAGTTCTGCATTGATATGTAACTTAAGGCTGTCTGTACAGAACCTAAGTGTTTGGCAAGTAGGAAAGAAGTAGAAATCTTTAATGTGATTGCATAGGAAGCAAACTTCCTAGAGTCTTAAGGACTGTTTAGTATTCCTAATGTGCACAATTCATCTACTTTTGTAGCAAATTCCTAAAAATAATGCTGATGTTTCTTTTCATAATGTCACCACCTTACAACAGTAACTCTAGTAAACGACTCCTATGAAGTTTGAGCACTTTGTACCTAATGTCCCAAAATATGTGAACATTGGAGATGGTACATGAAAATACAGTTGGTCCTCTGTATCTTCAGTTACAGAAAACCAATTGCCCCCCCCTTAAAAAAAGTTAAAAGTAAACCTTGATTCTGCTGTTTTATATGAGGGACATTGGTTTACTATGCTATTGTATATGTATTGGGATTTGAGCATCCACAGGGGTAAAAATTCTGCACCACGTTTACAGTATTAGTTTTAACTTTTCAGATTTATGTACATATAATTCTTTCCTTTAACTTTCTCATTATACAGCTCATAGTTCTCTTGAAGTGTTTATGGATGATGAAACAAGTGATCATGGGTAAGCATGTCCTATAAAATTCACAGGCAATCCTAAAGGGACCCTATCAAATGTTTTCTTTAACAATATTTCTTTGGCTTTCTTTGTCCTTTGGCTTCCTCTCAGACTGAGAAATTGTGACTTATCCAAGCTTACGAAATGGGTTGCCATAACTGAGCAGAAATTTGAACTTTATTCTTCAGAGTTGTAGTGCACTACTCTCTTTAAAGTTTTCTAAGACATAATCAGCTAGACAGTTGTAGCATCCTCAGAGGCATAACCTCTGAGGATGCCTGCCATAGATGTGGGCGAATCGTCAGGAGAGAATGCTTTGGAACATGGCCACACAGCCTGGAAAACACACAACAACCCAGCTTCATTAGCTTTCTCCTATAAAAACTATGTTCCAAACCTCTTGGTAGGGATCTGAGGCAGCAAAGATAATGATTATAACTTGATTTACTGTGTACTGACGGTGCTTGTTTATCTTAAGGAAACAAAGTTATAAGTGCTCAGTTGATGATCTGCCTTCTGTCCAGAACATGCAAGATGAAAACAATTCCAGTCACAAAACGACATCCTCTCATGCAAACAAGGTATTGCTGTCTTCTGACAAAGAAAGGCTAAAATTATCAAGGGCAAAAAATGTTCATTTTTCTTTTCCATCTCTGAGAAGGCACTAAAAATGTTCATACTCTTCTGACAGATCATACGACCATTCAAAAACTACTTCCAGTCTATACAGAAAAATCAACTACTCAAACCTTCAGGGTCACCAGTAAATAATAGTGTTAAACACAGCACACCCACTAGACCTCCCACCAAGGTAAGGAGGACTTCTCTCATTTGCTTTTAATAATATTTGAAATCTTGTTGGAGAATCACAAATGCATAAGAACTATAGTCATGGTGTTACACAGTGACTCCTGTCCTAATCTCAATGCTCACTTACTGGGCAGCAGGAGCTGCAATTGATGGGGATTGGGAAGCAGCTGACTTACCAAACTCCACGGGTGCATAAGACAAAAGCAGGGCCCCTATTATAGTTCCCTCAAGCCAGAGATTGCTCATGCGAGAGGGCTGGACAATCAGACTGGTGCTTCCCAATAGAAACAGGGCACAGCAGTTGCTGGCTGAGAAGTAGGAGTTGCGAGGCTTTTATGATCCCTATGGCTCCCCTAAATTAGAGACTATGTAGGTATTGTGAGAATCAGAGTGGTCAGAAGTGTGTAATTCTTAGTCCTGCTACAGAAGACCCATTTAAGTTAAGTAATTTCCCTGATAATATCTTTTATATTAAGCCGGAATGCTTTTGGCCTGTTACTACTGCATAACCTAGATTCGTACACTCCTGATTGTTTGTTTCATGATCCCTGTATGTATATCTGGGAAGTTGCTCAAACTAAAAGGGTCTTTGTAGCAGGATTAAGATCTTCACATGAGATTCTGAAGAACTGCAACAAGATGTACATATATAGCATCAGGTTAGTGGACTGCAGTCTTACTTCACAGAAAGTAGCTTTGCAGGCTTATAAATCATTGGACTGGTTTATTGTAAGATCAAGATTAGCACTGTAAATATGGCCAGTTGAGGCCAACCAGCAAGAGAACCACCTCCTCTTGTAATGTGGTCTGATCTGTTTACCTTACTACTTGGGAAACAAAGTTGGAAGACAGGCCACAATAAATCTGCAAGAAAATACTTCACCTTGTTCAGACTCTTCTCTTGTCCGAAACAGAACTAAACTCTTTTTCATGGGGTGAGGTGAAGTCCAATAAAATAAAATTTAATATTGAAGACCATTTTGTCCATTAATCCTAGCGTCTTGAACATCACTAAGGCAGCAACTAGAGTTTGCCTTCAGCCTACCTCTCCCTAAGTTACTACTGGTGAGGTAAAGAAGCCTCTTATTTGGGCCCAGTTGTATCGTACCATTGTATGTGATCATTGTTATAATTTTATGTGTTACTGTTTTTATAACTTATGTACTGTTTTATGTTATATGCTGCACCATGGAGTGCCTTTGTAAGCTTCCCTGAGTCTCTTCGGGAGATGGTGGCAGGATATAAATAAAGATGATGATGATGATGATACTTCACCAAGGCAGAAAGAACTACTTTTAAGTATGACTTGGCTAGCTAGCACTTTGATTTCCCTAAACGGAACAATTTCATCTTTCTTTTTTCATATTCATCCTACAAAGGGCGATTTTGTTGTAAGTAACTATTTTTTCTTATTTTGTGGGTTGTGAAGCTTGTATGGTGAATGGTTTCTAAATACATGACTTGAATGCAGACCTTTTCTGGGGTGTTTCATGTTTATACTGCTACACCACTTGGTTTCTTTTAACTCACAGCAGGGACATTACTTAAAATATACTGTGCTGACTCTTGGGAGTGTATTGTACTGTAATCTAACCTTTTGCATATCTTAGGAAAAACAGCGACAGCGTCTGGAAAGTCTCAGGAAAAAGCAGGAAGCAGAGCAGCAGAGGAAGCAAAAAGTGGAGGAAGAAAAGAGACGACGATTGGAAGAAATAAAATTGTAAATAACGGTATCTAGATTTGCAATATAATGTAGGTGAATGCAGCTACTATTGGCACTAAGGTGACAGTCATTTATCTGAAAATATGACAGGATTATTCATACAACACTTTTGATAACAATAAAATTATATTATAATTACTATGTGAATTTTGCATATCCTACAGAAAGCGTGAAGAAAGGCTAAGAAAGGCACTCCAAGCCCGAGAGCGGGTGGAGCAGATGGAGGAAGAAAAGAAGAAGAGACTTGGACAGAAGTTGTCTCAACAGGAGGAAAAGAGTGAAAAGGTAAAAAATAATCCTAATCTCCTACGCACAAATCTCATAGTTTGTTCTTTTTATTAGATCTAGAGGCAATTGACTGTGACTTTACATACATGACAGAGCTTCCCCTCTCAAATCTACAAATTCCAGAGTCTTTCAGTTCTCAGGGCCACTACTGAAGAATAGGACACAAAATACTGAAACAACGCGGGGAGGAGCTATGGTAATGCTGCCTTACACAAGCAGAAATGATGTTCTGATTGCATAGCACATCATTGGGTTCCAGCTTTTGTATTTATGTAATTTGTTAATATCTTTGTCTGGGGCAATTATTATCCAGCAAAGGTGCTTTGGGAGCATCTCCTGTCTCTTCTTGAACCAATCATTGTGGCTTTGTGGTGTGCCTTATTTCATTTCTTTCTATCTATTATTTGAAAACAGTTCTGTACAATGTAGGGAGTGCAAGCGAAAAGGCTTCAGTGTGCCAAGGAAAAGAGATTTTATTTCTCTGTTCCTTCCTGGAGAGATGAAAAAAGGTTATATGCTATGTCCAGCTAAGAAGTAACATGTTAAAAAGAACATGTTATGTCTTCGCTCTGGTCATGTTAAAAATAACATGTTGCCTTTACTAAGTTGTCCTCTCAAGTCGACACCAACCCCACCTTAGTAATAAAAGGAAAGAATAACTACATCACAAAAGTAATCAAACAAGTGAGGACAAACCTACTTTATTGATATTAAGACTTTCTCACTCAAAATATTTTTTGTCAGAAAAATAACAAAAGCTGTTTTTAAAATGGTTTTTTAAAATGAGCGATATAGTGAATTTTCAGAAAGTACAATGATTAACAGGAGCAAATTGTTTTCTAAAATAAAGTGAACTTTCTGTTCATGGCAGAACATTTTGTCCTCTTAGTTGTAGCTCATTCTGTCCCTTCACCCAATCCCAACACTATCTGACTTGGCTTGAAAGACTATCAACATCCAAGGAAACGGATGCTATTCTTTACAGGGGTTTGGATTCAGGCCATGAGCTGGACCTCAGTCTGCCTTACTTCTTACGTGATGAGTCCTGATTCTGCTGGGACCTGAGCCTGTTATCACCAAAGATAGCATTGCTTCTTTGAGAATACCAGAATCTGTGATCCAAATGCCTGCATATTCTTTTGATTCTGAAGTGTGAAAACATTTGCCCTTGGCAATGCTATAGGAAATAACCAGTTTGGTACTGAGGCTGGTACTGCAGAAGCACATAGGGCAAATAGCTCTCTTCTCAGAAGGACTTGCCAAACGTCATGTCTCATTTAAATAGAGATTAAGTCTAAAAATTTAGAATTCATTTTTCCTTTCTCCCTTGCTCTTGGTCACTACCACTTGGAATTCTTATGCAGTATGCTATCTTAGACTGAAATCTGGAATAAGGAAAATATAATTTTAAATGGTCTTTTGAACAGGTGAGAGAAGAGAAAGCAGCAGAGGAGAAGAACAGGAAGAAGAAGTCAATTAAGAAAACGGGGGAAGCAGAAACCCGGAAACAAAAAATGCTGCAGGTGGTAAGTACTCATTTTGAGTCAAATTGTAAACTTAGAGTAATACAGAATTATTCTAAGGGCTATATTCATTATTTCTGTAGAATAGAAATAACAAAATTCCTGAACCGCATTTATTTATTACCCTGAAACTATTGTTGCTGTTGGTTGAAGTAATAGAACCTTTGAAATGCACAGTAGAAAGGAACTTGGTTTTAATTGCTGGTGTTTTTTCTTACTGTTAGCAAGCCCATGCCATAAAGCATTTAACAAAATTAGCCTGAAATGAGACAAATATGTTACTCACATTATGTAATGAGAATGTATGGCTTTATCTACCAGAATGTTTTTGCATCAAAGATGCCGGTGTCATGTGGCTGTTATTACTGTTTCAGAGACAATATATATTGCCATCTTTGTTTTAGAAATCCTCCCTGAGTCCCTTTGGGGAAAGAGGGTGGATTAAAAACAAAGTTGTTGTTGTTGTTAATAATAACAACAACAGTAGTATATGGAATCTCCCAAATTAGTCATTACTGTCTGTCCATCTTTAGGATGTATATAGGAAAAATACAGACCCCACTCCTGATTTCACTCCATGAAGGATGAGAATTGAAGGGTATTTCTTTAATTAAGATCTTTACATGGAGGATGCAAGATACTTCACTTCGGCAGAAAAAATGGAATGCAAAGATACAGAATGGGGGATGCCTGGCTAGACAGCAGTACGTGTGAAAAAGATCTTGGAGTCCTTGTGGACAACAAGTTAAACATGAGCCAGCAATGTGATGCGGCTGCTAAGAAAGCCAATGGGATTTTGGCCTGCATCAATAGGGGTATAGCATCTAGATCCAGGGAAGTCATGCTCCCCTCTATTCTTCCTTGGTCAGACCACACCTGGAATACTGTGTCCAATTCTGGGCACCGCAATTGAAGGGAGATGTTGACAAGCTGGAATGTGTCCAGAGGAGGGCAACTAAAATGATCAAAGGTCTGGAGAACAAGCCCTATGAGGAGCGGCTTAAAGAACTGGGCATGTTTAGCCTGCAGAAGAGAAGGCTGAGAGGAGAAATGATAGCCATGTACAAATATGTGAGGGGAAGTCATAGGGAGGAAGGGAGCAAGCTTGTTTTCTGCTGCCCTGCAAACTAGGACGCGGAACAATGGCTTCAAACTACAGGAAAGGAGATTCCACCTGAACATCAGGAAGAACTTCCTCACTGTGAGAGCTGTTCGGCAGTGGAACTCTCTGCCCCGGACTGTGGTGGAGGCTTTTAAGCAGAGGCTGAATGGCGATCTGTCAGGGGTGCTTTGAATGCGATTTCCTGCTTCTTGGCAGGGGGTTGGACTGGATGGCCCATGAGGTCTCTTCCAACTCTACTATTCTATGATTCTAGGAAGCCCACATCATTATGTCTTCATATAGGCATAATTGAAACGTAACACTGCTTATCTTATACATAAGGCATAGCTAAAATTGTCACTTTGCTTAGCAGTTCTTGGTATTCCTTTGTGTTTTCCCCTATGGAGGACTCTGATTTTTCCATTGTAACAGGAAGAAGAGCCAAAGCTTCAAGAGCAACAAGAAAAATGGAAGACAGTTGGGGAAATTAGAAAAATGCTTGAGCACAATAAGGCAAAACAGGAAAAAGGGTGAGCATTTTGCTTCCATAGTTACAAGAAGGAGTGCATCTCAAATTCAGTGTGTTGCGAACCAGACAATTTGGGGTCAGTGGAAAATGGCAGCTTCCAAAACTGAAAATTGTTAGTTCGATGTGGCCAGCATGAGTGTATGGAGCGCTGTTACCTTCCCGCTGCAGCAGTACCTATTGATCTACTCACATTTGCATGTTTGTGAACTGCTGGGTTGGCAGAAGCTGGGGCTAACAATGGGAGCTCACCCCGTCTGTGGATTCGAACCTACAACCTTCTGATCAACAAGTTCTGCAGCTTAGCGGTTTAACCTGCTGCGCCACTGCAGCCCCCAGACGGGGCTTATGCACCTTTAATGATTATGTGGAAAGAGAACTTTGCAGGTGTGGCACATTGGATGCTAAAGATGGAGAAATTTCTTCTCTAAAGCAAGGACACAACATGTTCTTGGCAAGATTTGTTCAAGGGGACTTTGCCTTTGCTTTCCTCTGAGACTAAGAGAATGTGACCTGCTTAGAAATTGTTAATTTGACAATCTTACAATGTAGGTAAATATATGACCTTTAAAGGCCTACATGGTTTGGGTTCAAGTTACCTATAGGATCATCTTCTCCCTTACAATCCTCCCCTTGGGATACTTGGTGGATACTTACTTCAAAAATCCAGAACCTGACTGACAGCTGTCACCCAGAGGACCTTTTCATTGGCCATGTTTTCATCTATATATTTTATGGTATGCATTAAATGGTGTATTTCTATCTATGTATTTTATTGTATGCATTTTATGTTCACATGTTTTGACTTTGTTGTGCCCCACCTTGAGCCAACAGGAGAGGCAGGTAATAAATTAAATGTATTATTATTTGATACACAACTAGATTAGTACACGGCAAACGAGATCACTATGTTGGCTGTTGTATTGGATCATATGTCAGACACTTCTCAAGTGTCCAGGACTGTGTGATGTATCAGCGAATAATGCAAAAGGGTGGCCTTTTGCAGCTGACAGATGGTAATTTTGTCAGCACCAATTGTTTTCAAGTGCAGGATTGTCTTTAGGCACTGCACCCAGTGTGCCGATCACCACTTGGACCATCTTTACTGGCGTGTGCCAAAGTCTTTGCAGTTTGATCTTTAAATCCTCGTATCATGCCAGCTTTTCCAGTTGCTTCTCGTCAATTCTACTGTCGCCTGGGATTGCAACATCGATTATCCATACTTTGTTTTTTTTCCCGACGATCATGAGGTCAAGAATATTGTGCTCCAAAACTCTATCAGTCTGAATTTGAAAGTCCCAGAGTAGTTTGACATGTTCATTCTCTGTAACTTTTTCCAGCTTGTGATCCCACCAGTTCTTTGTCACAGGCAGATGGTATTTGTGGCACAAGGTCCAATGGATTATCTAAGGAAACGGTATTATGCCTCTACTTGTAGTCCATCTGCGCGATCTCTTGTAGCAGCTGACGATGTGATCCATCTTTTGTCTGCTTCCTTACAGAGCCTGCACTTGGAATCTGTCATCGACTTTTCAATTCTGGTTTTGATGGCATTTGTTCTAATTGCTTGTTATTGGCCTGCAAGAATCAGGTCCTCGGTCTCCTTTTTCAAAGTTCCATTTATCAGCCACATCCATGTTTTTTCCTTGTCAATTTAGCGCTCAGTTTTTACCAGGAACTGTCCATTAAGAGTCTTATTTGTCAGTTTTCTCTTCTGCTCTGCATTGTATTTTTACGGTATTCACTCTTTGTCTTTTGCACTTTAAGCTTTCTACTATTGACTCCTATTGATGTTGGTTCTTGACTGTCTTTCACATAATCTTCCAGGGCATGTTTCTCTTCTACAGTTCGTTTCACTTGCAGAAGCTCTCTGCCTCCTGATTTCCTGGACAGGTAAAGTCTGATGACATCACTACATGGGTGTAATGAGTAGTGGATTGTCATTATTATTATTATTATTATTATTATTATTATTATTATTATAAGTATGACACAGCAAACAAGATAGATATGCTGGTTTTCGTTTCACAAAATCACAAGTCGAACACTTCCCAAGTGTCTAGGACTGTGTGATGTATTTTCGCATGATGCGTGCAGATTCCAGTAGGGTGGCCTTTTGCAGTTGGCAGATCGTAATTTTGTCAATGTCTATTGTTTCCAAATGGCTGAGATCTTTTGGCATGGCACCCAATGTGCCCATCACCACCAGGACCACCTGTACTGGTTTCTGCCAGAGTCTTTGAAGTTCAATCTTGAAGTCCTGATAGTGGCTGAGTTGTTGTTGTTGTTGTTGTTCTTCTTCTTGTTGTTGTTGTTGTTGTTGTTGTTATTATTATTATTAGGAATGGACCGCTGTGGCAAGTCCAATGGTTACTTTTATGCCTTGGGATCCACATGGATTATTTTGAAAAATTGAACAAAAACAACCACCCTCAAATGGCAAGAGCTCTATATTTAGTTGTCAAAATTTGATATTTTGAGGTTTAAACAGTACAGAGAGCATGCAAACTATTGAAAAGATATTTGCCTTCCAATGTTTTGCAGGTGAAAACAGTGACCCATGTTGTCAAGCAATAATGGTCACGATGGCAAAATTAGGAATGCCAAAACCCCTCTGATCTTGGATGCTAAGAAAGGTCAGCCCTGGGTTTATACCTGAATAAGAGACCACTAGTAAATCCCAGGTGCTGTGGGCTGCATTTCAGAGGAAGGAACGTGCAAAACCACCTTTGAGTATTCCTTGCCTAAGAAAACCCTGTGAAAAATGCATGTGGCCGTCCAAGTTGACAGGTGACTTAAAGGCACATACAAATTATGCATTAGAAAGGCACATATCCTTCATTTTTTTTAAAAAAAGAGTGCCAGCTTGAGATACGATAACAATATTGCTGTAACAATGTTAACGATGCAGGTAACAAATTTTTCTCAAAGTGCTTTATTGTGTTGCAGTTTTAAAAACACCCAAGTGAGTCCTTTGAATTTGCCAGTGACTCCTTCTCTCCAATATCCTATTTCTTTGCTTCCTTCATCTGTGTACTAGTTTTCAGTTCGAAAAAGCTCCATGACAATTCAGCTGGTGTTCATCATAATTTGCACTTCATCCTGCCCTTCTCCCACCCCAAATGTGAGATCTGGCTAATTAGTCACATACGTTATAGGGCTAGCGACTGCGAGACAGTCTCGTCTGGTTCCAATCTTAATGTTATTTCTTGTGGCTGATGACCTTGTTTTAAGCAATGCTTCACATCCCCAAACGGCCCCTCTTCTCATCCTTCACCCCTCCTCCCCATTAAAGCTGCCTTGTTTGCTTTTTGGTGCCACAAATCTAATTCCAATTAGCAATTCTGTCTGCATTTTCATGCCATTGCACAAATGTTCCAGAGAGATTCTGGCAACATAGAGATGGAGTGAATTTCCAATCCCCAAGAAGGCAGTCATTACTAAAAGCTTGCAAACAGATTATGTTATTGCTAATAATAGAGCTACAAATGCTCAGTAGTTATGATAGTCTTGTTGTTTGATAGGAGCTGAGGTTTGCGGGGACCGAAACATCTCCCTAAGTTTGTTTCTGCTATGGATGCTGACTTCTCTCTGGCTGGATCCTTTCTACCTTTCAAAGCTGGAGGAGAGGGAATCTAGCAGGAATACTTTTGCTATTTACAGGCGAGCATCCCTTATGCAAAATGCTTGGGACCAGAAGTGTTTGGGATTTTGGAATATAAGTGTAGAATCCCTTATCTGAAATACCAGAAATATTTTGGATTTTGGAATACCTGTATTTGCATTATATCTTGGAGATGGGACCGAAGCCTAAGCACGAAATTCCTGTATGTCATATTCACCTTATACACATACCTTAACGTTTCTTCTTCTTCATTCACACAGTTGTTTCCAACTCTTTGTGACCTCATGGACCAGTCCACGCCAGAGTTCCCTGTCGGCCATCACCGTCCCCAGTTCCTTCAAGGTCAAGCCAGTTACTTCAAGGATACCATCCATCCATCTCGCCCTTGGTCGGCCTCTCTTCCTTTTTCCTTCCATTTTCCCCAGCATCATGATCTTCTCCAAGCTTTCCTGTCTTCTCATGATGTGGCCAAAATACTTCATCTTTGCTTCTAGTATCCTTCCCTCCAGTGAGCATTATTTCCTGGAGGATGGACTGGTTGGATCTTCTTGCGATCCAAGGCACTCTCAGGATTTTCCTCCAGCACCAAAGTTCAAAAGCATCTATCTTCCTTCGCTCAGCCTTCCTTATGGTCCAGCTCTCGCAACCATAGGTTACTACGGGGAATACCATTGCTTTAACTATGCGGACCTTCGTTGCCAGTGTGATGTCTCTGCTTTTCACTATTTTATCAAGGTTGGCCATTGCTCTCCTCCTAAGAAGTAAACATCTTCTGATTTCCTGGCTACAGTCTTCATCTGCAGTCATCTTCGCGCCTAGAAATATAAAGTCTGTCACTGCCTCCAACCTTAAAGGTAACTTTCAATTTCAATTTCTGTTTTAAAATACCAGACTTGTAAGAAGAAGAATAGCATGCAAGCATTGAGAGGTTTCTTAAGGAAGGGCTGGAAACTTCTCTCCTTCCAGGCAAGACCCTCCAGGCATGAGGATGAACGGATCTGATTTTATGTTTGAAATTTATATTTTGTAATTTATATAGTATTTTAATAGTTTTAATTGTTTTATGCATTGTTTGATATTGATTTTGTATGGGCATCAAATTGCTGCCATTACTGTAAGCCGCCCTGAGTCCCTTCGGGTGAGAAGGGCGGGATATAAATGTGAGAAATAAATAATAAATAATTCATGCAATTTATTTTAATAATTTTGTGCATGCAACCAAGGCCCCTTCTATACTGCCATATAAAAATCCAGATTATTTTTCTTTGAACTGGATTATATGGCAGTGTAGACTCATATAATCTAGTTCCAAACAGATACTGTGCATTATCTGTTTTGATAATCTGGATTATATGGCAGTGTAGAAGGGACCTAATTAAGAATGAATAATCCCCTCATTTCATCTTGATCTAGAAATAGCCCTTTTAGCTAAGATTTCTCTTCTAATTTTCATACTGGAAAATAAGTTTGCTCTGAGTATATATGTTAGGCTGAAGGACAAGCTGTGAGCAACTGTGGTAGGCACTTCATGCATCACAGTTAATGGCACCATGCGGGGACAGAAACCTCAAAGCTTGTGTTGATCCTCAATGGGCAGCCCTGGGGAGAAATGCTTGTGATGGTTTGCCATCTCTTTCCCATGAATATTCATGAATAAAGTTGTTTCCCCCCCTTGACTTTCTCTCTCTCTCTCTCGTACACACACACACACCTTACCAGCAAACAATTTTCTTTCCTATATTATTGTCCATTTTTCTTTCAGATACTCGAACAATAAGGTTCCTGTCAAATCTCTGGGGTGAGGAGAAGAAAAAGCTATTGCATAATTTAATAGTGCCGACTGGTTTTTTTTTCAATATATTTTTTCTCACCATTTTGCCAACACATTAGTTCCACATCTAGCACTATTGGCAGCAGCTTCGGGATGAAATGAGGATAAGATATAGAAAGAACCAAGTGAGAAGAGGAATGATTCTTTAATTTTGTCCCAAATGCTGCTATCCTCCATTCAGTCCAAAAAAGAAAGGAAGGTGGAATGGTTATCATCCTGGAGAAAAATGACCACTGGGGTGCTGCAAGGTTCTGCCCTGGGCTCAGTGCTATTAACCATCTTTATAAATGACTTGATGATGGAATAGAACAATGTTATCAGCCTGTTGATACCCAGATGTTTTGGCCTACAACTCCTGGAAATCCCAGCCAGTTTACCAGCTGTTAGGATTTCTGGAAGTTGAAGGTCAGGTTGACCTACAGGTTGAGAACCGCTGGAATAGAAGGTATGCTAATAAAATGTTCAAATGACACCAAATTGTGAGAGACAACTAATCCTCCAGAGGACAGGATCCAAAACACCCTTAACAGATCAGAGAACTTGGCCAAAACAAACAAAATGAATATCAAAAGGGAGGACTGTATGTTACCACACTTTGGCAATAAAAATGAAATGCACAGATATAGGATGAGTGACACCTGGTTTGAAAACAGTACATGTCTAGCAGATCTAGGAGTCTTGGTAGACCGCAAGCTGAAAATGAATTAATAATGTGGTGCGGCAGCTAAAAAAGCCAATTCTATTCAAGGCTGCATCAGTAGGAGTATAGTGTCAAGATCAAGGGAAGTCATAGTCCCACTCTATCCTTATTTAGAATCCTAAGGTTTGAAGATACCTCATGGTCCATCTAGTCCAACCCCCTGCTAAGAAGCAGAAGAATCGCATTTCAAGCACCCCTGACAGATGGCTATCCAGCCTCTGCTTAAAAACCTCCAAAGAAGGAGCCTCCACCACACACTGAGGCAGAGAGTTCCACTGCTGAACAGCTCTCACAGTGAGGAAGTTCTTCCTAATGTTCAGGTGGAAACTCCTTTCCCGTAGTTTGAAGCCATTGTTCCATGTCCTAGACTCCAGGGCAGCAGAAAACAAGCTTGCTCCCTCCTCCCTATGACTTCCCCTCACATATTTGTACATGGCTATCATGTCTCCTCTTAGCCTTCTCTTCTGCAGGCTAAACATGCCCAGTTTTTTAAGCTGCCTCTCATAAGGCTTGTTCTTCAGACCCTTGATCATTTTAGTTGCCCTCCTCTGGACACATTCCAGCATGTCAACATCTCTTTTCAATTGCGGGGCCCAGACTTGGACACAGTGTGATTCCAGGTGTGGTCTGTTCAAGGCAGAATACAGGCATGACTTCCCTGGATATACTCCTAGTTATGCAGGTCAAAATCCCATTGGCTTTTGTAGCCGCTGCATCACATTGTTGGCTCATGTTTTACTTGTTGTCCACAGGAACTCCAAGATCTTTTTCACACGTACTGCTGTCGAGCCAGGTGTTCCCCATTTTGTATCTTTGTATTTCATTTTTTTCTGCCTAAGTGGAGTTTCTTGGATTTGTCTCTGTTGAACTTCATTTTGTTAGTTTTGGCCCATGTCTCTAATCTGTTAAGATTGTATTGGATTCTGCTTTTGTCTTCTGGAGTATTCACTATCTCACCTAATTTTGGTCAGACTTCATCTGGAAGACTGTGTCCAGTTCTGGGTATCACAATTTAAGAAGGATATTAACAAGCTGGAAAGCATCCAGAGAAGGGCAATGAAAATGATCAAATGTTTGGAAGCCAAGCCCTAAGTTGCTGAGGGAGCTGGGGATGTTTAGCTTGGAGAAATGAAGGCTGAGAGGGGACATGATCACCATGATTAAATATTTAAAAAGATGTCATATTGAGGAGAGGGCAAGTTTGTTTTCTGCTGCTCTGGAGGCTATTCAAATTACAGGAAAAAAGATTCCAGCTAAACATTAGGAAGAACTTTCTGTTCAACAATGGAATATGTTGCTTTGGGAGTCTGATGGAGTCTTTTTCCTTGGAAACTTTTAAGCAGAGGCTGGATGGACATCTGTTGGGGGTGCTTAGAGTATGTTTTCCTGCATGCCATGGGTTGGGCTGGATGGCCCTTGTGGTCTCTTCTAATTCTATGATTCTCTGATATCTTTCTCTGATTTGGACAATGAAAGGGTAATGGGGTGGGAGTGCTTTTTGCTTCTGCCTCTTGACACTGCCTTCATGCATTGACCCTTGGATACCCAGGTTGATATTTTCCAACTTACACACACACAAACACACACAGAGTGTAAGATAGTAAGGAACCATTAACTAACTCTGTTAACTACCTATCTTTTCTATATTTCTGTTTACTACGTTGGTTTTCTTTCAGTACTTCCATCATGAATGTTTTTATTTTCCTGAAAATCTGCCCGGAATTGCTACTTGCTTCAATGTTTCTTTCTTTGAAACTCACACACCTGTGTGCAATTGCAGATGTAAAAGTCAACATTATAAATTTAATTAATGCTGATTCTTGATAGAAACACATTCATATTTCTTGTTTTCCCCCCGATTCGGCGGATGATAATATCCATATCCGGATGGCTGCTTCTAGGGCACAATGATAAACAGCATTGTCCCTCACAGTTAGACGGCAATACCGGAGAACACTCCGCTCGGCAACAAATCACAGGATTTATATTAAGTAGGAAAGTCATATTAATCTTAGCTAGGTACCACTGATGTCAGAAGCTTATTTGAAATAGAAGGTGGAGAAACAGTAAGGTCGGAAAGAAAGAGGCTGATTACATTTCAGACTGGGAAAGCAATTATCGTGCGATGATATCGAAAGGGAAGTAAACTGTGTGCGCAGATGTAGATGATTTAGGGTATTTTTCCACTCCTAGATAGAAAACTCTATATCTGCAGCCGTTGACAGAAAATAAAGAATTGGGGAGATATGAGCTGGCAGTGCTTTTTGTTGGTTTCTTTTTCAGACGGTGCACTGTTTTATAGTCTATATGAAACTCAACCTGAAGGATGTATCATAGGATATTAAAGGCTTGTTCTTTGGAGCACAATGTGACTAGGCTTTCAAAATGCCATGAACTATGAGACTCTCATGTGGGTCCTGCCTATATAGGCTTTTTTCTTGTGATTAATGGGGAAAATGAAGAGAAGAGAGCAATTGGCTGCAAGAGGAAATGCCAAATTCTGGACACATACAAGGTATCCTTGGATGGATAGTAAAACCATTTGGCCACTCACACCACACAATTATAGTGCTGTGATTCCAGATTAACTGCCAGGGTTTTGTCCTATGTTTGGGGGGGGGGGGCATTTAGGATTCTTATCGAGAAAGCTCTCATGCTTCACCAAACTACAAATCCCACAATTCCATAGGATGGAAAATTGACACTTAAAGTGGAATAATAGTGCTATAATTCTGTAGTATGAATGAAGTCCTGGTCAGGAAGTATAACCAGGACCATATACTAATTTGCGGAGCCCCGGGTGGTGCAGTGGATTAAACTGCTGAGCTGCTGAACTTTCTTTTTAATTTTTTTATTTACATACATTAACAACTTTCAGTAAAACAAAACACAAACGCAATGAACATTTTACAAACACATAACCCCACCATCAAGGCCCGAACAAGTATCATTTCCTTTACCATAAGATTTCTCCATCGTGGTCAACTGTGAAATACGCACATATGGTATCCCTCAGCTATGCTGACAGCTTACGGAACCTTCTAGAGCTTTCTAGATCATATCTGGCCGAGGCCCCGCCCACTACCCTATATATAGCCCGTGCAATGGGCAACCGCCTCAGTTCCCCTTTTTCCGCTTGACAGCAATAGTGAATTCTTCTACTGCTACCCTCATTGAGGCATCCATTCTACCAATGGCATCATCTACAGCATTTAAAAGATGCTCCTCCTGCGGGGGTAAATTACCTGAGTCTGATGGCCACTCAAAGTGCCTCCTGTGCCTAGGGGAAGGGCATGTAATACAATCTTGCACCATTTGCCAGAGTTTTACCCCTCAGGCAAGGAAAAATAGGGAGACAAGACTTAAAGCAATGCTTTATGAGCAAGCACTACTACCCTCATCTATTTTGGAGAGCCAAAATTCCTCACCAATTCATGTCCAAAACACCCAAATAAAACAGGGGTTTGAGAAAAAGAAATTTAAAAAACCAAAAACAACAACCGTCAAAACGGCTCTCCAAGATGGCGCCAACGGCCAGGAACCTCTTTCCTCACCAAAGTCAAAAGAGCAAGATAAAGGTACCTACTCACAACCGATGGATCAACCTCCCTCAGCACCGCCACCAAGGCAGGCTGCTTATGAGGTGCAGGAAAATAAAAAAGGATCCTCTCCTGAACTTACGAGGTTTGAACAGCCAAAACAAACTTCTCCACAGATAATGACTGAACAACAAAGGCCAGATAAGGCAACGGGTTCGACACCCGCAATGCCCATCTTAGACGGTCCCGAGGCATACAACACAAGCCGGGACGGAGGTTTGCTTCTCCCTTGCCGGTCTCGAAGGAGGCACAGAAGCCCCTCCCGCCGCTCGCATCGCTCCCGAAGCTCCTCCCAGCACTCCAGAGGCTCGCGTTGGAGCCAGAGCGCCTTAAAGCGCTACAAAGATAAGCGTCAAAACAAAAGCCCTCCCAATCGATCCCGCAGGCATAGAAGAGCTCGATACCGAGCCTCCTCTTCTGACAGCTGCAGCTCCAGCTCCAGCAGAAACTCCACCTCTTCCAGTTCGAGCCAGCATGTAAAAGAAAGAGGACGCAGAAGTGAGAGGAGGAGACAATCACCATGGAAACAGTGGGAACAAGTGCCCATAAACTACTATAACCACCCTGGAAACATGTGGCACATGGCTCCCAATGGCCAATATTATTATTTTGCCCCACCAGGAACTAGCATGCCACTTCCACAGGAAATAAATACATCACATCATAAGGAAGCAATATATCCACAAAAGAATGTTTCCAGACAAAAAGATAAGATTCCTCCCCAGCAAGCACTACAGCCAGAGGAATTAAAAGTTAACAAAGGAACTCAAAGAGAACCTATTATAGAGCACCACACCACACGGCAGAGGAAACCAACATAAATTATATGCCCACTAACAACATAAATGTTGTAACATCATCAGCTATGGCAGGATTGGGAGTACCTCAACCTCCCTTACAACATATAGCTGAAGCATCACATACACAACATGTTGAAGTTCTGGACTCTGACTCAAGTGACAATACTGAATCAAATATTATTCAAAATACCAATCCTGAGACAGAAATGTCTAACAACATCTGAGGAATTGCATAGTTTTTCATCATTAATGATTAGGATGTCTAAAGCCTTAGCATTACCAACTCCTAAGACTCCCAATACTGTGGATGATCCTCTATTCCCAGCAAACCAACAGAGACCACCAGCTCCCACAGTATTGCCAGTATTACCATTTTTTCTCCAACTGGCAGGCGCAAGCTCCCTCGCACCAGCGGCTATACCACCTGTGCCCAGATATGTCGAGAATATGTATAAACTGGACACTTCTTCAGCGGAATGGCTTGCACGCCCCCCAAAACCCAACTCAGTGGTTGCCGACGCAACACACGCAAAACGCTTAAGGAGACAAATACCTACACCACCGGATAAAGAAGGACGCAAAATAGACACACTAGGAAGGAGAGTACATACTTCCGCTGCCCTATTTACAAAATTGGCTCATTATGGGGCTTATATGGGAGCATATCAATCCTTTCTGTGGTCTAAAATAGAGCCATTAATTGACTATTTACCTCCTGAGGAACAGAGAATGGCCAGAGCATTTCATCTAGAAGCAACATCCCTTGCAAAATTACAAAAAGATTTAGGTAAACATACGGCAGACTCTGCTGGTAAATTATTTGCAACGGCAACCTCAATAAGACGACATGGCTGGCTGCGTGCGTCAGCACTCTCAGAAGAAGGTCGTGCTGTTGCAGAGGACCTCCCAATGGACAATTTGGGTCTTTTTAATGCCACCACTGATGACAATCTCAAACATGGCCACGAAATGAGGCAAACAATGTTTAAGTACGGCAATCAACCAAATTATACTTACCAGCAGAGACAACATTGGCAACCACCACAAGCACCCTATTTCAGGAGATTTGATAGGTCACAGGGAGGAAATTATAGTAAGTTTAGAAAGGCACCACAATTTAGATACCAATCACAAAGAAAACCTTACCTGCAAAGGGGTCAAACCACCGGCAAAACAAGAAACCAAAGTGGCCCCAAGCGTCGGCTTTAGCGAAATATCAAGAACAACAACTATGACTAAAACGTTATTTTATTGCCCGTTGGCAAGTTATAACCACTCATCAATAAGAACTTTAGAAACGAACTCGAGTTCACCTGTTTTTGGATTTAGATTAGCCCCTTTTATTTCAACATGGCGTCATATCACATCAGACAAATGGGTACTTAGAATTATAGAGTATGGTTACTTTATTGAATTCTTCAATAATCCCCCAGTCGGGATAATTCGCACTACAGATCCTTCCCGGGCACTATGGGAAGAGATACAAACCCTGCTAGATAAGGGAGCAATACGACGCCTTAGCCAAGACGAGTTACCTAGATGTTTTTTCTCAAGATATTTCTTAGTACCGAAGCGGGGAGGGGGCCGTAGACCCATTTTGGATTTAAGGGGGATAAATGCATATATTAATCCCAGAAAGTTTAGGATGGTTACGTTATCAAATATTTTGCCTTTACTAAATAAAGGAATGTGGTTTGCAACGATTGACTTGAAAGATGCTTATTTCCATATTTCTATGCATCCAGAACATTCCAGGTTCTTGTCATTTATGATCGAAAGTCAAGCTTTTTGCTTTAATGTTCTCCCCTTTGGTCTGACAACAGCCCCAAGGGTGTTCACAAAATGCATGGCTGTTGTCGCGGCGGCCCTCCGACTACGAGGTGTCACAGTTTACCCTTATATTGATGACTGGTTAATAACATCTGATTCTCGTAATCAATTGTTAATCGATATTGACATCACATTATTTCTTCTCCAGTCTTTAGGTCTCATTGTGAACAAAGAGAAATCCCAATTGGAACCAACCCAATCAATCCAGTTTATTGGAGCCATTATAGATTCGGTATCACAGAAAGCATTTCTTCCAGAGGACCGTTTCCAAACTTTGAAAGACAATATTCAAAAAGTGATACTACAAAAACATATAACGGCCCGACAAATTCAAATAATTCTAGGTCATATGGCTTTGACAACAAGTGTAACACCACATGCCCGTTTACACATGAGAATCCTGCAGGCGTGGTTCCTCAGTACTTACAACCCCTTGGTTCACAACCACAATATAAGATTATCTTTCCCACTGGAGGTCCGCCAATCCCTATTCTCGTGGACCAATTCCAACAATGTTTGTGCGGGACTCCCTTTCAAACCATCAGACCCCACAATAACTCTAACTACAGATTCTTCCACACAAGGATGGGGTGCCCACACAGGAAACTTGACTGTACATGGAATTTGGACAAAAGAAGAAGCCAAAGAACACATAAATTACCTAGAACTACTTGCGGTCGAAAAGGCGTTAAAAGCGTTCGAACCAGCACTCACAGGGCATGTAGTCCAGGTCATTACGGACAATACAACAACAAAGTATTACTTAAACAAGGCGGAGCACACTCACCTCAGCTTCTCCAGCTCTCAGTCCGTCTCTGGAACTGGTGTATCGAAAGGAATGTGGATTTGAGGGCAATTCATCTACCAGGAGAGCAAAACATCCTTGCGGACCAACTCAGCAGGACACCATTCACGGACCACGAGTGGTCCCTACACGAGAATGCAGTGAGGCAAATATTCAAATATTGGGGAGTCCAGACAGTGGACCTCTTCGCGGCACCGGAGAATACGAAATGCCCTCTGTACTATGCTCGCCAACCAGTGAATTGGAGGCTGGGTTGTCTGGGAGACGCATTTCTACAACCATGGAACGAAGATTTCCTTTATGCCTTTCCACCGATTCCCCTCCTCACGAGGGTAATATCCAAGTTGCAGAAGGACAATTCCAACTGTATCCTAATAACCCCTTGGTGGCCACGTCAACCATGGTTTTCAACTCTCCTAAAACTGTCCAGAGGGGAGTACTTTCGGATACCGACCCGCCCGGATCTCCTAACGAAGCAGGAAGGAATGGTTCAACATCCAGACGCACAACTTCTAAAATTGACAGCTTGGCGACTACGTCCAACACTGTAAACAAGGCAGTATCATCTTCAGTACAAAAGATCTTAATTGCTGCTCACAGATCATCGACAAAAAAATCATATACGTATAAATGGAAACGGTTTACAATATTTGCAGAGCAAAGAGGTGAACAACCTGAAACAGCACCATCCAATATTATTCTAGACTTCTTAGGCTCCCTGGCAGATGCAGGATTATCACTATCGTCGTTGAAATGTTACCTCGCGGCAATGTCCTGGTATAGGAGGAAAGCCGGTCTCCCATCGTGTTTTGCCGACCCATTAGTAGCTCTTTTTCTTCGAGGCTTCAGGAATTTAAGACCTTCAGTAACCCCTGTAGTACCATCTTGGAGTTTAGAATTAGTACTATCTTCTCTAACAAAACCCCCATTTGAACCAATGGCGACAGCAGAGTTAACTTACCTGACTTGGAAAACAGCATTCCTAGTAGCAATCACTTCTGCAAGAAGAGCAAGCGAATTGTGTGCTCTACGTTCGGATGCACCATACATCCGTTTTCATAAGGACAAAGTAGTCTTACGGACTGACATCGCATTCCTCCCTAAGGTAGCATCTAGATTTCATACATCACAGGACATAGTGCTCCCAGCATTCTTTCAAAATCCAACATCAGACTTAGAGAAATCTCTCCATAGGTTGGACGTCCGAAGAGCACTTGCCTTTTACATTAATAGAACATCTGAAATTCGAAAGTCCCCAAGACTCTTTTTAAAATATCGGAAAGATGCTAGGGGTACTCCAGTTTCAACTCAGCGATTGTCAGCCTGGATAGTTGCCACGATTCATCAAGCATATAAGTCAACAGGTCGCGAGTTGCCAGAACATGTGAAGGGTCACTCTACGAGGTCTATGTCAACGTCCACAGCGTTCATGAGAGGTGTCCCTTTGGACGCGGTTTGTCGAGCAGCTGCCTGGGCTACCCCGTCGACATTCATCAGACATTATAAAGTTGATGCAGTGTCTCGAAAGGATGCAGAATTTGGAAGGGCAATACTTTTTTCTTCGGTGGCATGACTCCCACCATCCAAGGTTAGTAGCTCGCTAATCTACCATATGTGCGTATTTCACAGTTGACCACGATGGAGAAAGAGAAGGTTGCTTACCTGTAACCATGTTTCTCCGAGTGGTCACCTGTGAAATTCGCACATCCCCGCCCATCCTCCCCGCTATAGTCATGCCTCTAACCTTACTGCTGTCACGGCAGGGGAACTGAGGCGGTTGCCCATTGCACGGGCTATATATAGGGTAGTGGGCGGGGCCTCGGCCAGATATGATCTAGAAAGCTCTAGAAGGTTCCGTAAGCTGTCAGCATAGCTGAGGGATACCATATGTGCGAATTTCACAGGTGACCACTCGGAGAAACATGGTTACAGGTAAGCAACCTTCTCTTTATTAGTCAACCATTAAACAAATGTTATATCCAAAATTCCTGACCAACATGATTGTATTGTTTTCCTTTTTCACTTTCTAGAACATATTTAATAAAAACTGACCAGTATAAATCAAAATCAGATCTATTAGTTTCCCCCCTGAACACCCTCATTTCCATTGATAATTTATCATTTAAGGCTACATTCCATACCTCCCCATACCATGCTTCCAGTGTAAGATTGGTTACTATCTTCCAATTCCTTGCAATTATAAGTCTTGCCACTGTGAGTAAGATAATCACCAATTCCTTCTTTTCCATTTCTAAATTCAACTTTGTGGCATCCATTAATAATGCTACCTAGCATCTGGAATGATGTTTAATCCTATAATGTTACTGATTTCTATAAATATGTGGTTCCAAAATCTCTTCAACAGACCTTTCTGACCAGACAGTTGGTGGTTCAAATTGGGTGAGCGGGGTGAGCTCCTGCTGTTGGCCCCAGCTTCTGCCAACTGAGTTTGAAAACATGCAAATGTGAGTAGATCAATAGGTACTGTTCTGGCAGGAAGGTAACGGTGCTCCATGCAGTCATGCCAGCCACATGACCTTGGAGGTGTCTATGGACAACACCAGCTCTTCGGCTTAGAAATGCAGATGAGCACCAACCCCCAAAGTCAGGCACGACTAGACTTAATGTCAGGGGAAAAGCTTTACCTTTACCTATACTAATTTGCATGTGATGTTGGTGTGGTTGATTGCCTCTTCTTGACTAGATAACTTACCAGATTTTCAGATTTTTAAAAAAGAAACTGGAATGCAGGAGAAAGCAAAACCTGATAGATTTTCCTATTGAGACAGAGAGCTCTGGGTATTTAGCTGTACAATGTCTGGTGTTGAATTGTGTATGCATACATATTTATAGCTTTGAAATAGGAATTGCACTGTTTTTCCCCTGACAGAGGCCTTATTTTTAACATCTCTGTAGGAGGAATAGACTGCAGGAACCTCACCATTCTGTAGTTAACCCAATTTGGCTAGGGCACACAAGTAAGAATCTTGTTAACTCCATTTTTGATAAGAACCGACCAGAATCCACAAAGTTGTTCCTTCATAAATTGGATGGAAAGAAGTTGTTATTTTTTTTTACAAAAACGAATGTGTACAAAAACTTAGCTGACAAATTGACCCCTGAGAAAAGCAAACATCCTCGTTCTCGGTTTGTAGTGTTTCACAAAAAGAAGTAAGCTGTTCACAGCCTGTTTTATGGCACCATCAATTGAAAAGAGAAACACAGGAAAGAAAAAGAATGAATTCATTTTTTCATACATTTATTGTTATTGCGTGCCTTCAAGTCATTTCCAACCTATGGCAACCATAAAACAAACTTTTCACAAGTTTTACTTGGCAAGATTTGTTTAGAAGGAGTTTGCCTTTGCCTTCCTCTGAGAGCAAAATAATATGACTTGCCCAAAGTTGCCCAATTGGCTTCCATGTCCAATCAGGAATTCAAACACTGGTTTCTGGAGTCCTAGTCCAATTATACCAATACATCATGCTAGCTCAGAAGAAATATCTACTGGTGACATCCCAGTATTGTACATAAAATTGTGACTGTATGCAAGGGAGGTGGTCATAGAATCCAGCATGGTTTTCGGTTATACAAGTAGCTGCACAACTGAGTGGAGAAACAATTTTACTTGTTGTTGTACAAGCAAGAATAGGCTGAAAGACCACAAGAAGTGCAGCGTTGCTTGTGCAACTAGGGAAGACAGATACAAAACTTTGCCAGCACAGTTTCTTGGCTTAAAACTGTAATCTTATTTATTTACGAATAAGTTACATTGCAACCTAATGTTGTTGTTTATTTGTTTAGTCACTTTGACTCTTCGTGACCTCATGGACCAGCCCACACCAGAGCTTCTTGTCGGCTATTGCCGCCCCCAGTTCCTTCAAGGTCAAGCCAGTCCCTTCAAGGATACCATCCATCCACCTTGCCCTTGGTCGGCCCCTCTTCCTTTTTCCTTCCATTTTCCCCAACATTATTCTCTTCTCCAAACTTTCCTGCCTTCTCATTTTGTGGCCAAAGTTCTTCATCTTTGCCTCTAATATCCTTCCCTCCAGTGAGCAGTCAGGCATTATTTCCTGGAGTATGGGCTGGTTGGATCTTCTTGTGGTCCAAGGCACTCAGAATTTTCCTTCAACACCACAGTTCAAATGTCAAGGACAGAACGCCACTAGATAAGATTCAACAAAGTTTATTGGAGTTACAGAACCAAAAATGCCCGTAAAAGACAAGGGCTAGGCAAACATTGGCCTTTGAAGTGAAAAGGATACTAAAAATCGTTCAAAAGATAAACCGGATTAAACTGGAGTTTAATCCGGGTTAAACCAAAAATGCTTACTTCAGCCTGGGACTTTAAACAAACAAAAGCTGGTGAACAAAGGTTCAAAGAAACACAAATAACTGGCAGCAGATACTTCTCTGCTACCAAAAGCTGTGATTGAGTAACTAAGAAGTTACTCCTCCACGCAGCAAACAATCTCCGAGTTCAAACACATCAATCAGGGGCAGCAACGGTCAGCGAGGTCCCAATCCGGTCCGAGGGTCGACAGCCAGGTACAGATGTTTGTAGTTCACCAGTTCCAACGATAGCCACAGGAAGGATAGTCCGAGGTCGTAGTCAGTCAGTCAGTCAGTCAGTCAATCCAGAGTAAACAATTGGCGTCCGTCAAGAAGACGACGGAGGTCCAAGCTATTAAGATTAAACACAGGTTGCACAACAAAAGCCCACACAGTTCCTCCCGCCGCCTATGCCCAGTGTCCTTGGTAACTTACGTATTCAGCAAACGAAACACACCCGTCTTCAGGAAATTCCCAGCAAGAGCCCAAGTGTTCGTCCAGATTACCTTGCCCAACGCAATTAGCCCTAGATTCTAAACCCCATTTTATGCCAGTTTACAACTCCTCATCGCTATCAGCTGTTACCCTAATTCCAGGTGCCTCATCATCATCCTCCTCATCAGAGCTGAAACACCTTTGACTACGCCCCACAGCATCCCCAGCTGTGGATCCCGTTCCATCCCTCCAGCTTGTCCACGGGTCTAATCCTGAAGGTCCCCAATCGCCTTCCATACTATCATTGCCGGTGGCACCCAAATCCTCCCTCACACGAGTCCATTCCATGTCATCCTCCTCTGAGCTAACCATCTCTTCCTCCATTCTCTCAGTAAAACCCTCAAAGGAGTCCTCGTCAGATGGTTCAGCAAATAAGTCCCGCAGCCGCTTCCTTTCTCGCTCCTCAAGAGTGTCTGACTCCCGAGGAGTCTTACGACCACGTCTCCCAGAATCAGAGCCATAAGGCTCAACCATAAAACTATCCCCTCTCACAAAGGCCTCCTCCTCCAAAGGTGGAGATACAGCAGTGATGTCTTCAGCTACAGCACCACGACGCCCAGAAGTATCTAACTTCAACAAAGAACGGTGAAAGACAGGATGGATCTTGAAAGTAGAAGGCAAACGCAAACAAAATGCTACAGAAGAAATTTTTTTGACAATAGGAAAAGGCCCCAAATACCGTGGCGCAAACTTTCCCCCAGCCTGTTTAATATACTTAGAGGATAACCAAACCAAATCCCCTTCCTCCAACTCTTCCCCTGCTTGTCTATGATGGTCGGCTTGAGTCTTTTGCGCTGCCTTAGCTTCTAATAGCAAACGACGAGCAACATCATGCAAGGCAGCCATTTCAGAGGAACGGTACACCGGGTCAGAGGAAACCACATTGGTTGACGGCGCCACCCCTCCCCGCGGATGAAAGCCATAAGTTAACTCAAATGGGGTGTGTTGACTAGACGTATGTACAGCGTTGTTATAGGCGAACTCAGCCACCGACAGCCATTTTACCCAAGCAGTTGGTTGTTCTAGACAGAAACAACGTAAATACTGCTCCAACAACCCATTAACTCTTTCAGATTGACCATCCGTTTGTGGATGAAAAGCTGAGGAGACGTTCAATTTGGTTCCTAAACACTCATGGAAATGTCTCCAAAAACGTGACACAAATTGCGGAGCTCTGTCAGAAATAATAACCTCAGGAGCTCCATGTAAACGGAAAATATGTTTGGTAAATAGTAAAGCCAATGTAGGAGCTGCTGGAATTGTCGAACATGGTATAAAATGAGCCATTTTAGAAAATAAATCCACCACCACCCAAATACATGTATAACCCCCAGACCTAGGCAAATCAGAAATGAAATCCATGGAAATAATCTGCCATGGTCTCTCAGGAACAGGCAAGGAAGATAATAAACCCCTAGGGCAGATGATAGAAAAGTACAAGTAATTTCTTGTGGTGATCTTTATGTTGATCGTCTGAAATGTACTTTTGAGAATGTGTGCTATGTAAAAGAAATTGTGTATAATATTCTCAGTGCCAACATACTTTTGGATGAAGGTTTTGAGGTGTCTTTAAAGAAAGAAAAGTCTATGCTGGTTGATCCTCAAGGTAACGAAGTGAAACTGATACAAGAAAATGGATTTTTTATTTTAAAGTCATCTGATAATGCTAATATGTCTGCTTGCATTAACCAGATACCTAATAATCCCAGGCCATTACATAGCAAATGTATTCATGAATTTCATAGAAAAATGGGTCATTTGTCATGGCAGTATCTAAGGCAGACAGCTGAGTTGTGTGAAATTCCTATTCAAGGATGTAAGAATTTTCTAGATTGTGAAATTTGTGCATCAGAAAATCTTAAGAAAGCTCCTATTGCAAAATACAGTACTAGAGTTTCAAAAAGGATCTTAGAGCTTGTTCATATTGACATATCTGGTCCTCATCCTACTTCTGTAGGAGGGTCAAAATATTTTTTGATTTTGGTAGATGATTTTTCAAGGCTGAAATTCACCTTCTTTCTAAAGACTAAAGGTGAAGTTTTTCAAAAACTTTCTGTTTGGCTGAAGTTAATGCAGACACAGTTTCCTAAGTACCCGGTAAAAGCTTTTCAGAGTGATCGTGGTGCTGAGTTTATGTCCAAACAAATGCAGAATTTGTTTAAAAAGTTTGGTATAGTCCACAGGTTAACAAATCCTTACTCACCCAGTGAAAATGGGGTTGCAGAAAGGTGGATAGGCGTCGTAAAGGTTGTGGCTAGAAAAATGTTAAGAGATGCTAGTTTATCTGATGGATTGTGGGCTGAAGCCGTGGCAAATGCTACCTATGTGCTCAATCGTTCGTTTTGTAGAAGTGTTAATAGTATTCCTTATGTATTGTTTTTTGGGAAAATTCCTGATTTGAGTTCAATCAGAGTTTTTGGAAGTGACTCATTTGTCTTAATTCCTTCTCAACAAAGACATAAAAAGGATGCTATCTGGAAGAAATTGAAATATCTTGGCCCTGCATCTGAATCAAAAGGTTGGAGGTTTTGGTGTGGTGACAATCGAGTGATTGTGTCTAGAAATGTGAAGTTCCAACAATATAGTGGTTGGGAAAGGATACATTCAAATAAGGAAGTGTTTGTGCCTTTTGAAACTGCTCAAATGCACACACCTCAAGTCACACAGCCAACTACACAACAAGTTTCACAGCAGACTGCTACATAAACGAATACACAGGTGCAATCAGTGTCACAACAGACTGCACAGCAAAATATACAACCAAGCACTTCCCAAGATACACAGTTGGGAACACAAGTGCGAGTGGAGCAAGAATCTACTACTAGTCAGTTACAAGTTAGTAGTCCTGTGATTAAACAAAGTGAATCTCAAAAGAGAAAAGCTGAAGTTTATAGTTCAGAAAGTACTAGCTCTAGTAGTTCTGAGAGTGATGAAACTAATGGAAGAGATAGTACTAGGACCATTCCTAGGCGCAGTTCTAGGAAAAACAAGGGTATTCCTCCAAAGAGGTACCATTGTGAAGCTGTGAAAATACAGGAACATGACTGGTCTGAACCTCATAGTTATAAAGAGATGTTGAAAAGAGATGAAACCGAGAGAAATTTTTGGTTAAAAGCAATGCAAAGTGAATTTGATTCTTTGAAAGATTTGCAGGTCATGGTGAAGTCTGAAACACCTGACAATGTAAAAGTTCTAAGTTGTCGTTGGGTTTATAGACGTAAACAAACCAAGGATGGTGGTTTTTTGTATAAGGCCTGATTAGTTGCCAGAGGCTTTGAACAGATATATGGAGAAAATTTTAATGAAATATTTAGCCCCACAGTGTCTGGGGAAGCATTAAGAATATCCCTTGCAATAGCTAGCAATAGGAATTTAAAAGTTAAACATTTTGATGTGAACACTGCATATCTTCATGCAAACTTGGAGGAGAAAGTTTATATATCTGCTATTCCAGGTTTTGAAACTGACCTTCCTGAAGGGTCTTATCTTCTTCAGAAAAGTCTTTATGGTCTCAAGCAGAGTGCGCGTAACTGGAATTTACATTTGGACAAAGTGTTAACAAAATTGGATTTTGTTGCTAACAAATTTGATCCTTGTTTGTACTCAAAAGGAAGTGGAAACACACAAATGTTTGTTGTAATATATGTGGATGATGTGTTATGCATTGGTTCTGAGGAGCAAATTCAGGAAGTATTTCAGAGTTTGAACAAAGAATTGAAAATCAAAAATCTTGGAGATGTTAATAAATATCTTGGCATAAATATTGTTAGAAATGAAGGAGGTTTTGAGTTAAACCAAACTGACAAGATTTATGATCTTTTGAGAAGAACAAGAATGGAAAATGCAAACACTGTTAATACACCCATGGCACTTCAGTTTTTACAACATGTAGATGGAGAAGTGTTCGATAATAATTTCATTTATCGTTCAGTTATTGGTTCTTTATTGTATATTGCAAATAACACAAGGCCTGATATTTCTTTTGCTGTTGGTATTCTAAGTCAAAGGATTCAAAATCCCTCACATACAGACTGGGAAGGAGTGAAAAGAATTCTGAGATACTTAAAGCAAACAGCTGGAAAAGTTTTCAGAATTTGCCCAGATGATAAAGAGTCTTTAACAATACATTGTGATAGTTCTTTTGCAAATTTAAAGGAAAATAAATCTATTACTGGTTTTGTGATAAAATATGCAAATACACCAGTGTGTTGGAAGAGTAGAAGACAGAAAATTGTGGCACTAAGTACTGGAGAAGCTGAGTTCTCAGCTTTATCTGATGCTTTGACATCAGCAGAATGGTTAGAATCTTTAATTAAAAGTCTTAACATTGATTTAGAATTGCCAATGCAAGTTTTTGTTGATTCTCAAACCTGTATCGCTTTCAGTAACAGTCAAAATATGAAAACAAGGTCCAGATATATTAATGTCAGATATTCAAATGTACAACAATTTGTTAAAGACAAAAGAATTGTTCTCAATTATATTCCTTCAGTTGAAAATGTTGCTGACATTTTTACTAAACCTCTTTCTTTTGAAAAACATAATGAGTTTTGTAAGAAATTGAATTTATAAATGTGAACTAATATAATTTTGTGGAGGAGTGTTGAAAATATTATAATGTTACAAAATTATATTGTTCATGTACCTTTAACAGGTAATATGTTTTGTCAATTTGTTACAGGTGGAGCTGTGTTTGTTATATATATATTCTTTGCACTTTGCACTCTGCCTGTTCTGCTGTGTTTTTCTCTCTGAGTTTTGTTTTGTTCCTGCATTATGCTTCTGTATTAAATTAAGTTTGACCACATTACTTCAGGGCTTTTGTTTCTGCTGCAGCTTTATTTTTTAATACTCTGCAACCTAAGGATTTTACCTTTGCTAACATCCCCCTCTTTCCTTTCCTTCTCGGCTGCTCAAGTAGGGCTTTTTGTCTGTGCCAGGGCCGCAGTGAATCAAAATCAAAGTCTGGCAAAAGGGTTGCACGTCCCATCGTCCTTTGTAGAACAACACCTGTTTTTGGAAAAAAGGGAGCCTGATTTTGCTTCCCCCTCTTTCCTTTCCTTCTCGGCTGCTCATGTAGGGCTTTTTGTCTGTGCCAGGGCCGCAGTGAATCAAAATCAAAGTTTGGCAAAAGGGTTTCACATCCCATCGTCCTTTGTAGAACAACACCTGTTTTGGGGAAAAAGGGAGCCTGATTTTGCTTCCCCCTCTTTCCTTTCCTTCTCGGCTGCTCAAGTAGGGCTTGCTGCAAATCTCTTTCTCCTATATTAACCCTATCAAGGTCTGGGAAATACAGGTATCCCCTTTTTAACGTATAACAATAAGAACAACTGCAATAGAAGGGTTTGCGGCAGTTAGACCCAGAACACATTGCCAATCAAGAAACAACACATCTTTCCCCCCAGTAACACAATACCTTCCTCCCTTCTGTTACCTGAAAACACTCCCGTTATCATGAAGCGTTCAGCTGAACGCGGGTCTGGTGGAGCAAGTCCTGCTAGTGGTCAAGCAACACCCCGGACACTGTGGGGGGCCAAAAAAGTTAGGGTGGGTCCCATCCGTCTGGAACGCGGAACGATGGGAGTGGGTGGACTTGATGAAGAAGCTGGCTGGACCGCTGACACCGCCGGTCCAGGAGGTGGTGAGGAGGTTGACCTTTGCTGTACGGAAACGCCTAGAGCCACTTCTTTCCAGCAAGGTCCATATGCTGTGTGATCCACGGCTAAAGTACGTCTGCCCAAAAGACTTTACCGTATGGAAGGCCCAACTAGTTAACCTTGTGAGGGAGGTCTTTGCTGCCAGGGTGGGGGAAATGGGCACAGCGGCCCCTCTACCGGAAATGCCTGCCACCCCCAGCACTAACGTTAGTGGCGAGAGTGATAGTACCGGGGAGCCGGCAGGGGGTTGCCGTAGGGTTACGGATCTCCAGCCGCGACCAGGAAACGCTTTCTTTGCAGAGACGGTGGCCATACAAGCCTGCTCGGAAGATTCCTCTTTGCTGGCTTCTGCTCAAAAGGTAGACTCGGCCGAATGCTCGGTCAACAGGTACTTTGAGGAGCCTCCTGAGAAAATTTCTTGTGATCCATTGGCCTATTGGGCTTCACGTGATCACATGTGGCTGGATCTGTCGCACATAGCCCGCCAGTTCCTCAGCTGTCCTCCCACCAGCGTGCAGAGCGAAAGGGTCTTCAGCCTAGTGGGAGATGTAGTCACGCCCCACCGCAGCTTGCTGGACCCTCAAACAGTTGAGAAACTGGTCTTCCTGAAGGCCAACCTTCCCGTGTTGAATTTCCCTGATTTGGATTTTGACACCGACGCCTCCTAGAACAACAGTTCTCCTCCTTTAAGCAGCTCTGCTTCTGATTAACTTTGGCTATTTCTGTTGGGGGGCGGGGGGGTTGCCCCTTTGGCCTATGTCCAACAACTCTCTCCTCTATCCTACCATGCTTTCCTTCCTCTCTTCCCTTCCGTTCTCGTCTTTATCATCACACACCGTTGCCCACTTTCGTTTTTGGGTAAATCAATCTCTAGGGGCCGTTCCCTGAGGTTCCTATAGGTTTTGTCTCCTGTAATAATGATTCTGGATGGGAAGAAGGATATTCTGGGGGAACTTAGTCCATAAAAGCCAAGGGAGGAAATGCTTCCGCTTTGGGTTCAGAACGGATTACATTCAAATCTCTACCCTTTTTTTGTCCAAAAATATTTCGGGAATGAGCCATGACTGTTAGGTCTTCTCCAGATCCTCGCAGTTCCTGTACAGAAAGAACATTGTTATAATTGATGTGGATCCTTCGGTAAGACATATTTGGTGAAGGAATACGGCAGAGTCTCACTTTACAGAGATAACGGTCCATCAGAACCTTTGTGGCTGTGTCTTGCCGCATTAAGTAGTACACCTCGGCCTTGGCCACCACTTCTCTAAATTTTCATTTCACTGTCCCATCGCCTTGAGCGGGTGTGGTCGACGCAGTGGCCGCGGGACGGCCGAATAATGGTCCCCGCGCCCTCTGGCCGCGCACGCGGACGGTGCCGTTTGCCAGTCAGGGCGTGTGCCTTTGCGGCTGCTATTGATGTGTGGGCACAGGTTCCCTGGCTTCTGAAGTGTTTTTTGCTGGCTTGTTGGCTGGACGATAGAAGAGGGTGGAATCACCGCAGAAAGTGGGACACCTCGGCCTTGGCCACCATTTGTCAAAATGGTTGTCTAGTGTCCCATCACCTTGAAAGGCTGTGGTTGACGCTGTGGCCGCGGGACGGCCGCCTTTGGGTCCCCTCGCCCTCTGGCCGCGCACGCGGACTGTGCCGTTTGACCGTCAGGGCGTGTGCCTTTGCGGCTGCTATTGATGTGTGGGCGCAGGTTCTGTGGCGTGGGAACTGCTTTTTGCTGGTTTGTTGGTAGAACTATAGAAGAGGGTGGAATCACCGCAGAAAGTGGGACACCTCGGCCTTGGCCACCATTTGTCAAAATGGTTGTCTAGTGTCCCATCACCTTGAAAGGCAGTGTACTCGACGGTGTGGCCGCGGGACGGCCGCCTTAGGGTCCCCTAGCCCTCTGGCCACGCACGCGGATGGAGCCGTTTGCCCGTCAGGGCGTGTGCCTTTGCGGCTGCTATTGATGTGTGGCCGCAGGTTCTGTGGCGTGGGAACTGTTTTTTGCTGGTTTGTTGGTAGAACGATAGAAGAGGGTGGAATCACCGCAGAAAGTGGGACACCTCGGCCTTCGCCACTTCTCAAAATTGTCTTCTTTCACTGTCCCATCGCCTTGAGAGGCTGTGGCCGATGCTGTCGCCGCGGGACGGCCACCTTATGGTCCCCTCGCCCTCTGGCCGCGCACGCGGACGATGCCGTTTGCCCGTCAGGGCGTGTGCCTTTGCGGCTGCTATTGATGTGTGGGCGCAGGTTCTGTGGCATGGGAACTTCAGTTTGCTGGCTTGTTGGCAGGATGATAGAAGAGGGTGAAATCACACCGCAGAAAGCGGGACACCTCGGCCTTCGCCACTTCTCAAAATTGTCTTCTTTCACTGTCCCATCGCCTTGAGCGGGTGTGGTCGACAGTATGTGATGCTAATCTTCCGCAGACTCATAAGTAGAGAAACAAACCACTCAGAAACTCTGTATTGCTATTAAAAACAATGAGTTATGTCTTCATGGTTTCTTTTGTCTCAACATTTGTGCTATGTTTGTTTAAGTTCTTTGGTTTCATTTCTACTCCATTAAAGACAATATCTTTCATTATTTTACTTCCTCAACTTTACTGAAACTGTATACCAACAGAAGTCATTTCCCTCTTTCCAGCTCATCTGCTAGAGAACTTTAATAACACCAGACACACACAAGTCTTCCCTCTAGTTCAACTCCATAGAAACATGAACCTAACATCAGAGCCTTAAAACCTTCCTCTTCCAAAAAGCCTTCGAGGACTGTGTGGTGGATCGTTGCCTATTGAAGAATTGGTTGCCAGGCCAAGAGTATTTCACACTTTATTGATTTTTAACTGTCAAACTACCTCATCTCTGTGAAGTATTCAGCCCTCGGACCAGAGCCGTGTTTTTACACCACTGTTTTTTAAGCAGGTAATGCTGTATGCTGACTGTGACAGCAGTTTTATTTTATGTCTTATTGATGCAACATTTTCTTTAATACAGAAGAGTCTCACTAATCCAAGCTAAACGGGCCGGCAGAAGCTTGGATAAGCGAATATCTTGGATTATAAGGACTGATCAAGGAAAAGCCTATTAAACATCAAATTAGGTTATGATTTTACAAATTAAGCACCAAAACTTCATGTTATACAACAAATTTGACAGAAAAAGTAGTTCAATATGCAGTAATGTTATGTTGTAATTGCTGTATTTATGAATTTAGCACCAAAATATCACGATATATTGGAAACATTGACTACAAAAATGGCTTGAATTATCCAGAGGCTTGATGGTTTGCTGTCAGGGAGTGTGCCTTTGTGGCATGGGTTGTGGGGTGTTGGCGTGGGGCCGGCCAACGGTGGCCGGCCCCCCTGGTCTGAGGGGCTTGGGCCCACATTTCAATAGCAGACGTAAAGAAAACACGCCCTTCCCCATGGGTTGTGGGGTGTTGGCGTGGGGCCGGCCAACGGTGGCCGGCCCCCCTGGTCTGAGGGGCTTGGGCCCACATTTCAATAGCAGACGTGAAGAAAACACGCCCTTCCCCTTGGGTGGTGGGGTGTTGGCGTGGGTAGAGGCTAAGGTCGCTAAAGCAGAAAACTTTGTGGGAGGGCCGGGCCGATCTCTCAGGAATGCATGCCGGCCAACTGTGGCTGGCTCAGGGTGGGGTCTTTGCTGCCTGCGGCTTTTTTCTTTCTTTTCTTTTTGCTGCCTCTCGGCCTACGTGGTCGAGTTTCCCACGATGCACCGCATCTCTCTTCTCTCACGGCTGTCCCTCCGCACACTTTTGGGCAATTTTTCCCAGATCCTTCCTTTGGGGCGGGGTCCTCTGTTTTTTTCTCTCTCTCTCTCTAGGGGATGCATGCCGGCCAACTGTGGCCGGCTCAGGGTGGGGTCTTTGCTGCCTGCGGCTTTTTTCTTTCTTTTCTTTTTGCTGCCTCTCGGCCTACGTGGTCGAGTTTCCCACGATGCACCGCATCTCTCTTCTCTCGCGGCTGTCCTTTCGCACACGTTTGAGCTATTTTTCCCAGATCCTTCCTTTGGGGCAGGGTCCTCTGTTTTTTTCTCTCTCTCTCTCTAGGGGATGCATGCCGGCCAACTGTGGCCGGCCCGGCTCAACGTGTGGTCTTTGCTGCCTGCGGCTTTTTTCTTTCTTTTCTTTTCTTTTTGCTGCCTCTCGGCCTACGTGGTCGAGTTTCCCACGATGCACCGCATCTCTCTTCTCTCGCGGCTGTCCTTCCATTCATATTTGGGAAATTTTTCCCAGATCCTTCCTTTGGGGTGGGGTCCTCTGTTTTTTTTTCTCTCTCTCTCTAGGGGATGCATGCCGGCCAACTGTGGCCGGCGCAGGGTGGGGTCTTTGCTGCTGAGATAGACATTGGGGTTCGGATCCCCACGGGGATTTTTTCTTTCTGCTTTTTTCTCCATCTTGGACATTGCGGTTCGGATCACCACGTTGATTTTTTCTTTCTTTTTGCTCCAATTTTTCCCACTCCCCCTGCCAGTGCTTTTAATGGATCCAAACCCTCATGTGTATCTCTGCAGCTAAGCCCCCGCCCTACTGCTTTAGGGAAAGGGTCAGGGGTGTGGGATCCATGCCCCCATGTCTATTTCTGCAGTTTAAGCCCACGCCCTGCTGCTTTGGGGAAAGGGGCGTGGTGGGAGACGGCCCACGGTGGCCGGCTCCCCAGGGGAGTGGGATCCAAGCCCCCATTTTGCCATCAGGCGATAAATCAAACCAACGTCGCACAAATCTTACATTTCTTGGGAGGGGGAGGGGCTTGACCACTGTGGTATAATGGCCTCCAATATGGATGCCTGGGGAAAGTCATTGCGCATTGTGGCAGGCAGCACAATGTGTCTCTTGGCCAATGGCCCCCAATGCCCTAACATTTTGACAGATTTACAGGCACTGAAACAATGTTACACAAGTAGAAGAAGGACTTTCACAGTGAAGGAACCCCTATTGAACAGGAAATAACAATTTAAAAGCAGGAACAGATTTTTTGCAATTGGTAAATAAAGTTTTTTTATATGAACTATAAAATTGCGCAATAAATCTTAGGAAAGGACAAACGCTCTGCAATTTAGCGAACAAACAGGGTGGATTGTGTTCTCCCACTGTACCAAATTTGATCAGTATAGCTGAAAAAATGAGTGCAGGAGAGCCCCCTAACTCCCCCCCCCGGGCTGTTTTTGGGCCACTGCGCATGCGCGTCCGCCATTAACGAATTAATTTAGAAAATAACGAATGTTTGTTAATTTCGAAAAAATTTTGGGGCAAAATTCGGAAATGACTTCAGAAACGAATCGCCACCCCCCCTCTACTTTTGAAACGAGTTTAGAATCAATTTTTTTGTGGATCGCTCAAGCCTAATAGTCACATTGTTGTTGATAATGGAAACTTCCTGGGCTGAGCACCACTTTACCGTTCTGTGGTTGTGCAATCATACTTTACATAGTCTTGTAACTGCATCTTTCTTAACTATTATGGTTCCTTAATTTATTATTATTTTGGTGAAATTATGCATTTTAGAATAAAAACCCAAAAGAACAAAGATATGTTTAAAATAAACAGAAAACAGCAAGCCTGCGAATAACAAGGGGAAGGAGGAGTGGGGCGAGGGAATCCTGCTCCGTGACATTCCTGTTGGCATTCCAGCACAGAAGTGGAATACTAATAATAATACTACTTTATTTGTATTCTGCCCTGATTCCCCAAGGGAACTCAGGGTGGATTCCAGCATACACAAACACAAAGGCAAACATTCAATGACTAGAAACAACAAAACACAGATAAAGATAAAAGCTTCGCCTTCTGGCGCTGAGCGGTAGTGATCATCTCTGGCTCTGGTGAGTGGTGCTCATCTCTAAGCCAAAGACCCTGTGTTGTCCATAGACACCTCCTAGGTAATGTAGCCAGCATGACTGCATGGAGCGCTGTTAACCTTCCCGCCAAGGTGGTACCTATTGATCTACTCACATTTGCATATTTTCAACTGCTAGGTTGGCAGAAGCTGGGGCTAACAGCAGGAGCTCACCCTGGCTCACGGATTTGAACCACCAAACTTCCGGTCACCAAGTTTAACAACTCTGCAGTTTAACCTGTTGTGCCACCACAGTAGATGCATCACAGCAAGGCAATTAACTGGAGCATTGTGAGATTGGGAGCTATTGATGGGTTTCACTCATGAATGGATAAGGATGGGAGAATCACAGAGAGGGAAGAAAATCAGTAGTGGGAGTCACACAGCACTATGTGATAGGGACTCTCACCAAAGGAGACAGTTCAGCTGCAATGCTAGGAGCCCCCGGTGGCGTAGTGGGTTAAAGCCTTGTGACTTGAAGGTTGGGTTGCTTGCCTGAAGGCTGTCAGGTTCGAATCCAACCCGGGGAGAGCGCAGATGAGCTCCCTCTATCAGCTCCAGCTCCATGTGGAGACATGAGAGAAGCCTCCCACAAAGATGGTAAAAACATCAAAACATCCAGGTGTCCCCTGGGCAACATCCTTGCAGACAGCCAATTCTCTCACACCAGAAGCAACTTGCAGTTTTTCAAGTTGCTCCTGACATGAAAAAAAGAAGAAGCTGTAATCCTGGTTTGCCTACCTTGTGTGATAAAGTCCTCAGACTGCTTTCATACTGCTGCTGAACCATGTGACCAACCGTATGGGTAGAGAATGCATTAGAATATGGGCCTTTGTCTCATCCAAACTCCCACCCACTGCAGTTGCTAAATGGTGCACAATGTTGCCCAGGTGTCTCTTTTGTTGTTAATATAAGATTTCTTTTGGATTTTTTTGGTAGCAAGCACCTTTATAGAACTTCATATTGAATAGTGGAACTTGGGATAGTTTGAACAAACTTTCCCTGGTCTTCCCCCATTTCCATAAGGACCACGGGCTACTTAGATTTAGAAAGTGAGTCATCCAGTAAAAGAAACCAAGTAAATATTCCGAGTTAAACCCACACAGCAATGGAGGATCTTACCCATTATTTTTGAAACACTGCCATCACTGTATTTTCATAACATCCCCCAGCCTGAGTTTTAGTAGTTACGCTTCCAGCACCAGAGACACAAAACAGCATGTCTGTCTCCCGACTACTATGCAGCTCTTTTATGTTAGTACATCTATAAAGCTATCTCATCTAAATTTGCCTCGCGAGGCTGAAGTAACCCTTTCTCTCAAAAAATAATAATAAAGCACAGTGGGATGCAAAGCCCTGTTATGAAGATCACATTGCATGCCTTAATAATTTGCCATAAAGAAAACGCATTCTCCTAAAATATATTAGAGCGCTACATTTTGGGGAGTGTAAGATGGGAGGGAATGAGAAGGGAGCTGAAAGACGCCACCAGTGCTATACAGCAAATCCATTAAAACCGGGATCATACTGGTAGTATAATGCCTAGCTGAGTTCAGGAAGACCTCTGGTGCCCTAAAGATCTCATAATTGGCCAAACGTCTTTTGATTGCCGTGCTTGGGTTCACCACTGTACGTGTAAAAATTAATTACCCCAGCAAGCAGCTGCAGCGCTTCTAACGCAAGGGTGTCAACACACTTCGTCTTTCCAAATGGTTCATTCTAGCCTGGTGCTGAAAATGAGCCTCGCCGTAAATGTGATTTGTGAGGCTCATTAATGAAGAGCTAGACCTAATTGACTTCTCTTTGCTTTATGACAACATTTTAAAAAGTTCTGCAACAGCAATGATAATTCTTCTCGACTTCTTTGATGCTGGGATTCCTGATGCTGCATATCCACATTTATAAAATGGATGGTGATACAAAGGAATATTGGTATGCATTCCCCTTTTGCAAGTAGCAGCAGCTTTGGCAGTTATAACTAGCAACTTTCATGCTGGCAGCGTAGTAGTAAACCAGTTCTGGGCTTTACTCAGAAATTTAAAGAAGTGACCCAAACCATTGAACCCTATCTCGTTTAAAGTTCAAACTCAGAAATAGAACAGATTCAGTCTCCTACTGATATGATAACTGCTGTTTCCTGCTGAGCTGTAGCTACAGGGGAGATGTGTCAACTTTATGATAGACTTCCCAATATGGGTTCCTATTTACTGTGCAATATTCCTTCAAAATCCCTCTCTTCCCCATCCGTATAGTCCCATTCAGGCATTTATTTGAAAGGGATTACTAGAATTGGATGTTGGCCAAAGTGATCAGCCCTCAAATCCCAAAGTCCTTAAAGTACGCTAGACCTTAATAATAATATTGGGTGCCGTGCCAAAAGATCTCAGCCGGCATTTGGAAACAATAGAAATTGACAAAATCACAATCTGCCAACTGCAAAAGGCCACCCTACTGGGATCTGCACACATCATCTGAAAATATACCACATAGTCCTAGACACTTGGGAAGTGTTCGACTTCTGATTTTGTGATACGAAATCCAGCATATCTATCTTGTTTGCTGTGTCATAATAAAATAAGTTTATTTTTATATCCCACGTCCATCTCCCCGAAGGGACTTGGGGTGACGTACATGGGGATGAGCACAACATCAACATAGGTTAAAACATAATGCATGGATTAAAACATTATGACATAATAAATATAAAATGACTTAAAACACATCAAATGCTTTAAAAACCTAGACATAAAATACATGTGCAGAGAAAGAAACTTGCGCAGAACTCTGGATAGGGCTCATACATAGTATAAAGGCGATCAGGAAAGGGCTAAGGGATGGTCTTATTAAAACACTGACAGCCTATAAAAATGAGGAGTAGTGATAAAGTGCAATAAGACATTGTAAACAAGCTGGGTATCTAGCGGGATTGTTCACTCAAAAGCACATTAGAACATCCATGTTTTAGGTCCTTATGAAATGTGGACAATGAAGGTGCCTATCTGATCTCCCTGGGGAGAGAGGGGCCACCACCGAGAAGGTCCTCTCCCTCATTCCCACCAACTGCGCTTGAGACGGAGGTGGGAGTGAGAGAAGGGCCTTCCTGGAGAATCCTAAGGCTCGCATGGGTTCACAGGGGAGGAGGCAGTCGCGGAGATAAGCAGTACCTGAACAGTTTACGGCTTTATAGGTGATAACCTGCACCTTGAATAGGGCCCAGAAACTTATCGGTAGCCAATGGAGCTGTAAGGAATTGTAGTCAACGCTTGGTATTCACAGATTCAATCATCCACAGTCGGAAAACATTTTTTTAAATCCCCAAAGTTTGCCATTTTATATAAGGGACACCCATTTTTTACGTCATTGTATAAAATGGGACTTGGGCATCCATGGATGTTTGTATCCAAGAAGTCCTGAAACCCAAACCCAGTGGATACCAAGCACAAAAGTCTGAAGAGAACTCTTTAGCTCAGTGGTTCTCAACCTGTGGGTCCCCAGATGTTTTGGTCTCCAACTCCCAGAAATCCTAACAGTTGGCAAAGCAGCTGGGATTTCTGGTAGTTGTAGGCCAAAACATCTCGGGACCCACAGGTTGAGAACCACCGCTTTAGCTAGAATATGTTGGAAAGTTCCCTTCACCAGGGAGGTTGAATCCTAGGATCTTGTGAAGGCTTTTAAAAACATTTGGCTGTGAAAGAGACCTTTCCTAACATTGACTTCTTCTGGCATGTTGGGGGTAGATGACCCACATGTACTGTATCCATTTTTATGAGCTGTGGAGTCACATTCCTGAAGTCATGTGGTATCACTTTCAGTTTTGGTTGGGAATAAACTAAGAGGAACTAAGGTTAGTGTTTCTGGTTAGAAGTGTTAATTTAGGCAAAAGTGTTGGTTCGCCCTCCTTTTTGCTGCACTTAAAACAAACTTTGGTGATCTCTCAGTGATCTAACCTGGCTCAAGCATATTGGTAACAGATTGTGGCTGCAGTGAGAGAAGAACTATAATGTCTTGTGGCAATTCCCATGATTTTTAGCCTCCATTAAGAAACAAGGATTTATGGGGCATGCTGTCTTTTCAGAAATTTAAGGAAGTCACAAAATAGGGGTTGGGGCCATATGAGGAACACAGACATACCTCCCACATTTTACACAATTGTTCAGGCCTTGTACAAACTAGGGATAATTCTGAAGAGATTTATGCTGTATTGCAACAATGGTTTTTTTTTTGGTTTCTATTTCCCCCTCTTGAAACATTTTAAGAGTAGAACATAACTCCCTGAACAATCAGTATGCTGGCTGTGAGTGAGTCTATCATGATCATTTGTCATTTGCAAACTGCCTAAAACACACAACACATTTTAAAACGAGAAGAGAAGCATCCCAGGTTAACTCTAAAGAGTAAGTCTGAAAACAAAATCACACTTACTCATTGAACCTAAAAAGGAACATAGAAAAGAATTACAGTACAAGAAACCTATACAAAAGGTAACTTACGGAGTGTGGGCCAACATAATAGATAGCAAGAGGAGGATTCAAGAGAAAAGAAGTATGCCTATAATTCTTTCTAAAGAGTTAGATGGGGGGATTTTGATGGCTATGATACCATGCTTGTTCAGGACTCAGGTCCCTGTCCATGTCTGGGAATTATTTTTCTACATTCAAGGAATAAATCCTTGGTCAGACCACTGGGCATCACACTAGGTAGGGTAAAGGTTTTCCCCTGACATTAAGTCTAGCCGTATCTGACTCTAGGGGTTGGTGCTCATCTCCATTTCAAAGCTCAAAAGCCAGCGTTGTCTGTAGACACCTCCAAGGTCTTATGTCCGGCATGACTGCATGGAGCACTGTTACCTTTCCACTAGAGTGGTACCTATTGATCTACTCACATTTGCATGTTTTTGAACCAGGAGGGCTGTGGCGGAGGCTGGAGAGCAAGCCAGCTGCAACCAGCTGCAATGAATCACTCTGACCAGGAGGTCATGAGTTCGAGGCCCACTCGGAGCCTATGTTTGTCTTGTCTTTGTTCTATATTAAAAGGCAATGAATGTTTGCCTATATGTGTAATGTGATCCGCCCTGAGTCCTCTTCGGGGTGAGAAGGGCGGAATATAAATGCTGCAAATAAATAAATAAATAAATAAATAAATAAATAAAATAGGTTGGCAGAAGCTGGGGCTAACAGTGGGAGCTCCCCCCGCTCCCCAGATTTGAACGGCTGACCTTTCAGTCAGCAACTTCAGCAGCTCAGTGGTTTAACCCACTGTGCTATTCGGGGCTCGGGCATCACACTAGGGGTGTAAATTTGCAACTATTTTGTCCTTGCATGTGAGTATGAAAAATTAAAGTATTTTTCTCCCTGCTTTATGAGAAAATTAATATTCCTCAAAAGATTCTCCTGTTTGACTGACACAAACTCTTGTGCAGGAATTATTCTGCGAAGGAAAACCTTTTTTGCACACAAACTTTTTTCTGCACAGTATTTTATGTGCAAGAGACCCATTTTTTCTATAGAAGACAATGACTTGATGTTATAGCATCCCTGGACCTCTATTTGGTGAGGCACCAGAACTTTTGGCAGAGAAGGCTGAAAACAACTCCCAGCATTCCCTAGCATTGAGCCATTGAAATGAAAGTGATGTCAAGCTGCATTAATTCTGCAGCATTGAGGCACCCATATTCCAAAATGCATAGGAACAGGTCATGTGTAATTTAGAGATGGGAGAGGGACTTCACTCATTGGAAATGAAAGGGATGATAAAGTAAGATAGCAAGATGTTAATGGAGGACATTTATTGATATTTTTGAGGGATATGGACAGGGATTGAAGTGAATGAAGTTAAGATGCTGTCAAGAGGAACAGAATGAAAGCGTTTTTAAAAGTCAAATAGAAAAGGGAGACCTTTTTTGACTACAGCAAGGCTTTACCAGGTGCAGCCTATTTTTAGTGCAACTGTAGAAAAGGGCATTAAATGCTTATTGCACTTAGAGGTCTCCTAAGGTAGATAATGATCAAGTCGAGCTCTTTTTAAAGTTTTTCTAATGTCAGATGGGGGAGGGTTTGACTGAAACACTGCTTCATTTTCTTAAGTCAAGTGTCTGGTTATGTCTTTCAAGAGAGTAGTTTAGTATCCTGGCATAGTTTTGACTCTTTCAGATGTGTCTAGTCTACACTGTAGAATTAATACATTTTGACAACACTTTAATTGCAATGGCTCAATGCTATGGAATTGTGGGAGTTGTAGTTTTGTAAAATTGCAATTCCTGTGATTGCATAGCATTGAGCAATGACATTTAAAGTTTAATTGCCACCTACTTCAACTTTGCTGAAATCACCGAATACATCTTGACTAACTTCATTTTGAGCTGAAATAATAGTTGCTTACAATTTTTTATCATGTCAAAAGCGACATGAGAACATACTGCAAGTTGCTTCTGGTCTGAAAGAACTGGACATCTACAGAGACCTTGCCCAGGGGATGCCTGGATATGTTACCGTCCTGCTGGGAGACTTTTCTCATGTCCCTGCAAGCTAGAGCTGACAGATGGGAGCTCACCCCATCTTGCGGGTTCGAACTGGCAACCTTCAGATCAGCAACCCAACCATCCGGCACAAAGGTTTAACCCATTGTGCCACCACGGCTCTTTAGTAGCTTACAATGGCAGGCTTACATGATATCACACACTCTCTCAAATGACCCAGAATTGAACATTTAGCAAAAGAGTAGTGAATTATCTTATTCTTCCTCTTAGAGCCCCCAGGTCTTGTAGTAAGAAATCAGCAAAGAAAATCCGCTTTTCTGATTTCAGATTGCCAATCCTAAAGCAATTTAAGACAATTATTTGTGTTAAACATGTATTGTTTACCATTAGTGTAACTCTATCATAGTAGCTGCTATTCCCCTGTGCCATCATTATGTATATTTTGATTCTTGTGTGTTCAATAGAATTTCCTGATAGATAGCATCGTATGGATTAGGTTTACTGTTTCCAGTTTGTCTCCTGACAACATTCATCAAAGTAGGTGTGGACAACTGTGAGCTTAGGGGGCTACATTAGTTCTGTAAAATCCTACACCATACACATTGCAAAGAAAAATAAAAGAAAAATAGAAGAAAATTTTTAAAAAATCAGAAGTATTTTGGTCCAAACACACTATAGGGGGTATGGGGGCATTTCCACCATGTCCCCCCAAAATTATTTCAGGGCTAGAGTAAAGGTAAAGGCAAAGGTTTCCCCTGACATTAAGTCTAGTCATGTCCGACTCTGGGGGTTGGTGCTTCTGAGCCGAAGAGCCGGCGTTGTCCATAGACACCACCATGGTCATGTGGCCAGTATGGAGTGCCATTAGGGCTAGAAGAGACCCTAAAATGGATGTGTGTGCATGAATGTTCGAAGGGGCCGCAATGGCGCAATGGGTTAAACCCTTGTGCCGGGTGAACTGCTGACCTGAAGTTTGGTGGTTCGAATCCACAAGGAGGAGTGAGCTCCTGTCTGTCAGCCCTAGCTTCTCATGCGGGAACATGAGGGAATCCTCCCAGCAGGATGGTAACACATCCGGGCATCCCCTGGGCAATGTCCTCGTAGATGGCTAATTCTCTCACACCACAAGCGGCTTGCAGTATGTTCTCAATTCACTTCTGACACAAAAAAACCCTTACTCAAGCCACAAGAAGAGGCAGGAAATAATAAATAAACAAATACAATATTATGTTATATTATATTATATATTACATTACCTCCATGTAGGAATGTCAGTCTTTCCATCTGTTTTTCCTTGAATTATAGAATTGTAGCGTTGGAAGAGACCCCAATGGCAATCCAGCCCACCCTTGAGCTATGCAGGAAACATAATCAAAGCACCCCTGAAAGATAGTCATCTAGTCTCTTCTTAAAAACCTCCAGAGAAGAAGACCCCACCACACTTGGAGCCCTCATATCCCACTACAGAACAGCTCTTACCATCTGGAAGTTCTTCCTAATGTTTAAGTGGAATCCCTTTTGTCCTGCAATTTGAATCCATTGTTCCATTGTGTCGTAGTCTTCAGAGCAGCAGAAAACAAGTCTGCTCCATTTTCAATGTGACATCATTTCAAATATTTAAACATGTCTATCATTCCTCTTTCAGTCTTCTTTACTCCTGGCTCTCTAAGGTGTTCCTTGTAGGGCTTGGCTTCCAAACCTTGGATCATTTTGGTTGCCCAAGTTGAGGCGGGGGGGGGGGGGGGGATTGTTTTCTGTTGCTATATAGACTAGAACACAGAGCAAAGAGTTCAAACTATAGGAAAAGAGATTGCAGCTAAATTTAAGGAAGAATCTCCTAATGGTAAGATTTGTTCAGCAATGGAATACATTGCCTCGGAATGTGCTGGAGTCTCCTTCTTTGGAGGTTTTTAAGCAGAAGCTGGACGACCATCTGTCAGGAGTGCTTTGATTGTGTGTTTCTGCATGGCAGAATGGGGTTGGACTGGATGGCCCTTGGGGTCACTAGAATTCTATAATTCTACCAGTCTGGGCATCTTGTCCCTCAGATTCAACTTCTTGGATGCTCAAGCTGACATATGAAAGAGAATACCATTCCCACTCATGCCAGGCATTTAAAAAGACTCGGGCATGTTTTGTAATGCTGTGCACCAGTACCCATTTCTCCAGTTTCACCCATTCTTTCATTCCTTTCATTTCGGGCATGAGCCAAAATGGGAACCCCTCCTCCGAAACAAAAATAAGTTCAGTACAAAAGAAAGCGGGAACAGATGGAGAGGAAAACATCTCAGAATTAGTGGTGTTTTAAGCCCTATCTTTAAATTCACTTCTGTTCTGCAGATGGAGAGGAAAATATCTCAGAATTAGTGGTATCTTAAGCCCTGTATTTAAACTCACTTGTGTTCTGCAGATGGAGAAGAAAACATCTCAGAATAAGTGGTATCTAAAGCCCTGTCTTTAAACTCACTTCTCTTCTGCAGATGGAGAGGAAAAAAATCTCAGAATTAGTGTTATCTTAAGCCCTGTCTTTAAACTCACTTCTCTTCTGCAGATGGAGAGGAAAACATATCAGAATTAGTGACATCTTAAGCCCTGTCTTTAAACTCACTTTTGTTCTGAAGATGGAGAAGAAAACATCTCAGAATTAGTGATATCTTAAGCCCTGTCTTTAAGCTCACTTTTCTTCTGCAGACCGAGGAAAAAACATCTCAGAAATAGTAGCATCTTAGGCAACTCTAATGCTTTCAATCCAAGTCGTTATGAAGGATATAAGTACAAACCATGCCATTGGCAAAAACTGATGGGAAGGGGAAGGGAATTTGCCCCCATTGCAGCCAGTTAAAGGAGTGAAATAGTAGGGATGGGCACTGGGCTATGTGTGTGGTGTGTGGAGCATCTTTGACATTTGGAAGGAAGGAATGGTGCCCTCTTACTCTGCCCTACCTCCCGCCTACTACTGCTACTGGAGAGGTTAGGGGGGCCAGCTGTGGGGGGAGAGGGAATGTTTTTAAGGATATTTTGTTTATAGAAAGAAAAAAATCCCTAAAATTGGGGGATGATCCAAGTGTTATAAAACTTGATGGACAAAGAGTGGTAGATGTGCCCTCCATGTGTGGCAGTTTTCACCCCTCTGGCCCTAAAACCGAGGGGAAGGGGAGCCTGGGAAGGATGCCCATGTTGGGCAATGGTCCAAAAAATGTTGTTCTTTTGGAGCCAGAACAAAAAAACGCTCATTCAGAAAAGCGCCCATTTTTGGGAGAGGCGCTCAAAAACAAAAACGGGGCTTTACAAATGAAACAAACCGAAATGGATATCGATTCTAAACAAATGCACACGACTAATGTTTTGCATGCCTCACAGTGGGCTAGCTTTAAGACCGATGGTGTTTGATTGAAAAATCTGAACCCACAATTTCTCTAGAATCCTGGCAACTTCATTTAGGGATTGTATTTAAACAATGTAAGTCCTCTCTTTCAAGGCTGATTTGAATGTATCCATAAAATAATATTTCCAGGTAGCTGATGATGTTTGCTTTTATATCCCCTTTTTAAAAAAGGGACGTGTCTGCACAAGGCTTCATTTAAGATTCAGCACCATCGTTCCTTGCTTCAGTAATTTTTATATTAAATTATGACCATTAGTGTTCATTCCTCACCCTAAAGGGAACTGATACAAAAAATCACCCGCTTTAATGAATTTGTTCTCAACAGAAAGGAGCCCTCAGTTATTAGAATGCATATAATACTGTTAAAATTAACTTGTCGGGATGTCCCAGAGCTATAACTGGAACCATAAACATTTGTGCTATTTTAAGTTTGCTAATATAATCTTGTAGCTTCTGATAATTTTTAAAGCCATCTAAATGTTCAAAATAAATATGGAAATGTATCCATGTTGGAGGATGGACAGAGAAAGCGGCTTGTACCCAAGTCAGCGGAGTGGTAAATTCATGCTGGTTTTAGTTCAATCTTTAAATAAGCTTACCAAGGTACTGAACAGAACACTACCCACAAAATAGGCTCAGCATCTCAACTCACTCCTTTCAAGTCTGGATTAAAACCCAGGGTAGATTCATAACTTCATTGGCAATAGAGACACCAATATCTCAAGCAGCTGTCTATATTTTGTTCCAGCATGTTGCTTTTCACAGATTCAAAGTTTGGGAAAGTAACATATCTGGCCATTCCTACTCACAATAGTATTTTAATTTCTCTAAGGACTATATGCATTGTTCTACTCGTATATAAGCGAACAAGGTCTTTAGTGCTCTATTTCTCTTTCATACGATTATCTCTCCCATCCCTGCTCCCAGCATACGTTTCTTGATTTGCAATAACTGCAAATTTAGCTCTGTTCCTTGCAGAGGTGGAGGAGATATTGTTGCAATACAGACTGTAGGGCAGAAAAAAACATCTCTTCTTGTAATCCAAAGCGGCTGATCAGATTTAATTAAGATAGCCTCACCCGCTCTCGCTTCTTGCTATTACACCTAGAGGAAGGTAAAGTAAATCTCTTAATTTTAGCCATTCCTACTTAGCAGCTTTATCCTGCGGAATACAAGACAAATAGAAATTGAAAATCAGATGATGGGTTTCTCCCACAGGATGTTTTTCAACAAATCCTCAAGAGCTATTCTAAGTATAAAGACAGAAGGGGGGATTTTGTGCGCTGCAGGAGATAGGCATTATGGACCATATGGAATTGTGTATTTTTCCTCACATCATGCTTTGCTAACACCACTGTTAATAATAATAATAATAATAATAATAATAATAATAATAATAATAATAATAATAATACAGTGTATTTGTTACTGGCTGTTATTATGGTTCAAGGTGAGGAAAAACATAATTCAAATACATAGACAAAACAAAAAGGGCATAAAATACATACAAGAAAGATTAAAACACTAATACTAATAAAATGTAAATGTAAATTTCATAGTTTAGAATTGACTAGGTAGCTCTACCACAAGCGATAAGACTTTTCATAAAAGTCTGAGGAGCTTAATGGATTTTATCTAAATCCACCCATGTACGTACATTTAAGCTGTCTTTAAACTGTTTCAGCTGGTTTTAAACCAACTTCCTGGATTGTTTCATATATTTGAAGCCCGTTTGAAGCATTCAGATTGCTTTCAGTTGTTTTCAGTTGTTTGACTTTATTGTATGCTGCCCTGAGGTACTTGTATATAAGGTGGGATTTACATATTATTTTAATAAATAGGCATTTCAGGTCTTGTTGCAGAGATTTCAGTGCCCTATAGTCATGGGATGACAAAGGACTTGGGATTTTATTGTACAGGGGGAGGCAAATGGGCTTTGAAGGAGGTGATGTCCTCATATATGACAGTGTCTGCATCCCATTGCCAGTCTGCCTCCTCTCCGTGATTAACCCGTCCCCTTCTCCTGATAGGAAAGCCTGTCAATAGCTGCCAATCCCACAATATTCCCATCACCTCCCTGTTATTTATTTATTTATCATGTCATAAGCAAATTGAGGATGCAGTTATAATGTATTTAAAAACACAAACAAAGTTAAAAACTTGGCATTATGCTAAAGGCCCTTTGACCAGAAGCTGGCCATTTCACATGCCTCTGGTGTCGCTGTGAGAAGATCCTCCATTGTGCATGTGACAAGGCTCAGACTGCATTGTAGTAAGTAGTCTGTGGTTTGCTCTTCTCCACACTCGCATATCACGGGTTCCCCTTTGTAGCCCCATTTCTTAAGGTTAGCTCTACATCTCGTTGTGCCAGAGCACAGCCTGTTCAGCACCTCCCCGGTTGCCCAGTCTTCTGTGTGCCCAGGAGGAAGTCTCTCATCTGGTCTCAGCCACTGATTGAAGTTCCGAGTTTTAGCCTGCCACTTTTGGACTCTTGCTTGCTGGGGTGTTCCTGCAAGTGTCTCCGTAGATCTTAGGAAGCTATTTCTTGATTTAAGGCATTGGCTTGCTGGCTTATATCCGAACAGAGGATGGGCCAGAGATGTCAATGCCTTGGTCCTTTCATTACAGGCTTCTACTTCCCAATGGATTTCAGATGGTGCAATACCAGCTAAACAGTATAATTTCTCCAGTGGTGTGGGGCGTAGACATCCTGTGATAATGCGGCATGTCTCATTAAGAGCCACATCCACTGTTTTAACATGATGAGATGTGTTACGTACTGGGCATGCATATGTTCCAGCTTCTCTCTCCTCCTTCCACTTTGTCCCTGTTAATTCATCAGGAAAGGATAGCAGGGAGGCAGAATTTTGTCTATCCCAGTAGCCTCAGGCAAATGCAATGGCGTAATGAAATTGTGTCCTTTATATAAAATGGAAAAAAAAAAACGAGGTTTACTTTTTGGAATTTTTTCTTCCCAAATGTGTTCGAATCATGATTTGTTGAATCTGTGGACAAAGAATCTATGGATACAGAAATCTAACTGAAAAGGAGACAGATTATTTTTCTTCCTTGTTTGACAAAAGGCACTCATTTACACACAAAGGAGGAAATTTAGACTGAACAGCACAATCTCTTGCAGCCATGAGGAAGTCCAAACTCCATAATCAAAAGGAAAACAATACGCCGGGATTGCCTTTTCATTTGTCGGCTGCTTTAGGATGATCAGAAACTATTGTCAGTCATAAAAGTAAGAGAATAATATAATATTATGCATATAACTGGACCCATGTTCAACAAACTCATATAATAAGTGGACATACTGCAGTTAAATTTAAGTAGTCACCTGTTAGTTTGTTATGGCCTTCCATCAAAGTGGAACAATTTAATTTATTGGTTGATGACAATCATTCTCAGAACTTTGAAATAACTAGTTAAATTTAATTAGCTATGTAAGACAACACCCCCCTCCCCTCCAATCAGGCTCAACTAACTGTTATTGGGGGGCAGCAAATAAGAGCTTTTGTCTTGTTACTTTTTGCAAAGGGTAGATGGGGAGTCCCCACAAGAAGAAAGGCGGGGCATAAATAAAGATAACAACAACAACAACAACAACAACAACTTACCCAATTCTAACACCTCTCCAAGACTTCCTGCCCTTTAGAAGTTCATTGGTATCAAGATAAACATGTATCTCAGACCCTACTAACAAGACATGATAGTGGAAAATTGATTTGCCATTTTAAAAAACAAAAATAAAATAAAATAAACAAATACCTTGAAAGCAATTCTTTGAAAAGCTGTATGAGAAAGTGGCCTCTGGATCCTATTTTCATGGTCCCAAAACCCTCAGTTTCAGGGAACCACTAGTCTCCAATTTTAAAACAATTTTTCAGAGCAACATTAAGCTATATTTACCCTAATGAAAGGACGTCAAACTAATTATCATCAAGGACCACATCAATCTTATGGTTGCCTTCAATTGGCCATTGAATACATGGATGGAGAATATGAGAATACAGAGTAACAACGATAAGTTTTGTACATAGTAGTCAGTGCCCTTTAGGTTTTGCCCAATTTGGGCCCCAATGAATGACAACTCCCATCACTTTTGATTATCTGCTATGTGGACTGGGGATAATGGGATTGTAACCCATCAGCAGCTCTGAAGTTGGAGAAAAGACATTTTAAAGTCAGACATTGTACCCACAAGCCTTATATCTGCAAACCCAACTATCCTGACTAAACAAACAAACAGCAGCCTTCCAGATGTTACTGTATTGCAGCTCCCATCAGCTCTAGTCATGATGTCTAATGATGAGGAATACAGGAATTGTAGTTCAGTATCTGGGGAGCCACATATGGGATGGTGGGTTGGATTTGGCCTGCAAGACTTGAGTGTGATACATGTGCCCTAAACTATAAACAATGTCTCTAATGCATGAAAACAATGGATGGAAATGCCTGCCCAGGCATCCTAGGACCTCATAATACTCTCCCACCTACTGGCATTTTCTCTACAGTCTCCCTCAAAATGGCAATACATTTCCTGTCACTATTTTGAGAAGGACTATAGAGGAAAAGGGAGGTGCTTAGGCTTTCTTTCTAAGAGTTACAGCCCAAGTGTGTGGATGGACTGGGTGGATATTGGCCTGACACTTTAACATTGATAGCGCGGACCCCCCCCCCCTTTTTTTATAATTCATCTGACCTGCGGCGGGGAGTTCCGCAAATCCAGATCGCCTGCAAAGTGGGAGAACGTTCAGACCGCAACAAATTATTATTAAATTTTCTTTTCATTGCCCTGACACTGTAACAAATCCTTGAATAAAAAAGGTATCCTTTCCTGTAACCTGAAATCCTCTCCAGTGGTTATTTTGTTTTCCTTTCTTGACTCCCTCGCATGAAATCCTCCCCCCTTCCTCCATTAACCTCACCGCGTTCTCCTTGCCTTATAACAACATGGCGAACGGAACAATTTAACCCATAACTTAATCAAAAACATTCCCAGCATGCCTATCTTTTATATTTAACACTCTTTGAGGCTCCTGGTTCCAATACAACCAACAGCGCTGAAATTCGTCCATTTTAAAGCATTGAAACAGCTGACTGTCAAAAAAAGAGAAAAAGCCGGCTCCCGATGGCTCTCTTGCAGCCGCCGCTCCTCGGCTCCTGCGGCTGGCAGATTTCCTTTGCAGGGACATAAGCTCTCCCCAGGGCTGCTGGTGGCAGACTGCCATTCCTTGGGAGAGAAATGTAGTTTCCTCAAGGACCAGCCGCGATCCTCCTCCGTTCATCCATTCATCTTCATTTTTATGAATGACCGGACTTCTCATTCATATGTTTGCCTTCAGTTCTATGAATCGCCGGGCTACCAAGAACTGGAATCAACAGGAATCCTTTTGCATTATTATTGCCTGAACTGCTTATGAACTTCCCATGAATTGCATGCTTATATGTTTATGAAATATTGGGATCAATTCTTTATTAACTGATTAGCCAAAGGTGACTTGATCTGTGGGCTCCCTGGAAGACCCCCAAATTCATGTATTTCCCCTCTATATATATAATATTACAAAAAAGGAAACCGGGTTTTCTCTCCCCTTTAAAACCGGAGGGAATCTGAATCTCCTCCCGGTCCTCAGGCAACCCGCGATATCGCCAGATTGTTTACCCCCCCCCCCAGCCTATACTTCCACTCAGAACTCACTCAATTTTGCACCAAGAATCACCATAATTCATATTTATGTCTAAAATCGCCTAACCTTTAAAAGACAACCAACAGAGATCATTTTTGACCATTCCCTCTCTGATCATCAGCTGATTGTCAAACTGCGTTCTTTGCCTAAATCGCCTCCCGCCGTGCGTTATTAGCACAGGAAGGGAAAATAAGCTATAAACGCTAATATTTAGTATATTTTTCGGCAATTTTGGGTGGAAATTGATAAGATATGATTTTCTATATTCCCTAGTATACTTTAATCAATGAAGGCACAGTCTGAACTCTAGCTGACCCCGGAAATTCCTGCCTTCCCTCACCCTAAAATTCTGGGCTTCAAACATATAAGAAGGTAAACTGTCACCAAAAAAGATTTAATCTATTTTGCAACTGCATGGCCCATAGCCAGAGATTGACCCCTAGATCGGAGCAGTCCCCGGGGTGACAAAGTCTCATATGGTAATGTTGACCACAATCCCATCCTGGACCCCTGGGGAGCCAAAAGGAAGACTCCCCACTGGTCCTGCCTCCGTAATCGCATAGTGTCAATATAAACTGACATCTCCGCCACACCTCAAGGTGTTCATGAACTGTATACGTGCATAAAGGACCCCGGACATCCCAAATGACCCTATTCAAAAACAGCAATAATCTTAAGATTATCTTGGAAGGCGCTAGCCTCGGGTGATCGCTTTGCATAAGATAACTCCAATGATTCATTCACCAGAACCCATTGTCTAGCTGATTCCCGCCTTCCCCAACCTGATTGGCCCTGGCAGAGGCGAAGGTTGTCCCTCATTGGCTAAGGCGCAGAGCAGGAAGCCTAGCTCCTGCCTAGTGTGACACCCTCGACCTATCAGCAGCCAGATGAGCGGAGGGACGGGGCGGGAAGTTCAAATAGACTTCAAACTTGTAAAATGTATAAAATGGCTTTATTTCCAATGTATCGTTACATCTTGCATGTCGATCTATCGCTGCTCGATGTCCGTTCAGCTGAATCGCTTTAATAAACACTTTGGCAGTTTTTCCTTCAACTTGGCAGAGTCTTTTCCTTTTGGTCTCAGGTAAATTTATATTCTGGGTTATTTTCTGTTTCCCTGACGGCTCGCCAAGGTTCGTTCCCTCCTCCTCGGAGCGGTCGGATCTCCCTCACAGGGCAGATCTGGGCTAATTGCGGTCTCGATAACAACATCAGAAACCAGAAACCTCTGTTGTTGCACAGAGTTATACCTGCAGACTGCAGATACAACAAAGACACAGTGAACTGAAATTCTGCAAAATATATATGCAGTTTTTTACACTGAACAATTTGGGTGAAATATAAGCATGAACAGCCTGAAAAATGGATTTGATGTTGACAAATCATGCTAATGTAGGATAAGTGTACAGCAGATTAGGGACACACAAGGCTAGATGCACAGATAAAGGTATTCATGGTCATTTTGCATCAGCCCAATATCCATCTAAATAGTAGGCAAATGTTCAGTGCAGCAGAGTGAGAAAGATCTGAGGTTGGCTGTTCAAGGAATAAAGGGCTAGGATTAGGAACAATAATCCTTGTATCTGCATGCCATTTGATATTCCATTGCAAAAACAAAATGCTCAGCAGTTATACTGAAAACAATTGTGGAGTTTGTGGAAGTGAAAGTTTGTTTCCAAGGTACCAAACCCCCCAAAAATTGAAAAATGAATTATGGTGGCAGCACATTGTTGGTTAGAAGTAGAATATTATGTATAGAACAAAACTATCAAAATGGATCAAATCCCTCTGGTATAAGACCCGGGGCTGTGGCACAGACGGGAGAGCAAACCAGTTGCAATTAACTGCAATGAATCACTGACCAGGAGGTCATAAGTTCGAGGCCCGCTCGGAGCTATGTTGTTTGTCTTTGTCCTATGTTAAAAGGCATTGAATGTTTGCCTATATGTGTAATGTGATCCGCCCTGAGTCCCCTTCGGGGTGAGAAGGGCGGAATATAAATGCTGCAAATAAATAAATAATAGCATTTTATAGCTAAGGAACACATATCCTCCGCATGTTTTTTATTCTTATAAAATTTATTCTTCCCAGGTTCTCCTCTCCATCCAGCCTCATGCAAGCTTTCTTCCAGGAAATGTGAGGCCTCTCCATTGCAGATTGATCAGATGAATGTGGGATCTTTTCGGGAACAAGCTTCACAACTGCACCAATTTGACAATCTATGGTCCCACAATCTGTTTACAAAACACACATCCCCAATGCACACTGCTGCCAGAAGCAGCATGTTAAAACTCACTGGAAAGTCCAGAATAAACCAGAAAATTCACTGTAGTGAATCAGTGGATATCCCATGCAGAATCCAAAACTGAAAAATGCCGAGCGCTTGTAAGAACTAGCTCTGGCACACCTTAACAGAGCTGGCCAGAAGGTAAACAAGCACCTTCCCCTGAGAGAGGAAACCACATTATTCCCATGGGGATGCTCACTTTTGACCCTTTGTTCTCATTTCCCGTGCCCTGCCACAGTCCAGTGCTGATTTTGAATGGGCATGAATATACACATAGCACATTTGAGTGGACCAAGTAAAAAAAAATGGGGTTTGCTTCCAATCCATAATCAATGGATACTGTTGTGATGTGCAAGTATTTGAAGAATTTGCATGAGAACTGGACATTGGTGTCTGCACAGAAGGAGATCAGTGGGAGGCAAACTAACTCCTTGGTAATCCCTGGGGAAGTAGAAACAGTTTAGACTGCTCAAAATATATTTTTATAATATTTCGGAATAAATTCATACAAGAGATGGGTGGGATTCAGTTGAACCTCTCAACTGCAGAGGTTAGCCAACTGCCTGGTGAATATCCAAACCCCCAGGAAAGTATTCATCAGGTAGGGAATCAGAGCTGAAGAAAGACCAAATTTCTTTAATATCTTTCCCCCCTATTTGAACCATGACTTTTATTCCAATGTATCTTTCAGGAATGATTCGTCCTATGTGCCTCCCAAGAAAGAAAAGCTTGTAAAAAGGAAGTGGGGAAAAGGAACCAAATCCTGGCCATTTCCAGCTGGACATCCAAGGAATAAGAGTCGTTGGTCATTTGGTCAGCAGAAAAAACAGCATGATTATGGCAGCAGTCATAGAGTCAATGGACAGCCTTGTGCCACCGGAGCACAAATCATGGCCCGCCGAAGTCTCTTTCCTTTGCTAGTTCAAAGGCTGCTTGTTGGAAGTGATGTCCTCCATGTCCAAGCCATAGGCCAGGTCTGCCAGTAACCACAACTGGTTCTTCACTCGCAATTCACAGTTTCCAGAAACGTCTCCACCATTGCCGCTGTCATCGTCCTCGCCGTTGCAATCTCCGCTGCCCAGATGGTCATCCCTTTCCATTTTGTCAGTGGTCAGAAAATTATGCAGCCATTCCCAGCAGATACAATACTGCTCCGCTTGGGATACTGAAGACAGTGTTGCTGACAAACAGACTATGAAGGCAAACCCTATAGACCAGGAGAAAACCGTGTCCAGTCGGAGAACGAAACTCATCACAAAGCTGAAAGCCTACAGCAATTTATATAGCAGCCTTCTGGAGTATATCTGCAGCCATAGTTCCACCATCCAGAACAATACCGTATGCTGGAACAGTCAAGAGGTGGTCAAAAGATACAGCCACCAGGCCACAAAGAGTGGCATTCGAGGCCAAGGAGGCAACCCTGAGGCCAAGGCGAATTGCCGCGAACCCATAATCAGCCAGATCATCGAGAAGCTGAAACACATCAATCAGCTCTTGAAAGGAATATCCATCCTGCACCAGAGGGATTTGGACAAAATGAAAAGGGACGACCATTTCTCTTAATGCCTTTAATGCATTTTGGCTTTAAAAGTTGTAAACACAGCAGGGTCTCTTTGCTCAAGCCTATTATAGTAATTCTTTTTATGCCACTATCAGGTATGTCATTCACTTCTATGTTTGCATTTTTCATGTTTAAATCACTAAGAGAAATTTGTTTGCACGCTATCCTCCCCTGTCTCAAAAGAGAATATGTGATCATAAGGCAAGAGGAAAATTTCCCCTTTGGTGTCTGCTCGTCTACAGATTCTCCCTCTGTTCTTTATTTATACGACACTTTTAACTACCATGGAATTTTATGATTAAAAAAATAAACGGTACCCTGAGGTAATGGTTCCCCTCCGATAGATTATATGACGTGGTGAAATTGCTCATTACGGACTGTAATTCTCTATGAGTTCAGAGACCATTAGTTTAATTCCTTTTGAGGGCACATGTGGTGGAAGACTTTAAAATGGACCGAGTTTGACCAATTAAAGGATACTGCATTTTGGACATGGCATGGCATTACTGGCACGCCAATTACTATTTATGGGACAATTACATCTGCACTCTGACAATTTCATACAACAAGAATCTGAAGCAATCGTTTTATGGTGGCTTCAGTCCCTGTAATTTATATTTCCAAAACATAATGACTAAGAAGTGTCACTTTTCATACTGTATTGTGATTCTTTTTGCAGCTCTCTTACCTGAAATGAATCAGGTGAAAAGAACGATATTTTGACTTACAATGAAGACTTTTGTTCTGAATGTACACTCCAGTGTGAATTTCAGTACACATGCCATATCTGCAAGGAGTTAGAGTGCAGCTTTACTCTCATAGTTATGTCATAATTGCACAATGCTGATTTATTACTAAATTGTAATGTTGCACAACTGATCATGCAAATTAAGGGGATTTTTTTTTGCATCTTTACAAATAATTAAAAGACGAGGCCTGGTGAATAAAGTATCCAACTTTATTTAGGGAAATAAATGCATTTCTTTCATCTTGATGGACCAGATCCCAGAGAGAATGAAAACCCTGACCCACTCTTTTACAACTTAATATAGTTTTTTCTGGCTGCCAAGTCATTATTGCAAAGGGCATGGGCTGGGAAAAACCAAATGAATGTATACCTGCATGTGCAATGGCACAAGATGAGCAGCCTTGGAGTGAATGCTGACATTCTGTATCAGATAAAACATCCAACTGTTCTCTTAGGGGAATATTGCCATTGTTTATTTGTCATTTTTAGTAGCTGTGAATGTCCTATAGAACTTTTATGAAAGTTGATGATTTAGTTATGTATGTACATACATAATTTTTATTAAAGATTTTCATTTTTGAATGAAAGAAAAAAGAGAAAGAGATTAAAGATGTAGAAAAAGATAGAAAAGAGAAAAGTGACTTCTAACTTTTTTTCTAACAGCCATGCATAATACATTAATACCTGCATGTGCAATGGCACTGTTATCGACCGCGTGTGGGGGATCGGGCCCCTTTAGAAGGAAGCCGATCCGGTCCTGAGGGAACGGACCTTGGCGAAGCCAAAAGAAGAATATAAGCCGCAATACAACCTGAAGCCTGAAATGAAGAAGGTCCGCCACGTTGAAGGAAAATCCGCCAAGGAGTTTTATTGAGCAATTCAGCTGAAAAGGACGCTAATAGTGATCATTCAATCTACTAGCGTAACATATGTTTCAAATAAAGTCATATTTATACAATGTTTCGGTCTGACAGCCCTTTGAATTTCCCGCCCCGCTTCCCTGCCCATCTGATCGTGGATAGGCTGAGAGGTTGAACGAGGCGGGCTTTCGTTTCCCGCCTTGCCCTGCTGGCCCAATGGGGAGCCGTTTTTTGTCCCCCCTCGGGCCAATCAGAGAGGAGGAGGCGGGAGCTATAGAAACAATGCGGTGACCGGACAGGAAACATCGGATTAATTCTGGCCCAGCCAATTTCTAAAGGAATTAATGACACCCATCAAGGATGTCCGGGGTCCTGTCACGTTCGCAGATTTTAGATATGTCTTTGGGGTGTCAGACAGGAAGTAGTGATGGGTGGTGATGAGCCATCATTGACGGCCCCACAGGGTGCCTTCCTGCGGCGTCCTGGCCTGAGATGTGACAATGTTTGCCTTGGGGGCGAGTCACCTTTAGGAGTTTGGTGACTCGCCCTATATTGTCCATGCGATCGGAATGAGATGGGATTAAACTGTGGCAGATTATCCTTTTGTTTTTGGGAAGGGAGGTTTGAGTCATGGGGCTAGAGTTCAGGTTGGGGTCACAATATTTCCCATTTGATTTCATGATCTGCCAATTATATGGGATAAAATGAAAATTAAAAATAAAGTTGGAATATAAACCCAGCTGGGAAAAACACATATTTTCCGGGGATCCCAAAGAGTATAAATACATATAGGCAGATAGGTAGATAAAGGAGATAAAAGAGAATCCATAAAGGTGGGTGACATTGCATAAAGGGGAATCATGAATGATATAAACAATAGAAATAAGCAATAGAAAACATTTGATAAGGACGAAGTTCACAACATCTGGGGAATCCAATATAGAAGTGGGGTTCAAGCAGCATGATTTCACAATTCATGAAGTTAGCCCAACGATTTGAAATTCATACACAGCGAGTCATGAGTGTGTCCAAGTACATAGAATATGAAAATTCACAAATGCATGAGGAGAAAGAGTTCATAGGGAATTCATAGAGATGGCATGGGGAAGGGGCACATATGGGTTAGTAAGTCTTTGGAGGTATAGGATTTCATAAGTCCAAGGGTAGGTCTGGGGAAGAATGTTCTTCTTCTTCATAAAATCACAAAAGTATGCATGGAACGTGGAGTGCACCCGTCCGTCACCCCCTGGCAGCTGTAGAGGGTGAGGGTCCTTGGAGAACTATGTCTCCCCCGTGAGAGAGCGATCCCCCTATCCCCAATTCACAGAAAGGGGCTAGGGAAAACCATTCCGCGGGTCGCGGGGAGAGGAAAACCCGGGATAAGGCAGCAGCTTGGCTTGAAAGGAACTGTCGGTCCCGTTTTGACAGTCAGCTGATGAGGTGCCGAAAACTGGACCGATTCCGGTTCTGCTGGTTGTCTTCGAGTCAGGAGCCTTAGAAAGGGTTAAGACTAAAAGAGGAGCGTTCTAGGGGTAATTTTGATAGAGATATGAGCCAATTTATATCGACCGCCATGTTAATCTATGGCAGGGAATCTCAGCCGGAGTTAAAAGGACGGGAGGGAGAGAGAGCGATTGCATGCGAAGGAAGGAGTCAGGGAAAGATACAAAATAACCAGATAGAGAGTGTTATTGTTAAAATAAATGCTACTTTTATTGGGGGGATTTGTTACATAGTTCAGGGAAGAGGAAAATGAAGGAAAAAAAAGGTCTTTTGATAATAGTCTGTTGCGGTCCCGCTCCGTTCTTTTGGAGAGTGATCTATGGAACTCTCTGCTGCGTTTTTTAAATCAATTTGAAAGCGGGGGGGGGGGGGGGCGACCGTCATCAGCACTATCCTTTCTAAGATAGAAGACTACGATAATGCCTACAAAAGAGAACCTAGCTGTTAAAATTGAACATTTTAGCTGAAATTGACAAAATATTTGCTGTGATAAGAGAAAATAATAATTAGAATTAATTTCAAAGGACTTGTAACCTCTATTTGGTATGATAACTTTGAGTTTTGATAATTAGGAGGTTTAGCTTAACAGAAGAAGCGTTTGTTGTGGCCTTTAACTTGAGAAGTAAGATTTTGATAGTTTAGCTTTATAGTCATTGTAAGCAAAGTTGAAAATCATTAACTGTTTTCTATGTTTCTGGATGTTTGGTTTTCTTTTCTCTCTCCTTTTCTTTATGAACCTCTGCATACGGTTATCTGAAAAATGTTAATAAAGAATACCCCTTTCTGAAATTGACATGGTATTCTTTCTTTGCTAACCTAAATCTAAAAATTGTCAAAGCCAAAAGTTATCAAAAGTTTTTTTGCAAAAAGTCTATGAAAAGTTTCTGATCTTGTCAAAATGTCTCTCAACAATTTTTCTCTAATCATGGCTGATAATTTATCCATTTCAGCTAAATCAGTGAGCTGCGGTGGTGCAATGGTTAAACTCTTATGCAGGCTGCACTGCTGACCTAAAGGTTGGGTTGCTGACCTAAAGACTGCTGGTTTGAATCCACAAGATATGGTGAGCTCCCATCTATCAGCTCTAGCTTGCAGGGACAGGAGAGAAGCCTCTCAGCAGGAATAGCGTCTAGATCCAGGGAAGTTATGCTCCCCCTCTATTCTGCCTTGGTCAGACCACACCTGGAATACTGTGTCCAATTTTGGGCACCACAGTTGAAGGGAGATGTTGACAAGCTGGAAAGCGTCCAGAGGAGGGCGACTAAAATGATTAAGGGTCTGGAGAACAAGCCCTATGAGGAGCGGCTTAAAGAGCTGGGCATGTTTAGCCTGCAGAAGAGAAGGCTGAGAGGAGACATGATAGCCATGTACAAATACGTGAAGGGAAGTCATAGGGAGGAGGGAGCAAGATTGTTTTCTGCTGCCCTGCAGACTAGGACACGGAACAATGGCTTCAAACTACAGGAAAGGAGATTCCACCTGAACATCAGGAAGAACTTCCTCACTGTGAGGGCTGTTCGACAGTGGAACTCTCTCCCCGGGGCCGTGGTGGAGGCTCCTTCTTTGGAGGCTTTTAAGCAGAGGCTGGATGGCCATCTGTCGGGGGTGCTTTGAATGCGATTTCCTGCTTCTTAGCAGGGGGTTGGACTGGATGGCCCATGTGGTCTCTTCCAACTCTACTATTCTATGATTCTATGATTCTAGGATGGTAACACATCTGGGCATACCCTAGGCAACGTGTCTATAGATGGCCAATTCTCTCACACCAGAAACAACTGTTCTCAAGTCGCTTCTGACATGATAAAAAAGTTAAATCAGTCACTTTTAACAGTCATTCATTCCTGGAAGCTAATACTGGATCCCATAACTCTATTCCAACTGCTCATCCATAAATCCCAACAAGAGAAGTTCCTATTTGAGCTTTCTGGCAACAGGAAAGAAATAGCTGAAATTATTTTTGCTTCCTTTAAGAAGAAAGCTAAGGAAGTACATCCCTAGTGCCTTCAAGTTGACTATCAACTTATGGAAACTATGAATTTACTAGAGTTTTCTTAAGGTGCAGCTACACTGTAGAATTAATGTAATTTGACCCCACTTTAACTGCCATGGCTCAATTCCTGAGAATCCTGGGGGTTGTACTTTGGTGAGGCACCAGGATTCTTTGGAAGAGAAGACTAAGCATCTTATGCAACTACAACTCCCATGGTTCCATAACATTAAGCCATGGCACTTCAAATGGTATCAAGTTGCAGTGTAGATACATCCTTAAGACATTTACCATTTCCTTTCTCCAACATCTTGCCTATAGCACCTGGAATTTACTGGCAGTCTCCCATCCAAGTACCAACCAGGACTGACCCAAAATCAGACAGAATCTTGTACAATTCTAAATATCCCTCCCTAAACTACAAATCTTACAAGTTCATAGATTGAAACCATAGCCATTTAAATTGAATTTTCTACCTTTTACCAAAGTTTAAACCTTTTGAAATGTAGGCTCAAAATAGTAAAATGTCATTCTTTGATACCCACACACTGCAATGGTTTTGAGTTAAGCGGATGGCATCTAGTTATCCTTTAGCACATATAAACATTCACACACCAACCTGCCTCAACTTCCAAATTTTATTGATCCCTGTGACTTTAATTTATTACGGTAGGAGCCCAATTCCTTTCAAATGAACCCCTGCTGCGCCTGATCTGCTTCCTGACAGAAAATCATTCAGCTGAAAAAGAGAGTATTTAATATCGCCTCAGGGAAGGTTGAGCTGAGGTACTCACTTTAACACATGGTTTTAACACCAGAGGTGACTGATAAGGGGCTTAGAAGCACTATTAGGACACAAATACATTGGCGGTTGAGAAAGAGGAAAAGAAAACGTGGCTCAGATGCACCTGGATCATTAGAAATTGGATGTGAAACAGCAGTTGACTTCTAGAATCTGTTAGTAATACAGATAGCCCTTTATAGCTAAGAACAGGGAGGTACTACTTTGCTATCTAGGATTGGTCTTCTAAATCCAGAACCATCCTACAGTTATAACTCTCATCATCTTCACCAACATGTGCAGTTGTCAAGGTTTATTGCAATATGAGTCCAAAATACCTACAGGATGCCAGGGATTGGGAAAGCTCTGTCTTGAATTCTAACTCCCCTCCCCTCCTACTAAATGTACCTACTAAAGAAGAACAATGCCAGAGGCTTAAAAATGACTGATTGGTCATCCTTAGAGAAATATATCAAAATGTCTTACCAAGTTTAAAAGCTGAAACTTAAGACAATGAACTAGTTACAAAAAGGGAAAGAAGGATTAAATAAAAGGAAAAGGACAAAATATGGAACCTAACTGATAGGAAGAAGAACGGAAGCCAAACCTCCCCACCCTTTTACCCTTCCCTCTATTTTCCATGCACCTATTTTCCACCCTCCCTTTTTCCCTGCCATTTCCTCCCCATTTTTATATCTCTGTTATTTTATTTTTTATGAAAACTTCTAATAAAAACTATTAAACATATTGCATCAGGTCTGAAAATGATGGATGATGAATTAAGGAAAAGCAAATGCAGATAAGTTTCTCTGCATGATTTATTTATTGATTTTTCCAAAATAGTGGACTACTGCACATAGCATAGGGTCATTTTAGTTTCTGCAGCTCTCTAGTAGGGCACCTAAGTTAACCCGATGCACTTAGAAGTGACATCTGTTCCAGTTTCATTTTCCGCTGTTTTTGGATTAAATTGGGTGGGGGCAATTTAGAGTTAGGTTTGTGGGGACAAAACCAATGCATTTTGAGGATTTGAGGTATTTGGGATGGGGTTTGAGTGAGAAAACATACACACCCATTTTCTAATTATGATTGGTGGTCCTGGGGACTTTCAGAGATTTGAGGGGCTTCAGCAACTACAAAAGAGAGTTGCCCTTTGCCCATTCATGGTCCAAGGAGTTTATCACATGAGACAGGCAAATTGCAATAACAGCAGAGCAACAGCATCTTTGACTTGGACTTTTCATGTTTTTCCTCCCTTTCTTGTACAAAAAGAGGTTATTCGTGATTAATGGATCATTTGTGTTTATAAAAGAAATGCTTTTTTGCCTTTTCCCCACCAGAATAGCAGCAGCATCTAAGTCCAAGGCATTGCCTTGCTGTAATTGTGGTTTGCCTTGCTCATGTGATAAATATCTGCATCCCATCCTTCAAGCAAAGTTCTCAGAGTGGTGTAAAATAAAATAAATTGGCCTTGTGCAACAATGTCTGTTCTTTTGTAAATTTCTCATGCAGAAAATGCCATTTTTGTTCCTTAAATTATTTTTACAACAAAAAAGAGAGAAACAGAAATGAGAAAAGGGAAATAGAAATGAGAAAAAATAAAAAGGGGGGAGGTGGAGTTATTGTTAGTAGATTAAACCATGACAAATATTAAATACAGTAAAGTCTGGCTTATCCAACCTTCGCTCATCCAACGTTTTGTATTATCCAATGCAGTCTGTCTCCTACCCGGATCCACAGCTGTTTCTCTAGGCAGCAAAGTGAGGTGGGCCAGCACGCCCAGCAACACAAGTGCAGCCACACTCCCAAACAAGTGGCAGACATGTTGTAAAACATAATTCACGCAGAGTTCACGCAGAGGTGAGGAGAGGAAGCAGGAAAGCAGCTTGCTCCTTGGTTTAGGTAAGGCCTGTCTAATAATTCCTTAAAAACCTGAGAGTGTGCACTCTTTTCTTAGATTGCCTACTCTTTTCTTAGATAGCCTTAAAAGCCTTAAAAACCTGTGTTTGTTGGACTCTTTTACCTTTAAAAACCTGAGTCTGGGCTGATTCTTGAGTGTGGGCTAGCTGTAATTAAGGCTTGCTGTTCTGCCATTGTTTGGAAGGTGAGGCAAGGCTATTGTTATTGAAAGTGTTGGCTTCCTGTTGAAGCTTTCTGAGCCAGAGTTCACGCAGAGGTGAGGAGAGGAAGCAGGAAAGCAGCAGGAACCCACCACTACAGCAAAACACATTCTTACAGTATATACAATAAACAAAACAACTTTAAAAATACACACACAGGAAGGGGATAGCATTCTGCCCATAACACACACAATCCTCCTCGGTCACTTCACTCACCAAGAGATGGACCAACAGCAAATACTTGCCACCACATGCACCAGCTGTGGCATGTTCTGCTTTTTCACACAAAAACTAGTCAACTACATCTGCTCCAAATGCAAACAGATGACTCTGATGGAGCAGAGGATCCAACAGCTCGAGCACCGTATTAAGACCCTTAAGGACATTCAGGCACTCGAGCTCTTCTTGGACACTGCACAACACACTGCTGTAGATCTGCAGCCTGCATCACACCAACACCACCATGAACATGATCAGGAACCTTATGGGGAGATCAACTCACAGGTAGACAACCCTCAGGCTTGGAAGGAGGTCACCCATAGAAGGAGACACAGGACCAGGCAGCCTCCGCAGAACTCCTCTGCTCAGCTGCATTTACACAACAGATTTGAAATTCTAACACCATTAACATACAATCAGGAAACACATCTTGTGGAGGACCACAGTTTCTTAGATACCACTCAGTGGGCCACCCTTGATCAATGCGCAGGGGATAGCCCGGACGGGGACAGTGCATCACCACATTCACACTTATGTAATCATGCAAATGCTCCATCCCCAATCGTAGACCAGGAGCAACAGGAACACCCTTGGGAGAGTAATGGGCTCTCGGATGTATCTCAATGGATTGTCATTGATGAATGCACTGGGGATGTTGAGGAGGAGGACAACACTTTACACCTGCATGATTCACTTCAACAGGAACACTCTTCAGGGGACATACACACTGTCTTGCACAAAAGGGACCCTGTCAATCCTCAAAGGAAACAGGTCTTGGTAGTAGGTGACTCCCTCCTTAGAGGAACGGAAGCCATCATTTCCAGACCGGATGGGATGGCTCGAGAAACATGCTGCCTCCCGGGGGCAAAAATACACCATATCACTCAGAGGCTCAGCAGGCTCCTAAAGCCCCATCACCCTCCCCACCTTATGTTGATTCATGTAGGTACCAATGACACCGCTAGGCATACTTTTCAAAAGATCACAAATGATTTTCGAGCTCTGGGAACAAAGCTAAAACTGTATAATGCACATGTGATCTTTTCATCCCTCCTCCCCGTTGTAGGACACGGCTCTACAAGGGCCGGAAAAATAGTACAGGTCAATAACTGGCTCAGAAAATGGTGCCAAGAGGAGCATTTTGGCTTCCTTGACCATGGTCTACTCTTCCAGGAGGATGGCCTATTGGCAAGTGATGGGGTGCATCTCACACAAGCAGGAAAACATCTTTTTGCACACAGACTCACAAACCTCATCAGGCGCACTTTAAACTAGATCCACTGGGGGAGGGGAACAACAGCCTGGCGAACACTATATTACCCACAACCACAGGGAACCGCCAAAAGGCTAAACGGAGGGCTGCACAAACACAGCAAGGACCAAGTACGGAGAGCACAATAATCCCAAATAAACAGCTCAAGGGGAGGTCACAGGGGCTTACATGTCTTTACACCAACGCTCAGAGCATGGGAAATAAGCAAGACGAACTCCAACTCTTAGCACAGCACCACACATACGATGTCATAGGCATCACTGAAACCTGGTGGGATGACTCCCATCACTGGAATGTAGCCATTGAGGGCTATAACCTCTTTCACAGAAATAGAACAAAAAGGAGAGGAGGGGGAGTAGCTTTATATGTCAAAAACAGTTACGTTGCAGAAGAAATGCAAGACTGTAATCTGGGAAACCAGCTAGAAAGCATCTGGATAAGAATCAAGGGAACCGGGACTCAAAAAGATCTTGTTGTGGGTGTCTACTACAGACCTCCGAGTCAGGATGAAGGACTTGATGAAGCCTTCTGTCAACAGCTGACCAAACAGGCACAAAGAAGAGATATAGTAGTCATGGGCGATTTCAATTATTCCGATATCTGCTGGAAAACAAACTCAGCCAAGAGTACAAAGTCCAACAAATTCCTCACTTGCCTTGCAGACAACTTTATGGTCCAGAAGGTAGAAGAGGCAACAAGAGGATCAGCAACTCTTGATCTAATCTTAACAAATGTGGAAGACCTGATCAATACAGTTGAAGTGGTTGGATCCTTAGGGGCAAGTGACCATGTGCTCCTGGAGTTTGCAATACAAAGGAATGCTGAAACTAAGACAAGTCAAACACGCATTCTCGACTTTAAGAGAGCTGACTTCCAAAAAATGAAGGAATTACTGAGCGGCATTCCATGGACACCAATATTAAAAAACAAGGGAGTTAAGGATGGATGGGAGTTTTTCAAAAGTGAAATACTCAAGGCGCAAATGCAAACAGTGCCAACAAAGAAGAAAAATAAGACAAGTGCAAAGAAGCCAGAATGGATGTCCAAAGAACTTCTAACTGAGCTAAAGCTCAAAAGTGACATGCACAAGAAGTGGAAAAGGGGAGAAATCACCAAAGAAGAATTCAAACGTATAGCCAACACCTGTAGGGAAAAGGTTCGCAAGGCTAAAGCACAAAATGAGCTCAGGCTTGCCAGGGACATAAAAAACAACAAAAAAGGCTTTTTTGCTTACGTTGGTAGAAAAAGGAAGAAAAAGGAGGCGATAGGGCCTCTGCAAGGAGAAGATGGGGTGATGGCGACAGGGGACAGGGAAAAGGCAGAACTGCTCAATGCCTTCTTTGCCTCGGTCTTCTCACAAAAAGAAAGCCATCTTCAACCTCAGCAACATGGAATGGGCGAAGGATTGGGGGAACTCCAACCCCAAATAGGGAAACAAGTTGTCCAGGAACACCTGGCCTCTCTAAACGAATTCAAGTCCCCAGGGCCAGATCAGCTACATCCAAGAGTATTGAAGGAATTAGCGGAAGTTATTTCAGAACCACTAGCAATTATCTTCGAGAGTTCTTGGAGAACGGGAGAAGTCCCAGCAGATTGGAGGAGGGCGAATGTGGTCCCTATCTTCAAGAAGGGAAAAAAGAACGACCCAAACAATTACCGTCCGGTCAGCCTCACATCGATACCAGGCAAGATTCTGGAAAAGATCATCAAGGAAGTGGTCTGCGAACACTTAGAAACAAATGCGGTCATTGCTAATAGTCAACACGGATTTACCAAAAACAAGTCATGCCAGACTAATCTGATCTCTTTTTTCGATAGAGTTACGAGTTGGGTCGATACAGGGAATGCTGTGGATGTAGCATATCTAGATTTCAGTAAGGCCTTCGACAAAGTCCCCCACGACCTTCTGGCAAATAAACTAGTAAAATGTGGGCTAGACAAAACTACGGTTAGGTGGATCTGCAAATGGCTAAGCGAACGAACCCAAAGGGTGCTCACCAATGCGTCATCTTCATCATGGAAAGAAGTGACAAGTGGAGTGCCGCAGGGCTCCGTCCTGGGCCCGGTTCTGTTCAACATCTTTATTAACGACTTAGACGAAGGGTTAGAAGGCACGATCATCAAGTTTGCAGACGACACAAAACTGGGAGGGATAGCTAACACTCCAGAAGACAGGAGCAGAATTCAAAATGATCTTGACAGACTAGAGAGATGGGCCGAAACTAACAAAATGAAGTTCAACAGGGACAAATGCAAGATACTTCATTTCGGCAGAAAAAATGGAAATCAAAGATACAGAATGGGGGACGCCTGGCTTGACAGCAGTGTGTGCGAAAAAGACCTTGGAGTCCTCGTGGACAACAAGTTAAACATGAGCCAACAATGTGATGCAGCAGCTAAAAAAGCCAACGGGATTCTGGCCTGCATCAATAGGGGAATAGCGTCTAGATCCAGGGAAGTCCTGCTCCCCCTCTATTCTGCCTTGGTCAGACCACACCTGGAATACTGTGTCCAATTTTGGGCACCACAGTTGAAGGGAGATGTTGACAAGCTGGAAAGCGTCCAGAGGAGGGCGACTAAAATGATTAAGGGTCTGGAGAACAAGCCCTATGAGGAGCGGCTTAAAGAGCTTGGCATGTTTAGCCTGCAGAAGAGAAGGCTGAGAGGAGACATGATAGCCATGTACAAATACGTGAAGGGAAGTCATAGGGAGGAGGGAGCAAGCTTATTTTCTGCTGCCCTGCAGACTAGGACACGGAACAATGGCTTCAAACTACAGGAAAGGAGATTCCACCTGAACATCAGGAAGAACTTCCTCACTGTGAGGGCTGTTCGGCAGTGGAACTCTCTCCCCCGGGCCGTGGTGGAGGCTCCTTCTTTGGAGGCTTTTAAGCAGAGGCTGGATGGCCATCTGTCGGGGGTGCTTTGAATGCGATTTCCTGCTTCTTAGCGGGGGGTTGGACTAGATGGCCCTTGAGGTCTCTTCCAACTCTACTATTCTATGATTCTATGATTCTATGATTCTAATGTTTTGGTGCTTAATTTGTAAAATCATAAAGTAATTTGACGTTTATTAGGCTTTTCCTTAATCCCTCCTTATTATCCAACATTCTGCCTGCCTGTTTATGTTGGATAAGCGAGCCTCTACGCTATGTCACAAAAGAAGAGGGAAGGGGGGTCAAAGAAAAGGAAAGGCAAATATCAATGTATGAAGTTTTCTCAATGTCCTTATTACATTGAAAAAGGGAAAAAAAGTCTTTAAAAAAAGCATTTTTCCTTTTTTAATACATCTGTTTCTTCATATCAATGACAAGGATTATATAAAATACCAAAAATTTCCATGTCTCTACTATAGTAAAGGGAGGAGTGATGTTGTCACCAAACATTAAGCCCAATAGCCATTATCTTCTTCCAGTATTATCTCACGATCTTCTAGTCCAGTGGCCCCCAACCTTTTTTGACCAGGGACCACTTGACTGGGGGCCACTTTGACCAGGGACCACTCTCCAACATTAGTACCAAAAGGGTTACACATCAGTTTTTGGTCAACTTTAGATTTGGTTTGGTTATTTGGGGTGCTGATTCAGAAAATTGTATTGGATAGACCATATCAGCTCCAGTTTCTGATACAGAACATATGCCAACCATCTCCTCCTATCAACCAGTCCCTACTCGTCCATGGAAACTTATTGGGTGACCTTGGGTTTCCAAGTCCCACTTTCACAGCCTCAGGGGAAGGCAAAGATAAATCCCTTCTGAACAATTCATGCCAAGAAAACTCATGTTGCTTCTAGGTTTGCCTTAGAGCTGCCATAAATTGGGGATGACTTCAAGGCACACAACAACAACATGCACAACCCAAGATTCTGGATTGTAGCCTTCCTAGCTTGTGGATATATCTGGCATTGTTTGGTGCCAGGTTGTCCTTTGCCTCAGATCACAAAATATGTTGGTCAGCCCTGTTTCCACCTGCCCATCCTTCTCAATATCCCAATATGGCAAGGAAGTTGTTGAAAGTCATAAGTAAAAATGAATATATTCCATGCTTGGGATGCTTCTCATTTTCATCTCTAGAAAGCTGAGATGTATTTGAGTGTTCATCCATAAGTAAACATGTTCAGTTAAGTAAGTGACAAAAATCATAAATCTGAGAGAATTAAGTGAGCATGTCCAACTCATATGAAAAAGCCTGAAGATTTTCAGCTAACTACTTCTCATCTGTTTATTAGCTGTCTTAACTTCACTGTCAAATCTGGTTATAAATGTAAAAAATGGAAAATGTTCCAATAAATCAGAGTATCATATAGCAGTTCACTCATAAATGCAACAGGAGAAAGATTATGAAAGGAGAAATTAGCCTTGACGTTGATTTATTTTATTTTAATACCTCTGGCTGTTGCTGAAGAAAGGTGGAAAAGAAAGAAAGGAACAAGTAAGAGCTGTTAAACAAAGCACATTTCCAAGGCTTTTTTGCCAGGAAATCTGAAGCAACATAATGATCGGTTCTTCTCTTTGAATTAATGTTTCAGCTTGTGATTGATTCTTTCTTACATAACTTTGATTTATTCAGGCAGTTTAACAGTAGGACACTAACCTCAAAATTCCCCATTAACATTCATCAAGTATTAAAGGCCTTCCTACTGCAGTTATTAGAGTTAATCTACAGCTCGAACTCAACTAGGTTAGTGCTTCAGGACTTTTATCCAGTTTTCTGACGATTTCCCTTTTTAAGATGACAGTTCCCAGTATTTAGGGTTGACAGTTGTCCCAGGCCATTAAATGACATCAAACCTATTATATTAATTTTTTAAAAATCCTTGAATTGATATTATCCTAGTCTGTTTTTTAAAATTATGTTTCATATGATGAATATCCTATATTTTAATGGTCTGCAATTGTACAATAAAGATTGATTGATAGATTGTCCCGGCCCCTGATGTTTTCAGTACAAAAATGAGATTTAGGAATGGCCTCTAGTGCTGTCGTTAAGGGTTTTACATTAAGTACCAACCACAGTTACTCACAGATCATCATTCAAATACACAAACACACACACACACAAAGTATATCCATATATCTGATAGAAATTCTTAATCAAGGAAATTATCAGATCAGCATGAAATGGGGAGCTTTCCTCCTCTCAGAGACATGGGATAAGGAACCATTAATCAAGTTTTCAGGCAGTCCCTGAGTTGCAAACATCTGGGCTACAAATGACTTATAGTTAAGAATGGGGGTGAGACAACAGGAAGGGAGAGAAATCTACTCCTAGGAAGGGAAATGCACTCCTGGAAGAATTATTATGAGGAAAAGGCATCTCCTGGAAGAATTATTATGAGGAAAAGGCATCTCCACTGAAGCTTTATCACCAATCCTTATTTTCACAACAAGCCAATTTTTTTCAAAATCCAGTTATCATGGACGGAAAGTGAGGTGAAATCTTCTGAACAAGGGGAAAGACAGCAAAACAAACACCACAAGGATCTTAATGTTAACCTTTCCCTATGCTATCCAAAATGTGTGTGTGAGAGAGAGTTACTCTTAAAAATGTACTTGGGACAAACCTTTATCTTGTTGGTTACATGGGGAATTCCTATACTTGCTTCCATTCAGAAGCTGGATGCAGAGCGGAGAGTAAGCTCTGGTCCACAACAACTGGAAGGGAAATAAGAATCTAATTAAGCAAATGCATAAACCTCCAAAAAGTCTTTGTAAATTACAGCAAATCAGTTAAAATAATTCTTGCAAATTTTAGCAAGCCACCGCTAGATATGTGCTTTCTTTTTCCTGGAAGTGAGTCCATCAAAACTAGAGAATTTGTGTCTTGTCTCCTGCTTCCTTCCAGATTCTGAAAGCTAGACAGTGAAAAGTAATTTTTCCACACTGCTGTTACCTCCATTTGGACCTTTACATCTGCTTTTCAAATGTGGCCTTCTTATAGGCACTGGTGGCACAGTGTGTTAAAGCGCTGAGCTGCTGAACTTGCGGACCAAAAGGTCCCAGGTTCAAATCCAGGGAATGGAATGAGCGCCTGCTGTTAGTCCCAGCTCCTGCCAACCTAGCAGTTCGAAAACATGCAAATGTGAGTAGATCAATAAGTACCGCTCCGGCGGGAAGGTAACGGGGCTCCATGCAGTCATGCCAGCCACATCACCTTGGAGGTGTCTACGGACAACGCCGGCTCTTCGGCTTAGAAATGGAGATGAGCACCAACCCCCAGATTCGGTCACGACTGGACTTAACGTCAGGGGAAAACCTTTACCTTTACCTATAGGCAATTGCCCAGGAGATGAGTGAAACTTACTTCTGAGTAAGCATGCATAAGATTGCACTGTAGTGGAAGCTTTAAGCTAATCCTGAATCTTGTGTGTAAAAGGGGGAATTTCAGAACAATTTTCTTGAATTGAGAGGCACATTTCAATTTCGTCTTAATGGATTAGATCAGGACGGGGATCATGACACCTTCTTAGGTGCATTTACACTGAAGACCTAATGCAGTTTGACACTATTTTAGTAGCCATAGCTCAATGCTATGGAATTATTGGATTTTGTTTCATGAGGCAGCAGAGACAGAGAACACTAAAGACCTTGTAAAACTACAATCTGAGCATGGCAGTTAAAGTGGCATCTATCTGCATTAATTCTACAGTACAGACACACATCAAGGTGCAACTGAACTGCAACTCAAAGCATTCTTCATCAATTGCTATGCTGAATAGCATCTGAAGCTTGCAAATCAGCAGCACCAAGAAAATCTTCCATGCATTAGCTTCTCAAGGTTAATCATGGCTGTCCTAAATTCATTTCAATGGGTCTAGCTGTAGTATGACCACTTCTGGAGCCATCCTTAGTGAGGATTCCTAAAAAGCATCTTGAATACTGAAAGGATGTAAGTCCACCCAACTGCTAACTGGAGGTTTTCTTTGAGGACTACACTGGCTGGTTAATCTAGGATCAACCATAATGACAGACACATACATTGTGCCAAATCCTGTGCAGAGGTACATCATTGTTCATGTAGCCAAAAGGTTCAGCCCCGTTGGTCCATCCTCTGTGTTCAGCACCTGGTTCTTCACTGAAAAAAATGGTCTTAAAGAAATGTCTTCATTGATACTACAGTAGAGTCTCACTTATCCAACACTCGCTTATCCAACGTTCTGGATTATCCAATGCATTTTTGTAGTCAATGTTTTCAATATATCATGATATTTTGGTGCTAAATTCGTAAATACCGTAATTACTACATAGCATTACTGTGTATTGAACTACTTTTTCTGTCAAATTTGTTGTATAACATGATGTTTTGGTGCTTAATTTGTAAAATCATAACCTAATTTGATGTTTAATAGGCTTTTCCTTAATCTCTCCTTATTATCCAACATATTTGCTTATCCAAGCTTCTGCCGGCCCGTTTACGTTGGATAAGTCAGACTCTACTGTATCTGATATTTGATACAATAATTCTCATGCATGTTCTTCACAGACTCTGAATACTCATCTGGACTATTAGCTAAGATAACAGCACCATCTATTGAGAAGCTTCTGTAATATTTAGAGATCCATTGTTTCCGTTTTGTATTGTGCTAGCTGCAGTGATTTTATTTTAATATTCTGTAAGAATTTGTATCTTAAGTATACTTATTTTGTTGTGAATGTTGAGACTTACAGATTATGTTTTGGTTTCAAAACTGACTGTTTGGGATCGAAGATGTATGAGCTTTTAAAAGGGAGCCCAAAAGTGAAGCATCTGTCAATTAATTGAAGCCGATTTCCTCTCCGGATTTAAATCAGTTTTGTTGTAGCTTTTAAATAAAGATTCCTGAATATTGTAATGAGGATGCTTAGCCTTCTAGTCATTATACTTCACTTCACTTGCAGTTACATTTCCTAAGAGACAAAGAAACTGAAACAGTTTGACTCTATAGTGTAAGTTGAAAGGATAAGGCTACAAATGGGTATTAGTTGTGCTGGCAACTTGCTTTTGCCCTTATTGGAGGCAGTATGCCTTTGAACAGTAGTCACTATTGCAGAAACGTTCTGATTATGGACATTTCCTTGCCATCAGATTGACTATAACAGAACTAAAATGATGGACTACCAGACAGCCTCTACACTGATCTATGATGGAACTTCTCTTGTGCTGAAGATCAGGCATTCTTGAGACTAAATCAGGTATCAGTTTTGGGACTACCTCTGAGAATATCTGATGCTCTCAATTTTGTCCTCCAAGATTTGCAAACAGATTACGAGAGTGAAGCAATATCCATCTGAAATTAGAAATACTGTGTTGCCGAAGGCTTTCATGGCCAGGATCACTGTGAGTTTTTCGGGCTGTATGGCCATGTTTCAGAAGCATTTTCTCCTGACATTTTGTCTACATCTATGGCAGGCATCCTCAGAGTTTGTGAGGTTTTTTGGAAGCTAGGCAAGTGGGGTTTATATATCTGTGTTTATTTATCTTTCTCCCACCCTGGACCTTTCACAGATATATAAACTCCACTTGCTTAGTTTCCAACAGACCTCACAACCTCTGATAATGCCTGCCATAGATGTGGGTGAAGCGTAATAATAATAATAATAAAACTTTATTTATACCCCGCCACCATCTCCCCAATGGGGACTCGGGGCGGCTTACATGGGGCCATGCCCGGGAAAAATACAATATAACACAATATAAAAACAACATATCATAATACAATTACAACAATACAATAAAGAATCATATACAGTACAACACAAAATCCAAAGAGCAGTATAACAGGGCAGGCCGCACTGACACTCAGTTAAAACTCGGGGTGAGAAAAGGATAAGAAAAAGGATAAGAATAAAACCACAGGGAACTAAGGAAAAGATAGCAGTCAGTCTAGAGGATAAATAATGGGGGCGTAACAAAAGCATGTAACAGTTACTCTCCGAAAGCACATCGGAAGAGCCATGTTTTTAGATCTTTCCTAAAGTCTGAAAGAGTGGGGGCTTGCCTGATTTCAATGGGCAATGAGTTCCATAAACGGGGGGCCACAGCAGAAAAGGCTCTCTCCCTAGTTCCTACAAGGCGGGTCTGGGATAAAGGCAGTGGCGACAGGAGGGCCTCCCCTGACGATCGCAGAGATCGGGCAGGTTTATGGTAGGAGATACGGTCACGAAGGTAGGTGGGTCCCAAACCGTTTAGGGCTTTATATATGATGGTCTGCACCTTGAATTGAGATCGGAAAATGAACGGAAGCCAGTGGAGCTCCTTAAACAGGGGAGTAGATCTCTCCCTGTAATTCGCCCCAGTTATTAATCTGGCAGCCGAGCGTTGGACCAGTTGTAATTTCCGAGCCGTCTTCAAGGGAAGCCCCACGTAGAGCGCATTACAGTAGTCCAGTCTAGAGGTAACTAGGGCATGGACCACCGTGGTCAAGTCAGACTTCGCGAGGTATGGTCGCAGTTGGCGCACAAGTTTGAGTTGTGCGAAAGCCCTCCCGGCCACCGCCGACACCTGCGCTTCAAGCGTCAACGCTGAATCCAGGAGGACCCCCAAACTGCGGACCTGTGATTTCAGGGGGAGTGCAACCCCGTCCAGCACAGGTTGCCACCCAATACCCCGATCTGACGAGCGACTGACCAGGAGGGCCTCTGTCTTGTCAGGATTGATCCTCAGCTTGTTCCTCCTCATCCAGTCCGCCACAGCGGCCAGGCACTGGTTCAGCATCCGAGGGGCTTCCTTGGAGTTAGATGGAAATGAGTAGTGGATTTGTGTGTCATCTGCATAGAGATGGCAACACCCTCCAAAACTCCGGATGACCTCTCCCAGTGGTTTCATGTAGATGTTAAATAGCATGGGGGATAGAATAGACCCTTGCGGGACCCCACAGGTCAATGGCCAGGGGTCCGAGCAGGTATCCCCCAGCTTCACCATCTGGGAACGGCCCTCCAGGAAGGACCGAAGCCACAGCAGAACTGTGCCACCGAGTCCCATCCCGGAGAGCCTCCCCAGAAGGATACCATGGTCGATGGTATCGAAAGCCGCTGAGATGTCCAAGAGAACCAGCAGGGTCACACTCCCCCTGTCCAGCTCCCTGCGGAGGTCATCCACCAAGGCCACCAAAGCCGTCTCGGTGCTGTGCCCAGGCCTGAAGCCAGACTGCGAGCGGTCCAGAAAATCGGTGTCATCGAGGAACTCCTGGAGCTGCGTAGCAACCACCCGCTCCAGAACCTTGCCCAGAAATGGGAGGTTGGAAATTGGCCTGTAGTTGTTACATACAGATGGGTCTAACGAGGTCTTTTTTAATAATGGTTTTACTACCGCCTGCTTAAAGCAGGATGGAACTGACCCTTGAACCAGGGAGGCATTTATAATAGCCACAAACCAATCCAACAACCCATCTTTGGCCAGCTTCACCAGCCAAGAAGGACAAGGATCCAGAGCGCAGGTGGTCGCCCTCACAGACCCAAGAATCCCCTCCACGTCATCAGGAAGAACAAGCCGGAAAGAATCCCATAAGATCGCACAGACAGGTACCTCGGTTACCTCCGCTGGGACCACAGTTAAGCTGGAGTCCAACTCACGGCGTATCTGAGCAACTTTGCCTGCAAAATGGTGCGCGAAATCGCTGCACCGAGTTGCCAAGTCATCAGGAAACCCCTGGGCCTCAGGAGGCCGCAGGAGCTCCCCAACAACTCGGAACAACTCCGATGGCCTGTTGGCTGCAGACGCTATGCGGGCAGTCGTGAAATCTTTCCTGGCTGCTCGCAGAGCCACGGAGTAAGCCTTAATAGCGGCTTTAGCCCGTGCTTGGTCGGACACGTCCTGAGATTTCCTCCAGATGCACTCTAGTCCCCTCCTCCTACGTTTCATCACAGCCAGCTTCTCGGTGAACCAAGGAGTCGATGCGATTCTACGCAGTGAGAGGGGACGTTCGGGAGCGATCGTGTCCAATGCCCTTGATAGCTCACTGTTATAGCGATCAGCCAGGACATCGACAGGATCGCCAGTCTCCAGGACAGGAAGATCCCCAAGAGACCTCAGAAGTCCATCCGGATCCATCAGTCTCCTGGGGCGGACCATCTTAATGGGTCCACCACCCCTGCGGAGGTTAGAAGGCACGGCGATACTTAAACAGATCAGATGATGGTCAGACCATGACAATGGAAGAATGTTTTGCTCTTCCACTCTGACTGTCCCACCGTCCACAATAAAAACAAGGTCCAAGGTGTGTCCTGCCTGATGTGTGGGCCCAGATATAACTTGAGACAGCCCCATGGTTGTCATGGCAACCATGAAATCCTGAGCTGCTCCTGTCAATGTGGTCTCAGCATGAATGTTAAAGTCTCCCAAAACTATCAGTTGTTGGGAGACAAGGGCCACATTGGAGACCACTTCTGCTAGCTCGGACAGAGAGACTGCTGGGTCGCGGGGTGGACGGTACACCAACAGAATCCCCAAGCTGTCTCGGGCTCCCACCCTCAGGAAAACACACTCGAACCTCGGGGATTGCGGAACGGCGCATCTGATCAGGGCGATGGACTGCCGAAAGATCACCGCAACTCCTCCTCCCCGCCCCCCAACCCTGGCCTGTTGATGCACCCCGAAACCTGGAGGACACAGCTGGGTGAGATTCACACCTCCCAGCTCATCCAGCCACGTCTCGGTGATGCATGCCAGATCCGCCTCCTCATCCAGGATCAAATCCTGGATGACAGCTGTTTTACCATTGACGGATCTGGCGTTTAGAAGCAGGACCTTAAGGTTGGGGGGTCTGTCCTGAAGACTACCACACCTAAACCTCTCCAGGGTCGCAAAAACTCTGTTGCGCTTCTCCCTGGGTTGATAGTGACCGTGCTTTCTCCTCCCCCATATCACCTCAATGGGGCCACCTCCATGAGAGCCCTCTTCCCCCTGATGGAAGAACTGGGTGGGGTTGCCAATTACCGGGACTAGTCAGCTGTCCTGGAAAGGAAAGCCTCCAAAGGTACTTGTTTTTTTAAAAAAGGAGCTTCTCTCCACTGATGGGAGAGAGGGGACAGTTGATTTGGCATCATCATGAATAGGAAGGTGACTAAGCAAGAGTGGGGTCTTGTTGTGGGCCTGGGAGGTAGAACAAGTCTGACTTAGAGTTGGGGAATCTTGAATATCAATGCTCAGCCCGATGTCGAGGGGGCGAATCAGTGGGTCTACTAGAACCCTCCTGAGAGTCCACTGCAACCTTATTTGTTTGTAAAAGATGCTGAGAATTGCAGGAAGTATCCAAAGATTGTCCGACCAATTCAGAGGGCAGCTCATTGTTCGACTTCTGCAGGACATTGTTGATTTCCTTCCCATCCACCCTCCCCAGACCCACTCCCCCAGATAAAAACCCACCCTCCTCTCCAGTCACTCCAAGGCCTGATCCGACAACTACCTTCTGCTCCTTGAGCTTAATTCCTCCCTGGCCTTCCGGAGTGCTTAATTCCTCATTCAAGTTAATAAGCCTGGTTGGTATAGTTGTTATAGTGTCTGTAGGAGAAGGATATTTCACAATCAGGGAAATTCCTTTGAAGAGATGGTCAAGTTTCGCGTTCAGTATTTCCAGCTGCTGCAAGACAGTACCGAACGATTTTCCCAACAGATCACATAAGTGCGAGAGTTCATTGTTGCCCGGAGTTTCCTTCCAACTCATTTCTTATTACCTTCTCAAAAAAAAAAAAAAAAAAAACTTCCTATAGTATACCACTCTAATCTTTCAAAATTAGCACCTCAATCCTGTTGTCTCTTTCTGTCAAAGCTTTCACTCAACAGTACATACACCAACATACACAAACCATCAATTCACATTCTAAACCATCAATTACCAATCAGTAAACTCACGGTACTCTCAAATCCTATGTGAATACTTCCTATGACATTAATACCAGGTTAAGAACCCGCTACCTATCACGGTCAATACTGTTTCCCTGAGTAAAGATAAAAACTTTCTCACTCCCGACTCTGTATAACACACATACACAAACACACACACACAAAGGAGGGGGAAAAAAAAAGAAGAGTCCAGAAGCAGGAGTTTTTAAGGGCTTCCTCCACTCTCTTCCTTTCCTCCTTACTCCAGAGTAGCAGGGCCAGAGGTGGGTCAGCAGGACTCCCTTCTCCTGTGCTGGCAGGCAGTAGATGGAAAACCTTACAGTATATTGGAATTAGTTTTCAGAAGCATTTTCACAATACAATTCAATTTTAAAAACCAAATGTTAACATCTTGTTTTCAATTACCATAAGCTGGGAGGAAGGTGAGGTACAGACCCAAGAAGTAAATATCCATAACAACAAACAACAACTTGGAATAGAAAACACATGACTTAAGATCAGGGAAATAATGACCAAGGGCAGTGATCAAGATAAACAGGAAAGAAGATTAACAGGAAGTTATGGGAATAAAGATATTAACTCAAGCAAGTACAATTTGGTTGCAATGCTGTAAAGTAACCATGCCCTTTATACCAAAACATTGCGAATGTTACATGTTTAAATATATATATCATTTTCTTTATTGCAAAAGAGCAGCTATATTTTCTCCTTAAAAAAGCAGAAGATGGGAAGTCAAACTCTCAAATGGAAAGAAAATTATCTGTAACCAAAGGGGTCTTCTAACATCTTATTTGCATTTTTGCAGATAAAAGATCCTTGTCCTCAAGATGAAGAAATAGAAGCTCTTCCCCCTGCTTTTGGTTTGGACAGTGGGGTGCCCCAAAGAGAGCCTTGGCCAGCACTTTGATATGACTGTGGATGAGGGTTGGTTCTCCCCAATGATTAGCAGCATATCAGGTATCCATCATTGGGTACCCAGAAAAAGGGTCGAATTTCCTCACCAGAGAACGATATTGAACTGAAAGCATAGATAAATTCTTTTTTTTTTTTAATTTTTTTATTGAAGGGTAAGTGCAATACATAGACATAGTTTTAAAAACAAATGACAGTGAGGGGTAGCTAAGAAGGGAAATAAGAGGAAGGGGGGGGAGTGAAGGGGAACAAACACCTAAGGATCAACACGAAAGGGGTAGGGGTACAATGATGACTTCCATTCTATCCCCTTTTCGGAAAACAAATTCATTAATATATAATTGTTACTATGTCCCGGCTCAATTTACTGTTTTGAGTTTTCGTTGATGTATGTATCGAATTTTTCCCAATTTGTGTTTTTAATCAGTTTTCCTCTACTTGTTTTCAAATAAAAGGTTAATTTGTCCATGTCCTTGATTTCATCTACCTTTTCCAACCAATTTTCCAGTTGCGGAATCTCTTCTGTTTTCCATCTTTTTGCGATTGTTATTCTTGCTGCAGCGCATATATACGTAAATAGTTTATCATCATTAGTATCTAATTTCAGCGATGTATCTGATAATCCCAATAAATAGTACTCAGGTTTCATTGGGAATTTCACCTTCAAAATTTTTTGCGACTCTACGTGGATCATTTTCCAAAATTTTTGTAACCTTTCACATGTCCACCATACATGAAAAAATGTCCCTTCCAGCTTTTTACATTTCCAACACTTATTCTGATAATTTTTATACATTGAATTTAACTTTTTAGGGGTCATGTACCATCTGTGAAATATCTTTAACCAATTTTCTTTTAAATCCCATGCATAAGTATATTTTAACTTCTTATTCCAAATTTGTTCCCATTCTTCCATTCTTATTGGACGGCCAACATTTTTTGCCCATCTAATCATGCAATTTTTCACTGATTCAGTTTCAGTAGACCAACCTAGCAACATATTGTAAATCCTAGAGATTTCCTTCCTGTTTGCTGATAAGATTTTATCCCATATACTCTCCTCTCCACTGAAACCTACTGTTTTATCTTTTATAAATTGCTCTTTAATTTGCGCATACTGAAACCAGGAGATACTTTTGAACCTATCTTTCAATTCTTCCTGAGATTTTAGTTCGTATTTTCCCTCCTTTTTCTTCAAAAGGTCTTTATATCTGGGCCAATTCTTCCATCCTAGTATATTTCTCTGATTCGCTTCCAGCGACGAAGTCCATAATGGGGTTTTTTGGTATAAAAAATTCTTGTATTTCTCCCAAATTTTAATTAAGGAAGCCCTAATGAAGTGGTTGCCAAAGTTTTTCTCTACCGCCCGTTTTCCATACCACAGGTATGCATGCCACCCTCTACGCAAGTCGAACCCTTCAAGGGTTAAGATGTTTTCATCCGCCAGGGTGATCCATTCTTTGACCCATTTTAGGGCGCATGCCTCATAATAAAGATGTAAATTTGGCAGTCCAAATCCCCCTTTGCTTTTAAGGTCTGTCATTACCTTATAATTTACTCTTGGCTTTTTGTTCTTCCAAATAAATTTAGATACCTCCTTATTCCAGATTTTAAATTGTTTTTGATTTCGAAGAATTGGTAAATTTTGAAATAAATGTAGCATTTTTGGGAGAATGTTCATCTTAATTGTCGCTATACGGCCTAGCAAGGATATGTTTAATGATTGCCATTGTCTTAAATCTTTTTGTATTTCCTTCCACTTGTCCTGGTAATTATTTTTCAGTAATTGAGTGTTTTTCGCTGTTAGCCAAATACCTAGGTATTTTAGTTTGGGTGTTATCTTTAAACCTGATAGTTCTTGTAAGGTAGTCTGGTTTTTCTTAGTAATATTCTTTGTCAACATTTTTGTTTTCTGTTTGTTTAGTTTGAATCCAGCTAGGTTACCAAAGCGTTCTATTGTCGCCATCCATTTGTTAATTTGTTGTCTGGGTTCTTCAATAATGCATATTACGTCATCCGCAAACGCCTGAATTTTATACTCCTGGTTTCTTATTTTGGTACCTTTCAATTCTTTATCTTTGCAAATACTGTTAATTAATAGTTCCAAAGCAAAAATGAATATAAGTGGTGAGAGTGGACAACCTTGTCTCGTTCCTTTTTCGATCTTAAATTCCCGTGATTGTTGATTATTAATCGTTACTTTGGCCGTTTGTCTACTGTATATCGCTTCTATAGCATTCAAAAAGTAGAAACCTATGTCTAACTCTTTAAATAATAATTTAAAAAAGGACCAATTTAAGTTATCGAATGCTTTTTCCGCGTCAATGGCTAGCAAAGCAATTTCTTTTTCATGATGAAGTTCATAATATTCAATAATGTCGACAATACATCTTACGTTTTCACTCATGTTTCTACCTGGTAAGAAACCTTTTTGGTCAGGGTTTATCCACTCTTTTAAAAACTCCTTGAATCTATTAGCTAGAATCGTCGTAAAAATTTTATAGTCTGCATTCAAGAGAGATATTGGTCTATAGTTTCTTATATTCGTCAAATCACTATTTTCCTTTGGGATGGCAACAATTTCTGCCTGTAACCATGATTCGGGCATTTCCGAATTCCTCAAAACTGCATTCATAGTTTTTTGTAAGTGTGGCAATGTTTCTTCTTGGAAGACTTTATAAAAATCAGCTTGGAACCCGTCTGGACCCGGGGCTTTGTTTGGTTTCATTGTCATTATTGCTTTTCTAATCTCCTTTATTGTTATTTCTTTGTTTAGAAGTTCTCTTTGTGGCTCCGAGATTTTCTGAAGCTTGAATTCTCCTAAGTATTGAGATATTTCATTTAAATTAACCTCTTCTTTTCTGTATAAATTCGTATAGTATTGTTTGAATATCTCTAATATTTCCTCGTCTGTTGTATATATTTGACCATTCTCTGTTATATTTGTTATCTGTTGTCTTTGTTTTTTCTTTCTTATCCTTCTCGCCAACCATTGGCCCGGTTTATTTGCGTTTTCGAAATTGTATTGCTTAATAAATTTCAGCTGTTTAGCGGTTTCTTCTAATTCCTTTTGAGTTTTCTTTTTCTTCCAAAGTGATAATTCTTTTATTATTTCATTATTTGATGGGTTTGCCTTCAGATTAGTTTCTAGGGATTCTATTTCTTTCTTAATTTTATTTAATTCTTTATTTTTCCTCTTATTCTTCTCTGCCTTTTGTTGAATAAAATAACCTCTTGTGACTGCCTTAAACGCATCCCATAGAGTCTGGACTTTAATTTCCGGTGTATTGTTTATTGTGAAAAATTCTTTTATCAGCTGTTTATTAATTTTTATGTCTTCCTCTAATTTCAATAAATTTTCGTCTAGTCTCCATCTATAAGTTAATGTTTTTCTATTAATCGTAGTAGTTATGGGGCAGTGGTCTGATTTATCTCTGGGGTGTATTTTAATTTCTTTTATTTTGGTGCAAAATGAATTAGAGACCCAAACCATATCAATTCTCGCCCAGGACTTGTGCCTTGCAGAGAAAAAGGTGTAGTCCTGTACTCCTGGGTTGTGGGTGCGCCAAGCATCTTGTAGGTCGAATTCTCCTTTTTAATTTTACAAAGTTTTGTGGTATTAGTCTGGATTTTACATAGTTTCTGTTTTTAGTCGAGTTACTTGTATCAAGTCTAACGTCTAATACTCCATTGAAGTCTCCCAGTATTATTAGATGGTCAAAATTTACTTTCATAATATTTTTCTTTAACTCATTCACAAAATGCTTTTTGGGACCATTTGGAGCATAAATGTTACAGATAAGAGTTTTTTGTCGATCCATGTCAATCAAAACTGCTATATATCTTCCTTCCATATCTTTGAATTGTACTGTTGCTGGGATGTTTTCTTTAATATATATTACCACACCCCTCTTTTTTACAATATCAGACGCAATGAATTCTTTGCCAATTCTTTTATTTATTAAATGTAATGCATGTTTAGCTAAAATATGAGTTTCTTGTAGAGCCACAACGTCATATTTTTCTTTTATTAATTGGGACATTAACGCCTTTCTTTTGCATGGGGAATTTAGTCCGTTGACATTGTTAGAGTAGATTTTTAAACATTCCATCTGAGTTCCTTTATTCATGTTTATTTTCGGGGGGTTCGTCAAATTTCATTAGCTCTTGGTCTTCTTCCGATTCTTTGCCTGCACCTGGTGGTATTTCTTCTTTTTCTTCTTCTTCTTCTTCTTCTTCTTCTTCTTCTTCTATCTCTATCTCATCTTCTTCTTCTTCTGTTTCTTCCTTTTCATCTATCAGTCTTGTTGTTTTGGGATATAGACTTATATCCCCTTTTCCTCCTGGTGGTGAGGTGTGTCGGGCTCTTTTAGGTTTCTTCCTCTTTACTGACGGTGGTGTAGTATCTTCTGCTAAAGTTTCGTGTTCTCCTTTTATGAGTTTTTTATGGAATTCCCTTGCCTTCTCTTCCGATGTTAACCAATGTTTCTCTTCCTTGTATGTTACCATTATACCTTCATTTCTTTCCCACCTAAATCGTATTTTTAATCTTTTAAGTTCATCTGTTAGGAAAAAATATTTCCTTCTTCTATTTAGGATTGTTTGGGGGAATTCTTTCAGCACTATTACTTTTTTATCCTTATAGTAAATTGGGTTGCGACTATTTTGCATTAATATTTCGTCTCTAATCCTTTTTTTAACAAAGTGTATGATAACATCTCTCGCAACCCTGTTCTTCCTCGAGAAGTTGGTCTGAATTCGATAAACTGTATCAATCTCGTTATCAATAATTTCTTCTGGGCGATTTAAGAGTTTCGCAATTAAATTTTTAATTGTTTGTCTAATGTCCTCCTTCGCCTCTTCTTGGATATTGCGAAATCGCAATTGAAAATCTCTTTCTTTTTGCTCAAGTTTTTCTTGTAGTCTTTCTATCTTTTCAATTTTTGCATTTTTTTGCTCTATATCATCCATCTTTTTTTGAATCATGTTCTGTTGTTTTATTATTTTAGAATTCTCTATTTTCAATAGATTGATCTCCTTATTTGTTCTTGCCATCTCTTTTTTCAGAAAGCCAATCTCCTCTTTAATTTCTTTTTTCATATCTAGCAATTCCTGACATATTTCTTTTTGTTGTATACTTTGTTTATCTAATTTTGTCTGAGATTCCTTCTGATATTCGTCTTGTTTCTCCGCCAATTTCTGAATTTCTCTAAAAATGTCTTTAAGATTAATATCCTCAGTTTGTGAAGGCCTTCTCAAAGCACTTTTGCTATTTTCAAACTTCGCTCTTGCACCTGCCATCTTTTAAGTTCAAGGGGATCTTCACCTTGTCTAGACTCACAATATTTCTAAATTCAAATAATATTTCTCCTTTGTAGCTTCCCAAACTGTGGTCTCACCAACCGTCTGGCCCCTTACAATTCATATAAATCATGTAAATCTTATAGAGCCTCTCTTTTAATCCCCCAAAAAGGTAACACTTGGACAATTTTCCCCCTTAGTTCAAGTACATTTGACCTTTACAATTAACTCCAATGCATCTATCAATTAATTTCGATGTACCTATCATCAACCAATTAATTAATTAAATGAACAAACTAATCTATAAACCAAATTAACAAATTAATCTATATTGACTCTAAAAATTACTATTTTGGGTTTTTTACCCTATACAATTCTTTGTAGCTTATTTATTTATTTCGTCCACGTGTTTCTTCTCTTCTCCGTCTTGCGAAATCCCACGAAGTCTGTACGTCTCCACGTTGCTCCTGTCCCTCGTCGTTCCCTACTCGAACTCAGACCGCTCCTCCGTCGCTCCTGCCGTGCTCCGCTTTTCCGTTTCGATCGCTCCGCCACGGGTTTAGTTAATTATAGCATCTTTACTTCAGGGAGAAACCCATTCAGAGCTTTCCGTTGATCTCCGTTGGTTGCCCCTGGTAAATTTTTAGTTTATTAGTTTCCGGCCGGGCCCTTTTTAGTGCAACACCAGCTCAGCGCTTTATTCCGCCCTCACATTGAGGTCACACGCTTGCCCTTACTGTGGCGGATTTCCTCTTTTGTCACTTGCCTCTCCCTCGCGCCTTCCGCTGAGTCGCCCCAAGGCCGGGAAGATTGTTTACAAGAGGCTGCAGAGTAGTCAAAACAATCTCCAGTCAAGGTCGTCCGCCATTAAGTAAGTCCAATCTTCGGTTACATTACAGTTAGACCCGCCCGGAAGTTTCCGTTCTTTTCTTCAATTTTAATTTACTTTTAAATTTAACTTTGATGGTATTTAAGAAAGTTTAGTTTAGCATAGATAAATTCTTTATAGCTATAAAATTCCACCCGACCCACTTCGTAATTCAGGACCACATATAACTTATTGATATTTTTTTTAAAAGAAGAAGAGCCTACTGCAGGGAAAATGCAAACTTCAGAACCACAGAGTCTACCTGGTTTTACCCCTACAGCCCAGAGTAAGGAGAAAATAGTCCTGGAACATGGCCATACAGTCCGGAAAACTCACAGCAACCCAATTAGAAATATTACTTTTTTCAGTCAATATAGTTCCCCAAATCTCCCAGCTAGCATGAAAAGCAGAGAAGTAAAATTGTTAAGTACCCCCTTAATGAATCTAAATTGACCTGAATAGATGCTACTATGGTCTCTTCCCCTGATTCTCTTCCTTGGAAATTTAACTGCACTCTTGATTTGATTACATGTTTTTGAAGTATATAATCTGCCATTCTACTTTATGTAGATTAGATTCCCACCATGGTTCACAATTTATGGTATTAGCACACAATGTGCTAATTAATTGCAACCCCCATGCCACAAAACTCCAGAATGTGGTTGCCATCATCCTGTATTGTTAATTCTAGAGCTGTAAGAAAGAAAGAAAACTCCATATCTAAAATCACACCAAGCAATAGGTAAAAAGAGCAGCACAATACACAAATTATTATGGTAATTCACATTCTGTCTGAAGATCTTAAATACCATAAAGGCACCACATCCTATTTGATCTTGGAAGCTAAGTAGGGTCAATTTGGTTAGTACCTGGATGGAAGACTGTCAATGAATTCCAACTACTGTAGGCTATGTTTCAGAGGAAGGATCTGAGTATTTCTTGTTTAAGAATACTCTACAAAATTCATGGGGTCACCATAAGTCAACAAGCAACTTGAAGGCTCACTCACTCACATTTCATGTCTAACCAACTAAGGTCTCTTCTACACAGCGGTATAAAATCCAGATTATCTGCTATGAAGTGAATTATAGGGTTGTGTAGATTCAGATAATCCAAAGCAGATAATATGGATTATCTGCTTTGATGTTCTGGATTATATGGCAATGTGGAAGGGCCCAAAGTTATCTTTAGAGTGACAGAGAGAGGGGGAAATGGGGTGCATCTATAGTGCAGAATTAATGCAATTTGGCACCACTTGAACTGCAATAGATCAGTGCTATGCAATCATGGGAACTATAATTTTACAAGGTTTTGAGCCTTCTTTGCCAGAGAATGCCTTGCCAAATGAAAAATTCCATAGCATTGAACTATGGCAGTTCAAGTGGTGCCAAATGCATCAATTCTATTGTGCAAATGCATCCAGGGACTGAACAAGAGGAAGAGGAGGAAGAAGAAGAAGAAAAAGGAGAAGAAGAAGAAGAAAGAGAGGGACAAGAATAGCAGCTATCAAAATGACAGTTATGGTTATCTTCGGAGCTTTTAAAGCAAGGATCCTATTAAAGAACAACACAGCAGCTTTAAGAGGAAATTCTTTTGTTGCTATCTTACTCAAATGAGCATCAGCAGTTCTGCCTTGTCGTGCTCATTGGGATAGTGCAATAGCAGGATACATCTTCAGCTGTATGCCGTCTACATAAATTAGAGTTTTTCTGCACTTTTGAGTAATGGCCCTTGGGTACCCCAGAGGCCAGCTCTCTGTATCCAAAGCATAAAGTTATACATCATAAAATAACATCCAAATGCCTGTCATAATTTTTAAAAATAATAATCCATCACTGCAATGCTTTTGCTTGTGGAAAATGTAATATCTAGACCCTTTCTTCAATGCTCATTCCAGAAGTTATATTGACTGATTTCTTCCATATTTTATGCCTTTGGATAACTACCACTTGGGTCTTGAGTATATCAGCATTTATTTATTCATTTAATGGTTTTAGTGGAAACTAGGAAAGAAACTAATTGCAGAGTTTGCTTGGCCCTTTCCTTCATCCAGGTATTTCAGGAGCTGGTTTAGAAGAGCAATTGATCTCTGGCCTCAACCAAAAGGCAAAAGCCTTTTGGTTTGAGGTTCTCCACCAAAGGATTGCACCCTGAAAATGGCAAAGCTTGGAAATGTTACTATATAAAATAGCAATTCTAAGAAAGTATAAACCAAAATAGTAATGTGTAGTGGTTTTAGTTTCTAGTGTCTAGATCTAGGGAAGTCATGCTACCCCTCAATTCTGCCTTGGTCAGACCATATCTGGAATCACATTGTATCCAATTCTGGGCACTATAATTGAAAGGAGACAACAAGCTGGGATGTGTCCAGAGGAGGGTGACTAAAATCATCAAGGGTCTGGAGAACAAGCCCTATGAGGAGCGGCTTAAAGAGCTGGGCATGTTTAGCCTGCAGAAGAAAAGGCTGAGAGGAGACATGATGAGGGCCATGTATCAAGATTTGAAAGAGGAGGGAGCAAGCTTGATTTCTGCTGCCCTGGAGACTAGGACACGGAATAATTATTTTAAACTACAGGAAAGGAGATTGCACCTGAACATTAGGAAGAACTTCCTCACTGTGAGAGCTGTTCAGCAGTGGAACTCTCTGCCCCGGAGTGTGGTGGAGGCTCCTTCTTTGAAGGCTTTTAAGCAGAGGCTGGATGGCCATCTGTTGGGGTTTCTTTGAATGCAATTTTCTTGCTTCTTGACAGGGAGTTGGACTGGATGACCCATGAGGTCATGATTCCATGATTCTGTGATGCTTCATGAGAGATGTGAACAATGTTACAATTCCCAGAGCATTACTGGAACTATTTGAGAGTCAATGGCAAATTTCAACTAGATCCCAAAATCACAGCTTTTCTTTGAGCTTTTCTTTTGAGACATATTTTGTTTTCTACTATCCCTTTCAACTGATTTAGGAATACTTACTGAGGGGTTGGTGGAGAACTGCACAGAACAAGCAAATCGTAGAGGAGGGTCTGGAAGAACTGACACTTGAATTTAAGGATTTCAGAAGCAATTGATTCACTATTATCTTTGCTGGTGAACTTTGGAATGAAGTATTGCGTTGTTGTTGCTACTCCTGTTGGTGATTACATTTTCATTTAATTGCTGCCTAGCTTAACGGAAGTCAAATCTCAGCAGATGTCCTACACTTAATACCTACTTCTCGTCTTTTATGAAGAGGTTGATTACTACTACCAATGTACCTCACTATGAGTTTGTTAATGGCACCCGGTATTACGGAAGTCTAATCTCATCAGAGTTTCAGTAATAGTGTGATAAAAATAATAATAAAGGATGATTATCTCCACTGGAGGCAATTAACTGTCATTGAAGACCAGTTACTTAAATTTTTTATACTCTGAAATGTGGAAATCTTTTGAAGTCCTTGGTCCTTCTCTTTGGCTACTGCTGGCCAAGACTCAGATATATTGAGAGTTAGACCTTACTGGGGGAGAAGGTGGTAATTAAATACGGATTGCTAGATTATTTCTTTCACAAGTGTTCATTTAAGAAGGTTCAATTATTCGTTGCAAAATTGATTTGGTATATAAAGAATGTATTCATTTAATAGATCTACACATTTCCAGAACGTAACATCTATTAGATTTTGCACTGCTCTAGGGACAGTAGAGGTTTGATCATTTGACCAATTATTTCAGTATATTGAAAGATCATTAAACGTATAAAAATAAATGTGGCTAATGGTTTCAAAGGTGTCTTTGTTTAACATTTATCTAAGTATAAGAGATTGGTACCAATGATCTTTAATGTAGAGGGTACTTATTGCTTGACCTGACAGTCAGACTTGCAAGAAAAGTTACTTTAAACATCTTAAGAAGAAAGGAGTTGAGATCACAAGAAGTCGTTATTCAATCCTTTTTTTTGCTTTGTCCAGAGCTCTTTTGGAATACAATATCCCATTCTGGGCACTGCAGTTCAAGAAGAATATTGAAAGCTTGAATGTGTCCAGAGAATGTGTCAAAATAATCAAAGGCCTTGAAATTAAGCCTTTTGAAGAACAATTTAGGGTGTAAGGAATTGATCCACAAGGATTCACCCAGAGGAAAAGTGTTCTTACCATACATCAAGGGAACCACTGACCGAATAGGGAAGCTGATGAAGAAACACAACCTACAAACTATCTACAGACCCAATAAGAAAATCCAACAAACGCTATGTTCAGCAAAAGGAAAGAGGGATCCTCTCACCTCTTCAGAAGTCTACCATATACCATGGAGCTGAGGCCAAGTCTACAGAGGGGCCACCAAACACAGCATTGCCCAAACACAAATCAAGGAAAACGCGAAAAGATTCCCAATTAAACCAGAATACTATCTACTGGGATTAACAGACTCAGACGCACAGTTCGACAAAAATGATGACATTTTATTTATGTATAGCTCTACGGCAGCAAGAATAGTCTTCGCCAAATTTTGGAAACTGGCAGAAACTCCACCAAAAGAAGCGTGGCTTCAGAAATTGATAGAAATACAAGAAATGGACGAATTAACATTTCTATTAAGAGAATCCAGAGGAAAAAGTATTAAACAAACAAACTGGGGAAAGCTTAGAAATTATATAGCACAATAATGACAGAAAGAAAGATGTTAAATAGATAACTTATACATCCGATACGGAAGATAAAGGAAGACCAACATCCCCTTCTTCCCCCTCCCCCTTTTACCCCATGCCCCCCTTATTCCTACTCCTCCTACCCCTCTCTCCGCTTCCAACTTTTAGTACCCCCCCAGATTATCCCCTAACCCTAGTTATACCCCTGCCTCTACCTTTCCCGGATACCCAATCTGTAGTTTTAACTGATGTATATGTAAAACTCCAATAAAGATCATTAAAAAAAAAAGAAAAAGAAAATCCAACAAACGCTATGTTCAGCAAAAGGAAAGAGGGATCCTCTCACCTCTTCAGAAGTCTACCATATACCATGGAGCTGAGGCCAAGTCTACAGAGGGGCCACCAAACACAGCATTGCCCAAACACAAATCAAGGAAAATGAAAGACACTGCAGACTAACTCAACCTGAGAAGTCAGACATAGCAGAGCATCTGATGACCCAACCTGGACACAGCATATTATTTGCAAACACAGAAATGCTGGACCATTCTAAACAATCACCATGTCAGACTACACAGAGAAACCATTGACATCCACAAGCATGTGATCCATTTCAACTGAAAGGAGGAAACCATAAAAATGAACAAAACCAGGCTTCCAGTATTAAAAAAACCCTCTATAAATAAAGAGCAACACTAAAAAAAGGGAATTCCAGACAAGAATAAATCAGGGCTAGCTATCACCAACAAAGGATTCCCCCCAGGCAGCAACCAGCCAGGCTTTGAAGCTGCAAGGCCATTACATGCTAATCTGCAACATTCACACTTGCCTCAAGCAGATAAGAGTTCTTTCTCCCACCTTGGACATTCCATAGATATATAAATTTCACTGGCCTAATTTCCAACAGACCTCACAATCTCTGAGGATGCGAAATGTGGGTGAAATGTCAGGAGAGAATGCCTTTGGAATATGGTCATACAGCCCAAAAAACTCACAGCAATCCAGTGATTCCGGCCATGAAAGCCTTCGACAACACATTGGTGTAAAAATGTTTAGCTGTGAGGTTACATGGTTGCTATCTTTAAATATCTAAAGGGACATCATGTAGGCAATGGAGCCAGCTTGTTTTCTGCCACTCAAAAAATTTGATTGAGAACTAATGGATTCAAATTACAAGATAAAAGATTCCACCTAAGCATTAGGAAGAACCTTTTCCTTTGTTCAACAGTGGAGGGGATTATCTTGGAGGCTGGTTCATCCTTCACCTTTGGAGGTCTTTAAGAAGAGGCTGGATGGACATATTTTAGGAGTGCTGTATTTTAAATTCTTGAATGGCAGGAGGTTGGACTTACTGGCCTCTGTGGTAACCTCCAGCTTTAAGATTCTATGAGTGTCATACTATTCAGCTATAAAGTAAGAATTTCATATAATTGTAGAAACTGAAGGAGCAGAGGTCTTCTGGACTATACTCCCTGTTGTTTCCGAAAAACTACATTTAAATCATCCCCAACAGATAACCACCCAGCTTCTGTTTCAAAATATATAATAAGGTAGAGTCCACCACCTTTGGAGCAAGGCTGTTCACCATCAAATAGCTCTTGCTACCAGGAGGTCCATAATTTTTAATGAAAGTCTCTTTTATTATGAAATGGATCCATTGGTTCATGTCCTGATTTCTGGAGAAAAAGAAAAAGAAAAGCTTTCCCCACATTCTGTGTGATTCCCCCCCCCCCCCCCCAGCTTACAACTCTCTTGTGTGTTAGAATTCATGCTGGCTGGGGATTTATGGAGCTGGAGTCCACAAAAATGACTTTTTTTGATCTGCACATCCGGTTACTTCTCTAAACCACACAAGGTTGTGTCTATTTAACTCTACAGAATAAAGGTAAAACTATCTTCAGATGGAACAAAACAGCCTGGATGTCATGATTGTCTCGGCATGAGTCACATCAATTTCATGTTCCCCACTACACGCTGTCAGTTTGCTGCTGAGTTACCGCCCCATCCGCTGGGAGCAATGGCGAACACAGTTGGCAGTTCTGGAGTATTGATGTTGCAGAACATCCAAGCCCCAGGACCGCCGATTCATTTGCAGACCTTGAGTTAGTTGAATGTCTCCTCTGCTTTTCATCCACAGACGGATGGACAATCTGAAAAAGTTAATGGGCTGTTGGAGCAGTATTTGCGTTGTTTTTGTCTAGAACAACCGAGTGCTTGGGTAAAATGGTTGTCGGTGGCTGAGTTTGCTTATAATAACGCTGTGCATACATCTGGTCAACACACACCATTTGAGTTAACTTATGGCTTCCATCCGCGGGGAGGGGTGGCGCCGTCGACCAATGTGGTTTCCCCTGATCCGGTGTACCACTCCTCTGAAATGGCTGCTTTACATGATGTCGCTCGTCGGTTGTTATTAGAAGCTAAGGCAGCTCAGAAGACTCAAGCAGACCGCCATAGACAAGCAGGGGAGGAGTTAGATGAAGGGGATCTGGTTTGGTTATCCTCTAAATATATTAAACATACTGGGGGAAAGTTTGCACCACGGTATTTGGGACCTTTCCCTATTGTTAAGAAGATTTCTTCTGTGGCATTTAGATTGCGCTTGCCACCTTCTTTTAAGATCCACCCTGTCTTTCATCGCTCTTTATTGAAGTTGGATACTTCTGGGCGCCGTAACGCTGTAGCCGAGGAGATCACTACTGTGTCCCCACCTTTGGAGGAGGAGGTCTTTGTGGGAGGGGATAGTGTTATGGTTGAGCCTTCTGGCTCCGATACTAGGAGACGGGGTCGTAAGACTCCTCGAGAGTCAGACTCTTTTGAGGAGCGTGAAAGGAAACGGCTCCGGGACTTATTTGCAGAACCAACAGATGAAGACTCATTTGAGGGTTTTACCGAGCGAATGGAGGAAGAGATGGTTAGCTCAGAGGAGGATGACATGGAGTGGACTCGTGTAAGGGAGGATTTGGGTGTCACCGGCAATGATAGTATGGGAGACGATTGGAGGGTTGCAGGATCAGACCCATGGACGGGCTGGAGGGATGGAGCGGGATCCACAGCTGGGAATGCTGTGGGGCATAGTCAAAGGTGTTTTAGCTCTGATGAGGATGATGATGATGAGGCACCTGGAATTAGGATAGCAGCTGACAGCGATGAGGAGTTATGAACTGGGATAAAATGGGGTTTAGGATCAATGGTTAATTGCGTTGGGCAAGGTAATCTGGACGAACGCTTGGGCTCTTGTTGGGGAACTTCCTGAAGACGGGTGTGATTCGTTGCTGGATACGTAAGTTACCAAGGACACTGGGCATAGACGGCGGGAGGAACTGTGTGGGGTTTTTCTGTGCAACTTGTGTTTAATCTTGATAGCTTGGACCTCCGTCGTCTTTTTGACGGACATTAATTACCTACTCTGGATTGACGCTGGACTGACTGACTGACTACAACCTTGGACTATCCCTTTTGTGGCTATTACGCTTGAGCGATCCATGAAAAAATTGATTCTAAACTTGTTTCAAAAGCAGGGGGCGCCAGCGTTTCGTTTCTGATGTCATTTCCGAATTTTGCCCCCCAAAAAATTCGAAATTAACGAAAATTCGTTATTTTCTAAATTAATTCGTTAATGGCGGACGCGCATGCGCAATTCCCAAAAACAGCACAGAGGGAGAGGACTTTACAGGACTCTCCCGCCCTCATTTTTTGAGTGATCTTCTTCAAACTTGGTACAGTGGTAGAACACATTTAACACTGATAGCTCACCAAAATTTCCCTTATCCTCTGATTTTTGGCGAATTTTCATAGCTTTTATAATAAACCATTTTTTAATAATTGCAGAAATCTGTTCCTGGTTTGAAAGTCTTATTTCCTGTTAAATTGGGTTGTCTTTACTGTGAAAGTCATTGTTCTACTTCAGAAACTTTGTTTTTGTGGCTGAAACTTTGTTAAATTGGTGTGTGTGTGATATATACTGTGTATATATATATATATATATATATATATATATATATATATATATATATAGTCCCTGCATATATGTGTGTGTGTGTGTGTGTGTATATAGGTAAACGTAAAGGTATCCCTTGACGTTAAGTTCAGTCATGTCTGACTCTGGGGGTTGGTGCTCATCTCCATTTCTAAGCCCAAGAGCCAGTGTTGTCCATAGACACCTCTAAGGTCATGTGGCCGGCATGACTACATGGAGTGCCATTACCTTCCCGCCAGAGCGGTACCTATTGATCTACTCACATTGGCATGTTTTCAAGCTGCTAGGTTGGCAGAAGCTGGAGCTAACAGCGGGCACTCACTCTGCTCCCGGGATTTGAACCTGGGACCTTTCGGTCTGCAAGTTCAGCAGCTCAGTGCTTTAACACACTTCGCCATCGGGGCTCATGTATATATAATATACATACACATACACACAATGTGGAGAATATGTGGAAAGGTAGATAGATAAGTTGGGAGCCACAGCGAAGGCACCTTCCTGGGAGCAAGGTCTAATAATAATAATAATAATAATAATAATAATAATAATAATAATAATAAATCCCTTACAATATCCAAGATGGCTCACTGCTACAGAATCTTGGGAGGTTTAGTTTGGTATGGTACCATTATTGGCAGAGAAAGCCAAGCTGTAGGAGTTGAAATCCAATCATTTATCCTCCCTATAGAATCAATTTTATATGCATTTTTAGCTACAGAAAAGCTAAAATCAGGACAGTAAAAGAACAACACCCAGAAAATGGGAATTCCAGACAGGAAACAATCAGGGCCAGCTAATACCTCCCAACAAAGGATTCCCCCAGGTAGGAAGCAGCCAGGCTTTGAAGCTGCAAGGCTATTAATGCTAATCAAGGTGACCAATTGCAACATTCACACTTGCCTCCCACAGACAAGAGTTCTTTCTCCCACCCTGGACCTTCCACAGATATATAAACCCCACTTGCCTAGCTTCGCACAGACGTCAAAACCTCTGAGTATGTCTGCCACAGATGTGGGTGAAACGTCAGGAGAGAATGCTTCTGGCACATGGCCATAGAGCCCGGAATACATACCACAACAGTGTGATCTCGGCCATGAAAGCTTTCGACAACACAACCACAGTATCCATTCAAGTTCATGTAGCGTGGTATGGAGACCTGTATTGGGGGGAGGGAGGGTGCGAATCTGGGCCCCTCGGAGTCGTAGTCCTCCCTCCCTCCCTCCCCGGGAGCAGCCGAGGACGGGCCTGGCCCACACCCCCTCGCATCCCGGGCCTCTTCCTCCTCACCGCCGGGCCCCACTCTGTCTCTCTCGGTCTCTCCATTCCCGGCTCCATCCGCCGCCTTCCCGCCTCACAGAGAGACACCAGGTCTGAGCTGAGGTGAGGCGGCGGCGGTGGCCATTTCCCCCCTCCGTCTTCCTCCTCCTCCTCGGCCTCCTTCCCCCTCGCCCCCTCCCATTGGCTGAGCCCGTGACGCCCCTTTTGCTGAGGGGCAAAAGGAAAGGGCCTGAATGGTGGGAGTTTGGGTGATTTGCAAAAGCTTTTTTTTCCTAACGAAAAAAAACGACGAAATAAGAAAAAACGGCCTCTCGCGATTCGAAACCGCGATATCCAGACGTGTGGACAATCAAGGCCGTATATTGCTTCAAAACAAACGAAAATAACGAATTAATAACGGGTAACGGGGAAATCGAATTATTTGAGCAAGCCTAGTGGCTATCGGTGGAACTTGTGGAACTTTAGACGTCTGCGCTTGGCTTTCGACCTTGGACCGGATTGGGACCCTGCTGACCGCCGTTACCCTGATTGATGTGCCTGGACCTGGATTTCGCTCGTTGCACGGAGGAGTAAACAGCCTGAGTTACTCATCTGTAGCTTTTGAGTAGCAGAGAGGAATCTGCTGCCAGTTTTTTGTGTTCATTTTGACCTCTGTTTACCAACTTTTGTTTGTTTAAATTGCCAGGCTGAAGTAAGCACTTTTGATTTAATCCGGATTAAACTCCTGTTTAATCCGGTTTATCCTTTCGAACTGTTTTAATTCAAACGAAGCTGTTTCTGTTACTTTTCACACTGAAGACAAGTGTTTGCCTAGTCCTTTGTTTCCTACGGGCATTTTTTAGTTCTGTAACCTCAATAAACTGTGTTGTACTCTATTTGGTGGTGTTCTGTCTATGACACTTGACATAGGACATGTAATAGGACATGCCTGTAAGTTTCCAGTTCTTCCAAACTGCATGGGCTCATGGTAGGAGATACCCAGATATGTTGCTTAATGTTGGCTTTGGCTTTGTCAAATCCAAGGGTCATTAAAGCTTGAGTTGGAAAGCCTCAAGCTTCTCAGCTTCTCCTGAAACATACATTTCCATTTTGTTTGAAAATTGTCTATTAAAGTGAGGGGGGCCAGGCCCAGTGGACAAAAAAAATGAATAGTGGGTCTTAAGGATCCATATCTGGGTCTCAATCAAAATTTGACCCATCTCCAGGTGGACTGCAGCAGTTAAAGCACAAGGAGAGACCTCCAGCAATGTGTGCAGGAATTTAGACTGAAGGGTTTTGAAAGGGTTAATCTATATATATAAAAGAGTGATGGCATAATGGCGACTCACAAAACAACAAAAGTACAGGCCCCCCAACCTCGAAATTTGACAGCACAACCCATCATCCACGCCTCTAGGTTGATACAACAAAAAGAAAAAAATAAAGTCCTAATTAGAGGGAGAGCAATAATTTTTTTTATCCAATTGCTGCCAGTTTAGAGGGCTAATCTCTGCCCACTTGGTTGCCTAGCAACCAAGGGACAGCCAGGTTTCAGTTAGGGGACAGGCAGATTTAGGCCTCACTTAGACTTCTTCCACAGATTATCTAATTTGCACTGGATTATATGGCAGTGTAGACTCAAGGCCCTTCCACACAGCTATATAACCCATTTATAATCTTATATTATCTGCTTTGCACTGGATTATCTTGACTCCACACTACCATATCATCCACTTCAGTGTGCATTTTATATAGCTGTGAAGAAGGGGCCTCATATAATCCAGTTCTAAGCAGAGAATATAAGATTATCAATATACAGTAGACTCTCACTTATCCAACATAAACAGGCCGGCAGGATAAGTGAATATGTTGGATAATAAGAAGGGATTCAGGAAAAGCCGATTAAACATCAAATTAGGTAATCGTTATACAAACTAAGCACCAAAACATCATATTATACAACAAATTTGACAGAAAAAGTAGTTCCATGCGCAGTAATGCTATGTAGTAATTACAGTAGAGTCTCACTTATCCAACATTCGCTTATCCAACGTTCTGGATTATCCAACGCATTTTTGTAGTCAATGCTTTCAATATATTGTGATATTTTGGTGCTAAATTCATAAATACAGTAATTTCTACATAGAATTACTGTGTACTGAACTACTTTTTCTGCCAAATTTGTTGTCTAACATGATGTTTTGGTGCTTAATTTGTAAAATCATAACTTAATTTGATGTTTAATAGGCTTATCCTTAATCCCTCCTTATTATCCAACATATTTGCTTATCCAACGTTCGGCCGGCCCGTTTATGTTGGATAAGTGAGACTCTACTGTACTGTATTTACAAATTTACTACTAAAATATCATTTAAAACACTGACTACAAAAACATTGATTATGAAAAGGCAGACTGCGTTGGATAATCCAGAACATTGTATAAGCAAATGTTGGATAAGTGAGATTCTACTTTAATATAAAATAATTATGGGATAGAATAATGCAGAACAATATAATCTCTAAAACCAGGACAGTAAATAAACGGGAATTCCACACAGGAAACAATCAGGGCCAGCTAACACCTCCCAACAAAGTATTCCCATCATCAAAGTCTGGCAAATCCTCTGTTTTCTCAGGGCCACGGACAGTAGAAGCACATAAAATATCACAAACAACACCACTCTGAAAACAAGGGAATTCCAGACAGGAAACAATCAGGGCCAGCTAACACCTCCCAACAAACAAATCACTCAGGGAGGAAAAAGCCAGGCTTCACATTTTTGTTCATGCTATAAAGAACACAGATGACACAACACTGTAGCTGTGGGAAACACTGTTGCTGTACAAAGCATTTATAATTCCATTTTGGGGGAAAATCCTTTTGGGTTTACATAGTCACAATCCAACTGTCTGGATTAATCCTCTGTTATCCCACTGTTTCATCTGCTTTTAAAATGTTCCAGCTTCTTCCTTCTCTTATCACTTTCTCCTAGCGTCCTGAAAGGTTTGTTTGTCGTAGATTTTAGAAATCTGCAAGACTTTTAATTATTTTCTTTTAATTTTTTTTTGAATCTCCAAGATGTGCTGGATCTCATAAGTGCTGATGCGGATATATGAATGAATATGCACATAAGCAGATTTCTTGTCATTATTTCTCCTCAACCGCCTTCTGCCTTTATGTTTGCCCTCTTAAACCCTGCTTCCTTTTGAGGTCACTTGCCTGCCATGCTGGTGCCCACTGTGTAAATGCAAGCTCTGTGTAATTTCATAAATATGAGAACAAAGGAATTGTTGTATAGAGTTCTCATGGGAATTGCTTTCCATTTGTGCTTTCATTTAGCCATCTGTGTGTCCGCCTGCATCAGCTGTTTTGGGATTTTAAAGTGTGCACATGTGCTGGAGCAATCCACACCAGGATATCGCAAGCAAGTCCAGTGTTTTTCTTGAGTGCAGAGATATCCAGTGAAGCAAATATGCACATTTTTTGGGCAATGTTAGATTTTAAGCACACCTTTTAAAGGTGTGCTTTGCAACTGATGATGCAATTCAGCATGCATTTTTGGCAAACATCATCTAGCCACCCTCCTCTTTATCCTGGTGGCTAGATGCTGGATTTTAGGGCCTGTGTAGAAGGGCCCTGAATAACCTATGGTTCTTAATTACACAAAGCACCACTTCTACTGCAGAACTGGCCATACATCCCATGGGTTCAAGATGGATCTGTGTAGACACGGTATAAGTCTTGGCATGTTCTGCTGAAGCTGGGGGTCTGGACCTCTTTGTCTAGCCTATGACCAGGCTTCCTTAGGGATGGTAAGGCAAGAAACACTTCTGTTCCTTCTCCATCAATCCAAAGTTCTTAAAGTCTCTTCTCTTTCTCTTGTGCCTTGTGCCACTGTTTTTTTGGGGTAACTTTTATTTTGGAAGCATCTTGAAGCTTACACAGTTTTCCCAAAATGGCCGCCCTTACTGGACAAATGTCTCTTGTGATCTCTGTTGTTTCTACATGATTTCTTCTTGTTGTGCCTTCAATTTGTGTCCTACTAATGGCGATCACAGGATTTTGGGGGACTTTTCCAGGAATGTCCATTGGATTTTCATAACCAAGCAGGGATTTGACCTACTCCCCAGAGTTGTAATCCAATAAACAAACCACTACACAAGTTGACGCCTACATTTAACCTAACCCATTACATCCTTATTCCTGCATTAACCTGGCTCTGATGTAAGTGATGGAGTACATTTAAGCTATCAACTTCTTTCTCTGTTCATCTTTCTACCAAATCTCTCTAGATACAGATACAGAATAAAATGCAATATAAATGCTGTAAATAAAAAAATAAAATGGCTGTTTGAATTATGAACCCTTTCTTTACCCTCATCTGTTTCCCCCAAATAATGGAAGAGTATTATCACAGATGGAATGGAGAGGCAGTTTATGCAGTGCCTACTAGGCTTGTGCAATCCAGGTAAACCATGATTTATTTTGTGTCCCGGGTTTTTTTCAGGAGACTCCCAAATTCAGGAAGGCATACATCTGTTTTCGCTCTGGGGAGCCAAAAGATTAGTTTTCTATGCGACCCATTATTGGGGGGGGGGGAGACTTCCCAGGCTCCCCTTCCCAACATTTTAGGCATTTAAGCTGTTTCCTACTCAAGAGGAGGAGAGGAGAGGCAGGTAGGCAGGCTTATTTATTTATTTATTTACAGTATTTATATTCCGTCCTTCTCACCCCGAAGGGGACTCAGGGCGGATCACATTGTACACATACAAGGCAAACATTCAATGCCATATGAACACAGAGACAGAGACAGACACAGAGGCAATTTAAACTTCTCCAGCTTCCAGCTTCCTGAGGGTATGCTCAATTTCAGCCACAGGGGGAGCAGCTGCTTCATCATCCACTGTGAAACCGACTTCCTCATTCCTTTCCACAGCTGGTAGCAGCTATATGGTGTCGTAAATTTTAGTTAAATTAGCCTCCCCATATAGTGGTACCTAAATTTCCTACTTGATAGGTGCAACTATCTTTTGGGTTGCTTAGGTCAACAACGAGCAGGGGCTATTACTTATTTTAATTGTTGGGCTGGCCTCGAACTCATGACCTCTTGGTCATAGTGATTTATTGCAGCTGGCTGCTAACCAGCCTGTGCCACAGCGCTTTTTCTCCCAGGTGCCACACACTCTTTCCAAGGCATTTAAAGGAGGCAAGTTCTTAAAGTTGTTTCCTACTCTAGAGGAGGAGAGGAGAGGAGCTGCAGGCAGGTAGGCAGATGCACACACTTTCTCCCTCAGGTACCACACACTTTTTCCAAGTCAATAATAATAATAATAATAATAATAATAATAATGATACACTTTCTCTCCCAGATGAAGGCATTTAAAGGAGGCAACTTCTTAAAGCTGTTTCCTACTCAGGAAAGGAAAGGTGCTGCAAGCAGGCAGGCACACATGCTTTCTCTCTCGGGTGCCACACACTATTTCCAAGGCATTTTGAGGAGGCTTCCCATTTCCAGGTAAGGAAGAACAATGAGATGACCTCCTGAGCTATCCTCCCTAAGCTACCTTTTAAAACCCCTCTTTTTTCTTGGCACGCTTTGATCTCCTTTCTGCTTTGGTTTTAATGCTTCCTTAGAGCTGTTTCTACTTTGTAGTAGAGGAGAGGTAACTAGGTGGTAGTAGTTTTCAGGGAATGAGGTCTGCTTCTGAACTTTATTCTACACTTGTTTTTATTGACTTTATATATTCCTTTAATAAAGAATTAGATAGAATCTGGCCTCAGTGTATGGTTATTGGTGCCCAGCAGCCTAGATCCTGACACCTTGTATCATGCTTTTTTATACATATAATCATGTTTTTTACATATGTAATATCACGTTCCTTTTACATCAGTAATTGCCTTATATCATATTTTATATTGTGTTTTATATATGCAGTTACTTTACATGTTTCTTTTATGTATGGATGTATAATTTTTACATATTTAATTATATTATTTGCAACTATAATTGCCTAATATCATGCTTCTTTTATATATGCAATGACATCATGTTTATTTAACGTATATAAGTGCCTTATATCATGTCCGGGTTATCATGTGTGTCTCCAGAGGGATGCAGCCCTATCCTTTGCAGGGAAAATATAGAAATATCTTCTAAATGGCTACTGTCTAGAATTTTGTTTTGTAAACAAAGAAAAAGTTTATATGCTATTGGAAAGAAAGATACTATTTTATGTGTATATTTTGGAAAGGAATAGAATTGGTTATTATTACTGTGGTCTAACCTTCAATTGTTTGCAAGTTGTTCTAAAGTTTGGATCGTAGAGTTTAATAAACAGAGTTTATGGTTTTTGCATCAAAACTGTTCATGTTGTGCTTAAATGGGATTGAATTTTCTTTAATTTGTGGCCCATAATAGGCTGGTTATAAGCCTGATCTGGAAGGCAGCCAAGGCAAAAGTTCATTCCATACCATGTTTCACATTCGAAAAGTCGCCAAGTAGTCACGCCCCACCGCAGCTTGCTGGACCCTCAAACAGTTGACCATAGCAGCCTACTTCGTTTGCACTTTACTGAGCTCTGTTGCTGTGAATAATACAGCTCATGCACAGGTAATGACGTATTTGTACATTCTCAAGTATTCACTGAATACTACCAACATATATACATTTTTACACAATATTCCAGAAGTTGAGAGAAGTCATTTCTGCTGGCCTTTTGGAAGTGGTCTTCTAAAAAGGAGGATATGTGGTTCTGGTTCATGAATCATGTAGTGGACCCAGCCAAGGCTCTGTTGAACACCAAGTCGTCTCCATTCCTCTTCAGTCATTAAATGAGTTTTCGGTACTTGTTTTGAGAGCTCTCTTGGCAGCATCACATGTCGGTACTCGTAGTTCTCGTCGCAGTACTTGTCAGAATAATAGATCTGCTTGTGGGCCATGGCGAGGAAGAAAAACAAGACGAAGGCCTATCACGCCCCGCTCCGTCTCTCAGCCGAAACCACCTCACCGCGGTTAACCCTCAAACAGTTGAGAAACTTGTTTTCCTGAAGGCCAACCTTCCTGTGTTGAATTTCCCAGATTTGGATTTTGAGACCGACTGCTCTTAGAGCAACAGTTCTCCTCCTTTAAGCAACTCTGCTTCAGAGTAACTTTGGCCAATTTTTTGGGCGGCCGGGCGGGGGGGTGGGCCCTTTGGACTATGTCCAACAACTCTCTCCTCTATCCTACAATGCTTTCCTCTCTCTTTTCCCTTCCTTTCTCCTCTTTTTCATCACTCAACGTTGCCCGCTGTCGTTTTTGGGTTCATCCATCTCAAGGGGCCGTTTCCCGAATCATTTAATCATGGAATCATAGAAAAGTAGAGTTGGAATAGAACTCATGGGCCATCGAGTTATCCCCCAACAAAAACGCAGGAAGTTTCATTCAAAGCATCCCCGACAGATGGCCATCGAGCCTATGCTTAAAAGCTTCAAAAGAAGGGGCCTCCAACACAATCCGGGGGAGACAGTACCACTGCCGAACAGCCATCGCGGACAGAAGTATCTTTCATTTGTCCCTGTTGAACTTAATATACTTTTGGCCCATCTCTGTATTCGGAAGTTACAAAACGTTTTCTCTCATGTACTGACTCTGTAGAGGTAGAAGGATATTCTGTGGAAAATTAGACCATAAAAGCCAAGGTAGGAAATGCTTCCTCTTTGTGTTCTGTTCGGATTTCATTCAATTCCCTTTTTATTGGGGGGGAGGGGGGGCAAAAAATATTACCATCATGAGCCATGACTGTTAGGTCTTCTCCAGATCCTCGCAGTTCCTGTACAGAAAGAGCACTGTTATATTTGATGTGGATACTTCAGATAATCATTTTAGGTGTAGGAATACGCCAGACTCTCACTTTCCAGAGGTATCTGTCCATCTGAACCTTTGAGGATGTCTTTATCCGCTGGAATTACTACACCTCGACCTTGGCCAGAACTTCTCTAAATTTTCATCTTTCAGTGTCCCATCGGCTAGAGCGGGTGTGGTTGCCGCAGTGGCCATGGGACGGCCGCCTTTGGGTCCCCTAGCCCTCTGCACGCTTACGCGGAGGGTGCCTTTATAACTCGGAGGGGGGAATCATCAAAGACAGTGGGACTCCTCCGCCTTTGCCAGCATTTCTCCAAATGGTTGTCTAGTGTCCCTTCTCCTTTATATGCCGTGGTCTACGCTGTGGTCGTTAAACGGCCGCTTTTGGGTCCCCTCCCCCTTTGACCTGGCACGCAGAGGGTGCCGTTCCCCCTTCAGGACGTGTGCCTTGCGGCTGCTTTCGATGTGTGGGCGCAGGTTACGCCGAGTGGGAATTGCCTTTTGCTGGCCTGTTGGTAAAACGATAGAAGAGGTACACGGCCTTCCCCTTGGGTGGTGGGGTGTTGGTGTGGGTAGAGGCTTAAGTTGCAAAAACAAAAAACTTTGTGGGAGGGCCGGGCCGAACTCTCCGGGATGCATGCCGGCCAACTGTGGCCGGCTCAGGGTGGGGTCTTTGCTCCCCTTTGTTTTTTTCCCTTACTTTTCTTTTCTTTTTGCTGCCTCTCGGACTACGTGACGCCAGACTCTAGAGGTATATGCCCTTCCCCCTTCAGGGCGTGTGCCTTTGCGGCTGCTTTCAATGTGGGCGCAGGTTACGCCGACTGGGAACTGCCTTTTGCTGGCCTTTTGGTAAAACGATAGAAGAGGGTGGAACGATCAAAGACAGTGGGACAGTCTCCCATCACCCTGAGAGGCTGTGATTGACGCTGTTGCTGCGGAACGGCCGCCTTTGGTTCCCCTCGCCCTCTGGCCGCGCACGCGGACAGTGACGTTTGCCCGTCAGGGCGTGTGCCTTTGCGGCTGCTTTCAAGGAGTGGGCGCAAGTTCCGTCTCGTGGGAACTGTTTCTTGCTGGTCTGTTGGTAATAACGAGGGTGGAGTGATCACAGACTGTGGGACAGTGTCCCATTCACCTTAAAAGGCAGTGTACTCAACGTTGTGGCGGCAGAACGGCCGCCTTTGGTTCCCCTCGCCCTCTGGCCGCGCACGCGGAATCACTGAAAGAAGTGGGACACCTTGGCCTTTACCACTTCTCAAAATTGTCTTCTCTTACTGTACCATTGCCTTGAGCGGGTGTAGTCGACAGCATGTGATGATAATCTTACGCAGAGTAAGAAGTAGAGAATCAATCCACTCAGAAACTCTTTTGCTATTAGAAACAATTACTTAATTATGTCTTCATGTTTCCTTTGGAATCAACATTTGTGCTTTGTTTCTACTTTGAATTCATTTCTACTCCATTACACACAATATCTTTCATAATTGTACTTCCTCAATTTTACTTAAACTGTATACCAACAGAAGTCATTTCTGCGTGTGTTGCGGTTATTGGATTATAATCTTGGGACTCTAATATTTCATATTGGACAATAATCTGCAGGACTATATTTGGCCTCATTTGAAAGGTCTGCTTCTGAACTTTATTCTACACTTGTTTTTATTGACTTTATATATTCCTTTAATAAAGAATTAGATAGAATCTGGCCTCAGTGTATGGTTATTGGTGCCCAGCAGCCTAGATCCTGATACCTTGTATCATGCTTTTTTATACATATAATCATGTTTTTTACATATGTAATATCACGTTCCTTTTACATCAGTAATTGCCTTATATCATATTTTATATTGTGTTTTATATATGCAGTTACTTTACATGTTTCTTTTATGTATGGATGTATAATTTTTACATATTTAATTATATTATTTGCAACTATAATTGCCTAATATCATGCTTCTTTTATATATGCAATGACATCATGTTTATTTAACGTATATAAGTGCCTTATATCATGTCCGGGTTATCATGTGTGTCTCCAGAGGGATGCAGCCCTATCCTTTGCAGGGAAAATATAGAAATATCTTCTAAATGGCTACTGTCTAGAATTTTGTTTTGTAAACAAAGAAAAAGTTTATATGCTATTGGAAAGAAAGATACTATTTTATGTGTATATTTTGGAAAGGAATAGAATTGGTTATTATTACTGTGGTCTAACCTTCAATTGTTTGCAAGTTGTTCTAAAGTTTGGATCGTAGAGTTTAATAAACAGAGTTTATGGTTTTTGCATCAAAACTGTTCATGTTGTGCTTAAATGGGATTGAATTTTCTTTAATTTGTGGCCCATAATAGGCTGGTTATAAGCCTGATCTGGAAGGCAGCCAAGGCAAAAGTTCATTCCATACCATGTTTCACATTCGAAAAGTCGCCAAGTAGTCACGCCCCACCGCAGCTTGCTGGACCCTCAAACAGTTGACCATAGCAGCCTACTTCGTTTGCACTTTACTGAGCTCTGTTGCTGTGAATAATACAGCTCATGCACAGGTAATGACGTATTTGTACATTCTCAAGTATTCACTGAATACTACCAACATATATACATTTTTACACAATATTCCAGAAGTTGAGAGAAGTCATTTCTGCTGGCCTTTTGGAAGTGGTCTTCTAAAAAGGAGGATATGTGGTTCTGGTTCATGAATCATGTAGTGGACCCAGCCAAGGCTCTGTTGAACACCAAGTCGTCTCCATTCCTCTTCAGTCATTAAATGAGTTTTCGGTACTTGTTTTGAGAGCTCTCTTGGCAGCATCACATGTCGGTACTCGTAGTTCTCGTCGCAGTACTTGTCAGAATAATAGATCTGCTTGTGGGCCATGGCGAGGAAGAAAAACAAGACGAAGGCCTATCACGCCCCGCTCCGTCTCTCAGCCGAAACCACCTCACCGCGGTTAACCCTCAAACAGTTGAGAAACTTGTTTTCCTGAAGGCCAACCTTCCTGTGTTGAATTTCCCAGATTTGGATTTTGAGACCGACTGCTCTTAGAGCAACAGTTCTCCTCCTTAGTGTTGAGATGCAAGTATAAAACTGATTGTGAATACTTTTGTATTTTTACGAAAAAATATATGAATATAAAATTGAACAAAATTCACAACCAAATAATAATAATATAATAACTTTATTTTTATACCCCGCCTCTATCTCCCCGGAGGGGACTCAGGGCGGCTTACATGGGGCCAAGCCCGAATAAAAACAGTAGCAGTATAAAACACAGCAATAGACAACAACTTGCACAATAAAAAAATAAAAAAAAATAAAATAAAACATTAGCCAATAAAAAACAAGAACAACCAAACAAGAGAGTTGTACAATAGAATACCTTATGAAAATGTTTGCATAGTAAATCACTTTAGATTCTACACCAGGGGTTCTCAAACTTTTAAAGCCGAGGACCAGTTTACGGTCCCTCAGACTGTTGGCAGGCTGGAATATAGTATAAAAAACACATGAACAAATTCCTATGTACACTGCACAATATCTTATTTGTAGTGCATAAAAAAGAAACAACAATACATTAATAAAAATGAAGAACAATTTTAACCAACATAAATTTACCAGTATTTCAATGGGAAGTGTAGGCCTGCTTTTCACTAGTGAGATAGTAAAGTTAATTAGGATTGTTGTTGTTGTCTGCCTTCAAGTCATTGGAGAGAAGTAACAAGAAAAAGAAAAGATATTAATTCTTGAAAATTTTTGATCTCATTCTCAGGAGTTTGTTTTACTGTAATAAGAAAAGACCAAGAAAGGAACAGGGTTTTCCATAGAAGGTGTGGGCAAGAAAGATATATTTCCTGAGTTCGCTGTGTTCTCTCAATTAATATGAGTTTCTATATGCAAACTAAGTAAAAAGGATTTTTGCCAGTTGTTAGGCCAATTTTCCTAGCTGCCATCTGCTAGACAAACAAATGATATTTACCTTTCAGAATGCTGACTTCCTCCACAAGTTATACTTCAGCAGTTGCAACAGGGTGCACAAGAAATGTTTATTTGGGGATAAATTATAGGGTTTCTTAAAATTATCATTACAATTTCCATTGTATATGCTAATTGTCTCCTTCTGGTGAAAAAAGTGGGGTATAAATGAACATAATAATAATATATGTCCTGAAATTATAAAGATAATTTTCATGCACCCTCTGTCTTCAGAAATATATATAGTTAGATGTGTGACTTGTGGTAACACATAATCAATTAAACATATTTAGATTTATGTTTATGAATATTTTTGCTCATTTTTTAAAATTGAAACAAATCACTGATTAATCCAGGAGTAGGTCCAAACACACTTACAAATGAAGATTTATAAAACTGCTGTGGACCATCTGATCTGCTTTCCTGACTTCATACTCAGATTATTTCTATAATGAAGAATAACTTACACATGTTCCTCTTGTGAGACATATTGGCCTAACTTCACCCTCAATTACTATCTTGTCCTTTATTTAAATTGCAAGTTGCAGGTAGTCTGCTCAATAACTTCACTATTGAGACTGTAACTTATTTCTAGTAGATTCTCTGACTTCTTTTCTGTATAACAGATTTGCCATCTGTAATGTTTCTTCATTTGCCCCAAAGTTTCATATTTGTTACAAGGAAAAATACAAACAAAACTACTTTGAAGAATTTCAAGGATCAATTGAAATTTTTAATCAAACACTGGGCAAAAGACTAATTAAATGAAATAGGTGAGTTCCGGATAAGAAATCTAAAATTGAATCAGACAACAATATTTCTGCTATCTTGAAGGTCTTTTTTTAATTGCTCAGGGCTAATTAAAATGGAATTAAGTATTGCTGTGACAATTGACATTTGGTTCTGAAACAGTAATTTCCTTTGTAATTAATGTAAATGTGATATTATTCTTCCTTTTAGATTATTGACAATGTCATTTGTTAGCAGATTAATATTATCATAGTAATCAAAGTGGTAAAGCCATTGCTGACATGTATTCATAATTCCCAGAAATATTATCAAGACAGAAAAGGTCTAGTGATGAAGAGCTTTGGTCTTCTATCAGTGAGTTCCCCAGTCACCAAAGTTAAGTTTAGTCAGGGGATGAAACATATACAGTTTGAATATTTATTATCCAAAACGCTTAGGGACAGGCTTTTTTTGCGGGGGGGGGGGGGGGAGTAATTTGTGGGGCTTTGGGGATTTCATGGTGGGGAATAGCTTTTGGATTTTTTTCATTTACATAATAAGATAATTTGGAGAAAGAACCCAAGTCTAAACACAAAGTGTATTATTTATGTTTCATATACACCTTAAACCAGTGGTTCTCAACCTGTGGGTCCCCAGAGGTTTTGTTCTACAACTGCCTGAATTTCCAACCAGTTTACCAGGTGTTAGGATTTCTCGGAGTTGAAGGCCTAAACATCTTGTGGACCCAACAGGTTGAGAACCACCACCTTAAATATATACCCTGAAGATAATTGTGTATGCAAAATTATTTAATAATTATCTAATTATTATATAGTAATAATATCTAAAAATAATCTCATCTAGCCCTGTGGACAATTTTGGAACATTTCAGATTTCTTAATTCATCCTTTGTCCAGATTTATTCAACTCTCATCAGGTTATCTTCAGTGTTTTTCCTGTGTCTCTCCTGAAAGCTTTAACCTTTTGATGGTATTGAAAAATAAATGCAGTTTTATATCTCAAGTTTTGTGACAGGGGACAATGGTATCCTAATTATAACCAGTGAGTTTCAAGCTGCCACCCCCACCCGCAAAGAAAAGAACAGAAAATAATTGTGACGTGCATGTGCCTGCTTTATAAGGATAAACAATCTGGTCCATCTGTTTTACTCTCCCTCTACTGATATTCTGCATACATAACTGAAAAAGAAAGCTTTTATATGATGGCAAATTTCCATTCAGTTCATTGGGGTCAAGATTTCACTTCCAGGCTCATAACAGTCAATCAGCAGAAATGAAACTGAATTCAGAAAGCATTTTCAGAGATGCACCACTGTGTAATGCACCACTGCAGTGACAAACTGAAGTATTTGCTAAGAGTCTGTCATGAGACATAGAAAGAAGTAGCAAAATGTATCTGTAAATTGTGGATTCATCATATCTCTGGAAGATACCCACTCAGCCCAGTGAGAGGTTAATTCACATCCATGAGCACATGTTTTGATTTAGATACAGAAGAGATCATTCACCGAGAGCTGGTTCAAGTTGTCTGCCTCTGTTTAAAAGCTTCAGAGAAAGGAGCTTCCACCACACTCCAAGGCAGAGAGTTCCACTGCCGATCAGCTCTTAGAGTCAGGAAGGTCTTCCTAATGTTCAGGTGGAATCTCCTCTTCTGTAATTTGAACCCATTGCTGCAAATCTTAGTTTCCAGGGCAGCAGAAAACAAACCTGCCCCCTCTTTCTTATGATATCCTTTCAAATATTTAAACATGGTTATCATGTCTCCTCTCAACCTTCTCTTCTGCAGGCTAAACATGCCCAGTTCTTTTGAATGCTTCTCATAGGGCATAGTCTCCAGAACTTTGATCATTTCAGTTGCCCTCCTTTGGACACCTTCCAGTTTTTCAAGAAGAAATTATTCTACAACTTCCACAAATCCTGGGCAACAGGACCAGTGTTTTCCATGGTTAGGTAAAAGGGGGCAGATGTTATATTAGGATAGCCTTTAAATTATATCAGGTTTGCAGTTGTTCATCAAGAATTTCAGGTTGACAAATGTTATCAAACTGAACTCTACTTGTTGGTAGAAAAGTGAATATAAATACGATAAAAAAACCCACAGTTAACAAATATGAGTATCACTGTGACTTGTCTCCAACTATGATATCATTGTAGCTGCCAGCATTGAAAAGGTTCAACAACCTGAATTGTCCAAATTCTTTTTTTTAAGACCCCTATATTTACATTACTCTTGATATGTGTCAAGAAAACAGCAACTAAGTATATAGAGGCAATGGCTATGATATATGTAGAAAGACAGTGCTAACAAAACATGTTCACCATCCTAAAGTGTTCTGTACATAGATCCCCTACAGTTCAAGCTAAATATTGTTGTCCAGAATTCCTCTAACTCTATATGGTTCCATAGAAAGAATGACAATTGTAAATTTCATTGATTTCAGTAAGCCTATTCTAGATATCACTCAGTTTGAATCCAACAGAATTGGAGTCAGGGCAAATAATTTAATCAGGGATTCCTATTAATTTTTTTTACATAAAACCTAGAAATTGATGTATGCACTAATTAAATTTCTAATAACTATTATTTTCTTTTCTTTTTGTCTTTTTTTTAAAAAAAGAGAGGCAGCCTTTTTTGTCAAGTAAATTTCTTTTCCTCTGGTGCTTCGTGCTGAGAGCATTTGATTGCTTTGCCTTAGAATTGTATATTCAATAGATGGATAATACAGTTCCTGTAGATTACAGATATCATGTTGCCTTCAATCTCCAGTGCAGAGGCAGACAACTTGAACCAGCTCTTGGTGAATGATCTCTTCTGTATCTAAATCAAAACATGTGCTCATGGATGTGAATTAACCTCTCACTGGGCTGAGTGGGTATCTTCCAGAGATATGATGAATCCACAATTTACAGATACATTTTGCTACTTCTTTCTATGTCTCATGACAGACTCTTAGCAAATACTTCAGTTTGTCACTGCAGTGGTGCATTACACAGTGGTGCATCTCTGAAAATGCTTTCTGAATTCAGTTTCATTTCTGCTGATCATTCATGAAAATCAATTATCCACCTGCTCCCTCTAGGACCAGGCAGAGAAAAGGCACTTCGTCTGGAATATTCAAATTGTGGGTGGTTAAATCTATGGTACACAGTCCATGAATACAGATCATTTTCAAAAGTACTATTTCAGACTGCCAGGTCAATAAAAGTCAGCGAGAAGATACGGTTTGTGTCAGCATTCCCTCCTAGGAAGCTTTCCAGGGCTATTGAATCACTCATTGGGTGCATCTACAATGTAGAGTTAATGCAGTTTAAAAGCACTTTAACTGTCATGGTGTTAGGAGCCCTCGGTGGCGTAGTGGATTAAAGCCTCATGAATTGAAGGTTGGGTTGCTGACCTGAAGGCTGCAGGTTCGAATCCCACCCGAGGAGAGCGTGGATGAGCTCCCTCTATCAGCTCCAGCTCCATGCAGGGATATGAGAGAAGCCTCCCACAAGGATGGTAAAAACATCAAAACATCCGTGTGTCCCCTGGGCAACGTCCTTGCAGACGGCCAATTCTCTCACTCCAGAAGTGACTCAAGTTGCTCCTGACACACACACACAAAAAAACTGTCATGCTTCAATGCAATGGAATCTTGGGATTTGCAGATTGGTGGAGCCTCAGCACTCTTTGGCAGAGAAGACTAAAGACCTTCTAAAACTACAGCTTTAGTGTCCTCTGTTTAAAGGGATTTATGGTTATGTCTGGTGCAATCCTCCAGCATGAGAGTAGGTGCCATTCAAATGGGCTACGTTCCTAAATGAAACATTTAGGATGACAGGTGACTGCCTTCCATCACCCCTTTCATGCTTGAGACATAGACAAACCTGATCCAATACAGAGGACAATCTGTTGGAAGTGTCCAGTCTTTCATTCATCCGCTGCTCCATCCTGCCACACATTCAGCATCGTGGGCTATTGTTGTCGACAAGACAATGTCTACCTCTCTCAAGGTTAATTGACTACTGTTCTTTGAAATATACATGAGAAACTTTATTGACTAGTCCAGTGCTTGACCTCACCTGTCAAGTGAGAGGAGGAAGATAATAACAGCGAGAAGGACTCCTGCAAAAGAGGAACCTGACAAGAGGTGAAAGACTGCAGAATGCAATACATTTTTGCCAACATCGCTTACTTCGTCATTCGCTGATGTCCATTTTATCTCCTCCTGCTGCACTTTTCCCCCCCAACAGCGAGCCCTATGTAGATGACTTTGGTAGAGCAAATGTCAAACGGAATGTCAAATAGCAATCTGAGAATTCAAGGGGAGACATTGATCTCACGAAAGTCAGGATGCTTGTTTCTCAAGAGCAGCAGAAAAACCCTTCTGGATCAGGCCAAAGGTCTACTCACAGCCCAACATCCAATTTCCAACAATGGCCAGGCAGCTTGGAAAATTACAAGCATGCAAAGAAGGCAGCATTGGCATCAATGGTTGCTTCCAAGCATTTGATACTCAGGTGTACATTGCACACACTCTACTATAATACAGTAGAGTCTCACTTATCCAAGCCTCACTTATCCAAGCTTCTGGATAATCCAAGCCATTTTTGTAGTCAATGTTTTCAATATATTGTAATATTTTGGTGCTAAATTCGTAAATACAGTACTAAATACAACATAATATTACTATGTATTGAACTACTTTTTCTGTCAAATTTGTTGTACAACATGATGTTTTGGTGCTTAATTTGTAAAATCATAACCTAATTTGATGTTTAATAGGCTTTTCCTTAACCCCTCCTTATTATCCAAGATATTCGCTTATCCAAGCTTCTGCCGGCCCATTTAGCGTGGATAAGTGAGAATCTACTGTAAGTGTTAACAAATAAAGAGAGTCATATTTGGGCCTTGTGGGTATTGTCATTGAGGAATGTGACATTGGTTTGGCACCTTAGCCTGGATAAGGAATCAACATCAAAATCAAAACATGTTGGAACAAACCAAATGACCAACAGATGAGTCATCCTTCAACAATTGATTCAATGTGTCTGTGTTAGATTGAAATAATAGGATTCGAAGTCACTGAGCAATTGCAGAGGGTTTTTTTTTATTCAATCAAGTTTTTTGTTCAAATAAAATTGTACACAAAAGTCCTTGAATGTGAAAAATTATGGAATCGAACTTCATAACTTTTTTCTTCATTTGAGAAAGAAAATGAAAGGCTAAACTTCTACACTGTAGTCTTCACAACTTTATGAATCTGTTGCTATGATGCAGAAATGCAAGGAATCTCTGTTAAGTGATGATAATAATAATAATAATAATAATAATAATAATAATAATAATAATAATCAGAACAAATGTAATTAAGGCCAAGATTGAAAAATCAGCTGATGACCCAAAATTGCAGACTGTGCAAGGAAACCGACGAAACCATTGATCATATCCTCAGCTGCTGTAAGAAAATTGCACAGACAGACTACAAACAGAGGCATAACTATGTGGCCCAAATGATTCATTGGAACTTATGCCTCAAGTACCACCTCCCAGCAGCAAAGTACTGGTGGGATCACAAACCCGCAAAAGTATTGGAAAATGAGCACGCAAAGATACTGTGGGACTTCCGAATCCAGACTGACAAAGTTCTGGAGCACAACACACCAGGCCTCACAGTTGTGGAAAAGAAAAAGGTTTGGATCATTGATGTTGCCATCCCAGATGACAGTCGCATTGACGAAAAACAACAGGAAAAACTCAGGACCTCAAGATTGAACTTCAAAGACTCTGGTAGAAACCAGTGCGGGTGGTCCCGGTGGTGATGGGCACACTGGGTGCCGTGCCAAAAGATCTCAGCCGGCATTTGGAAACAATAGACATTGACAAAATTACGATCTGCCAACTGCAAAAGGCCACCCTGCTGGGATCTGCGCCCATCATCCGAAAATACATCACACAGTCCTAAACACTTGGGAAGTGTTCGACTTGTGATTTTGTGATATGAAATCCAGCATTGTTTGCTGTGTCATCATAATAATAATGTTATTCTTATATCCCACCCCATCTCCCTGAAGGGACTCGGGGAGGCTCACATGGGGACCAAGGCCAGCAATACACAATAAAATACAATCACATAATTACATTTAAAACATATAAACATAAAATCATAAAACATATAATACATTAAAACATACTCAAGCAATAACTAAAGTCAAGCGCAGTGAACATATTCCACTGGGGGCAAGGCAAATCTTGTCTGTGTACAATCTATATATATAAAAGAGTGATGGCATCACGGCGACCCACAAAACAACAAAAGTACAGGCCCCCCAACCTCGAAATTTGACAACACAACCCATCACCTGTTGTCGACCGCGTTTGGGGGATCGGGCCCCTTTAGAAGGAAGCCGATCCGGTCCTGAGGGAACGGACCTTGGCGAAGCCAAAAGAAGAATATAAGCCGCAATACAACCTGAAGCCTGAAATGAAGAAGGTCCGCCAAGTTGAAGGAAAAATCCGCCAAGGAGTTTTATTGAGCAATTCAGCTGAAAAGGACGCTAATAGTGATCATTCAATCTACTAGCGTAACATATGTTTCAAATAAAGCCATATTTATACAATGTTTTGGTCTGACAGCCCTTTGAATTTCCCGCCCCGCTTCCCTGCCCATCTGATCGCGGATAGGCTGAGAGGTTGAATGAGGCGGGCTTTCGTTTCCCGCCTTGCTCTGCTGGCCCAATGGGGAGCCGTTTTCTGTCCCCCCTCGGGCCAATCAGAGAGGGGGAGGCGGGAGCTATAGAAACAATGCGGTGACCGGACAGGAAACATCGGATTAATTCTGGCCCAGCCAATTTCTAAAGGAATTAATGACACCCATCAAGGATGTCCGGGGTCCTGTCACGTTCACAGATTTTAGATATGTCTTTGGGGTGTCAGACTGGAAGTGGTGATGGGTGGTGATGAGCCGCCATTGACGGCCCCACAGGGTGCCTTCCTGCGGCGTCCCGGCCTGAGATATGACAATGTTTGCCTTGGGGGCGAGTCACCTTTAGGAATTTGGTGACTCGCCCTATATTGTCCATGCGATCGGAATGAGATGGGATTAAACTGTGGCAGATTATCCTTTTGTTTTTGGGAAGGGAGGTCTGAGTCATGGGGCTAGAGTTCAGGTTGGGGTCATAATATTTCCCATTGGATTTCATGATCTGCCAATTATATGGGATAAAATGAAAATTAAAAATAAAGTTGGAATATAAACCCAGCTGGGAAAAACACATATTTTCCGGGGATCCCAAAGAGTATAAATACATATAGGCAGCTTTCAAGAAAATAAAGGAGAATCCATAAAGGTGGGTGACATTGCATAAAGGGGAATCATGAATGATATAAACAATCGATATAAGTAATAGGAAACATTTGATCAGAACGAAGTTCACAACATCTGGGGAATTCAACATAGAAGTGGGGTTCAAGCAACATGATTTCACAATCCATGAAGTTAGCCCAACGATTTGAAATTCATACAACAGTGAGTCATGTACATAGAATATGAAAATTCACAAATACATGAGGAGAAGGAGTTCATAAGGAATTCATAGAGATGGCATGGGGAAGAGGCACATGTAGGTTGTAGTCTTTGGAAGTATAGGATTTCATAAGTTCCAGGGGTAGGTCTGAGGAAGAGTGTTCTTCTCCTTCATAAAATCATGAAATTATGAATGAAACGTGGAGGGCCCCCGTCCGGGCATCCCCTGGCAGCTGTAGAGGGTGAGGGTCCTTGGTGAACTATGTCTCCCCAGCGAGAGAGCGATCCCCCTATCCCCAATTCACAGAAAGGGGCTAGGGAAAACCATTCCGCGGGTCGCGGGGAGAGGAAAACCCGGGATAAGGCTGCAGCTTGGCTTGAAAGGAGCTGTCAGTCCCGTTTGACAGTCAGCTGATGAGGTGCCGAAAACTGGACCGATTCCGGTTCTGCTGGTTGTCTTCGAGTCAGGAGCCTTAGAAAGGGTTAAGACTAAAAGAGGAGCGTTCTAGGGGTAATTTTGATAGAGATATGAGCCAATTTATATCGTCCGCCATGTTAATCTATGGCGGAGAACCTCAGCCGGAGTTAAAGGACGGGAGGGAGAGAAACCGCATGCAAAAAGGAAGGAGTCAGAGGGAGATACAAAATAACCAGATAGAGAGTGTTACTGTTAAAATAAATGCTACTTTTATTGGGGGATTTTGTTACATAGTTCAGGGAAGAGGAAAATGAAGGAAAAAAGGTCTTTTAATAATAGTCTGTTGCGGTCCCGCTCCGTTCTTTTGGAGAGTAATCTATGGAACTCTCTGCTGCGTTTTTAAATCAATTTGAAAGCTGGGGCGACCGTCATCACACCCACGCCTCAGGGTTGATACAACAAAAAGAAAAGAAAAATAAAGTCCTAATTAGAGGGAGAGGAATAATTGTTTTTATCCAATTGCTGCCAGTTTAGAGGGCTAATCTCTGCCCACTTGGTCGCCTAGCAACCAATTCAGCCAAAGAACAGCCAGGGTTCAGTTAGGGGACAGGCAGATTTAGGCCTCACTTAGACTTCTTCCACAGATTATCTAATTTGCACTGGATTATATGGCAGTGTAGATTCAAGGCCCTTCCACACAGCTATATAACCCATTTATAATCTTATATTATCTGCTTTGAACTGGATTATCTTGACTCCACACTGCCATATAATCCAGTTCAGTGTGCATTTTATACAGCTGTGAAGAAGGGGCCTCATATAATCCAGTTCTAAGCAGATAATTTAAGATTATCAATATACAGTAGAGTCTCACTTATCCAACATAAACAGGCCGGCAGGATAAGTGAATATGTTGGATAATAAGAAGGGATTCAGGAAAAGCCAATTAAACATCAAATTAGGTATACAAATTAAACACCAAAACATCATATTATACAACAAATTTGACAGAAAAGGTAGTTCAATACGCAGTAATGCTATGTAGTAATTACAGTAGAGTCTCACTTATCCAACACTCGCTTATCCAATGTTCTGGATTATCCAACGCATTTTTGTAGTCAATGTTTTCAATATATCGTGATATTTTGGTGTTAAATTCATAAATACAGTAATTACTACATAGCATTACTGCGTATTGAACTATTTTTCTGTCAAATTTGTTGTATAACATGATGTTTTGGTGTTTCATTTGTAAAATCATAACCTAATTTGATATTTAATAGGCTTTTCCTCAATGCCTCCTTATTATCCAACATATTCGCTTATCCAACATTCTGCCGGCCCTTTTATGTTGGATAAGTGAGACTCTACTGTACTGTATTTACAAATTTACCACTAAAATATCACAATGAATTTAAAACACCGACTACAAAAACATTGATTATGAAAAGGCAGGCTGTGTTGGATAATCCAGAACATTGTATAAGCAAATGTTGGATAAGAGAGATTCTACTTTGATATGAAATAATTTCTGGGATAGAATAATGCAGAACAATATAATCTCTAAAACCAGGATAGTAAATAAAGAAATAAAGAAAGTAAATAAAGCAGTGAAATTGGAAATTCCACAAAGGAAACAATCAGGGCCAGCTAACATCTCCCAAGAAAGGATTCTTCCAGAAAGGAAGCTGAGAAGGCAGTGAAGCACTATGTATTACCAAAGTCATTATTATTACTATTATTATTATTATTATTATTATTATTATTATTATTATTATTATTGTTTTGCGGTCAACTGTGAAAATGAATACAATCTGGCTCCAAGTATTCAAAAACACTAAAATCAGAATATATGAAAATTAATGTGATATAATAAAACAGAACAATATAATCTCTAAAACCAGGACAGTAAATAAAGAACAACACTCTGAAAACAGGGGAATTCCACACAGGAAACAATCAGGGCCAGCTAACACTTCCCAACAAAATCTTCCCATCACCAAAGTCTGGCAAATCCTGTTTCCTCAGGGCCACAGACAGTAGAAGCACATAAAATATCGCAAACAACACCATTCTGAAAACAAGGGAATTCCAGACAGGAAACAATCAGGGCCAGCTAACACCTCCCAACAAAAAATTCACTCAGGGAGGAAACAGCCAGGCTTTAAAGCTGCAAGGCCATTACATCCTAATCATTTTTCCTAATTGCAGCATTCATACTTGCCTCCAACAAACAAAAAAAACCAATCAGAAATATTGTATATTCACAACCTTTAGGAAATAATATCCCCTGATGGCGCAGTATGTTAAAGCGCTGAGCTGCTGAACTTCTGGACCGAAAGGCCACAGGTTTGAATTGGGGGAGCGGAGAGAGCCCCCACTGTTAGCCCCAGCTTCTGCCAACCCAGAAGTTCAAAAACATGAAAATGAGAGTAGATGTATAGGTACTGCTCCGGTGGGAAGGTAACGCCGCTCCATGCAGTCATCCCACATGACCTTGGAGGAGTCTACGGACAACGCCGGCTCTTCGGCTTAGAAATGGAGATGAGCACCAACGCCCAGAGTCAGACATGACTGGACTTAACGTCAGGGGAAAATGTTTACCCTTGACCTTAACTACCACCAATTCCTCAATACTTTATTTCCCAGACCACCAGACTTCGCCACAGCAACGCGTGGCCGGGCACAGCTAGTATCTTATAAATCTCTACTGAATGAACCAGAAGAAGTGCAGTAACCGGGTCTAGGTGGAGGTAAGGGACAGTCGTCAATTTATGCCAATTTAATCAAATGCACATTTAAATAGCCAGGTTTCTTAACTTTTTAAAGAGAACGTTCTATTAGTTTCTTTAGTCACCTTTTTCCATATTTTTTACCACCCTAGAGGTCCACCAAACATGGAAGAAGGTGCCTTTCTGCGTTTTATTTTGGGTTTTGTCCAAAGACGTGTCTTGGAGCACCAGGAAGACTTTCCTAGGTGCATTGGATGTTTCTGACGCACATGGGGTGCTTCTGAGATCTGTTCCAATGTCCACTGGACACTTCCGTGCTCATTGGACCCTTGTAATATGCAAGCAAGGAGATGGCATGCAAGAACTCCAAAAGAACAAGATAGGAGGTGGAAGCTGGGACAAACAACAAAACAGGAGTCCATGGGAACCCATATCTTCAGGGTGAATTTTTTTCTCTTTGTAAGTTGACAAAACTTTTTTGTTTACTTGGTTCTATTGGGCATTGGGAAATTGAGCCTTGGGCTATTTGGGCCTTAGGCTATTTGTTTCCTCCGGAGTTTCTTTATGTCATACCAGAATATATGTATTATTTCAATGAGGTTTCTTCTCTTTCCATTTTTTAAAGTAAGAATATCCACTGAGAACAACCAGAAAGATATCAGACTGCCGATAAATTTCCCTGCAAGTTTTGATCCTCTGCTATTTCACTGCCTAATTTTGACAAGTTTAGCAAACCCCCAGGGCTTTTTTTTTTTGACCCTAACTACCATGTAAGCTTCTAGGTGATTTTTCCTTCTTGTCTAAAGTGTGCTGAAGTATTTTCCCTGCTTTCCTGCGGCTTTTTAAGTAGATAATAAGTCCCCCAAATTCAGCAGCCTGGCTCTGAAAGAAGCTTGTCATGGTGGTTGGTAGCTAATGAAGATCCCTTTAGTTTATCTTCATCAATTGTCAAATATTTGAGTCCATGAAGTGGTGTGATGAGGTACAAAGACAGATATTTGAAGGGATTTTAACTCATTTGAGCAATTACATGCTTAACTGCCCTGTGATAATCTGTCAGTCTGAGCTTTTTTTTCTCCCTCAACTGCAGAAGTGGGGAGTATTAGAATAGCTGGATTTGGTGCCGAAAGGCCTCATCTGAATGGAAGAAAGGCTCCAGAGAAATTAATTGCCAGTAACAAACAGCAGGACTGCTTACAAGTCACATATCACATAGTTACCTACCAGCACCAAGGGAAGGCAGCTGGTTAATAATGTCTTGGATTGTGGCGAAATAGGAACAGCAAAGGAACTGGTGAAGGCCATGAAGAATTCAACCAGGATTAGCTAATTAAGTGCAGAAATAGAGCCCACCGCCATATATGCCTCCAAGTGGTGCAATTTGCTACTTACGCTAGACTTTGTTACCTATAATATGTACATAAATAGATATCGAGCTCGTGAATATTGAATTTGTTTTCACGGCTGATTAATCACCTGATCTGTAGTTGATTGAATTAATTGGGTGAATCTGAATAACAATAATAATAACAACAACAACACTGCCATCAAAGCCAAAATTGAAAAGTCGACAACTAATCCCAAATGTAGACTCTGCAAGGAAGCAGATGAAACAATAGATCACATCCTCAGCTGCTGCAAGAAGATCGCACAGACAGACTACAAGCAGAGGCATAACACCATTGCTCAGATGATTCATTGGAACTTGTGCCACAAATACCATCTGCCTGCAACCAAGAACTGGTGGGATCACAAGCCGGAAAAAGTTACAGAGAATGAACATATCAAGCTACTCTGGGACTTCCAAATTCAGACAGACAGGGTTTTGGAGCACAATACTCCTGACCTCACGATCGTGTTAAAAAACAAAAGTATGGATTGTCAATGTTGCAATCCCAGGTGACAGCAGGATTGAGGAGAAACAACTGGAAAAGCTGACACAATATGAGGATTTAAAGATCGAACTGCAAAGACTCTGGCACAAGCCAGTCAAGGTGGTTCCAGTGGTGATCAGCAAACTGGGTGCAGTGACTAAAGACCTTGGCCGGCACTTGAACATAATCGGCGCTGACAAAATCCCCACCTGCCAGCTGCAGAAGGCCACCTGACTTGGATCTGCATGCATTACTTGCCGATACATCACAGAGCCCTAGACACTTGGGAAGTGTCCGACGTGTGATCCAATACAACAGCCAGCAGAGTGTCTGCTGTGGACTCATGTTGTTGTGTTTCAAAATAATAATAATAATAATAATAATAATAATAATAATAATAATAATAATAATAATAATTTGGAAACAATAGACATTGACAAAATTACGATCTGCCAACTGCAAAAGGCCACCCTACTGGGATCTGCACGCATCATCCGAAAATACATCACACAGTCCTAGACACTTGGGAAGTGTTCGACTTGTGATTTTGTGATATGAAATCCAGCATATCTATCTTGTTTGCTGTGTCATAATAAAAAAAAGATAAAATAATAATAATAATAATAATAATAATAATAATAATAATAATAATAAATAATTATAATAAATAATAAACAACTTTATTTATATTCCGCCACCATCTCCCCACGGGGCCTCGGGGCGGCTTACATGGGGCGGAGTCTGACAACTTTGCATATAATAAACAACAACATAAACACAATTCACAGTATAAAAAGATAAACACAATGATACAATATAAAAATGAGAATGTTATAACAATAGTTAATAATATCAGTCAACCACCACGCACAATTCTATCATCTCCATAGGTGGGAAACTGAGGCAGCAATGCAAAAATAGAATGATGAATTAAAGTGCATAGAAGATAAAAGGTAAAGGTTTCCCCTGACGTTAAGTCCAGTCATGTCTGACTCTGGGGGTTGCTGCTCATCTCCATTTCTAAGCCGAAGAGCCGGTGTTGTCTGTAGACACCTCCAAGGTCATGTGGCCGGCATGACTGCATGGAGCACTGTTACCTTTCCGCCGGAGTGGTACCTATTGATCTACTCACATTGGCATGTTTTTGAACTGCTAGGTTGGCAGGAGTTGGAGCTAACAGCGGGCGCTCACTCTGCTCCCGGGATTTGAACCTGGCACCTTTCGGTCTGTAAGTTCAGCAGCTCAGCGCTTTAACGCACTTTTCCACTGAGGCTTATCACAGAAGATAAGGACCCAATAAAATGCAGGATAGATTATTAATACCATCTGGAGCTGATTATCTAGTGACTGTCTCACCAAAGGCCAACCAAAACATCCAAGTATTTAGTTGTTTCCTGAAGGACGATAGGGAGGGAGCTAACCTAATATATTTGCATAGTTCTAAAACTTCTACAAAACTCTTTTTCTTGAAGGTGCTTCAACAAAGATCGTTTAAAAAGACACAGAGCAATATCAGTGTACAAATAAATAAACATAGCCATTCGCTGATTATAGTGGTAGTTAATTGACTGAAATCACTCTGACTATGTTTGGGAGACAGAGAGACAAATTCGTGGCTGTTCTGACATTTAGGATGTCATTTCCCACTAAATTGTAAAGTAATCTTCAGTTTATAGCCCAGTTTCATCCTCGTTTCTGTCACTCATTGATAAAGGTCAGTGCGGATTAAGGCGCACTAGAAACTGCCCAAAGTATAAACACCTGTCAATATCAAACCTCTCAAAATTGCAATAGGCAACCCTTTTGGCATCCAGATGTTGGTGATCTACTAAACACATCACGCGTCATCATTATCTGGCTAAAGATTGCAGGAACGTGAGTTAATAAACATTGGAATGAGTGGGGCTTCTCCAATGTGACACATTCTTGTTTCTATTTGTCAGTTTTGTCATTTGCAATTATGAAAAGAAGGAAGAAATCACCTTAATTCACACTTACAAAACTTGGCCTTCATTACAATAAGACCCCTTAATCACAGAACCCATACCCACAGTTTAACTTGCCCAAGCCTTGGGTTCAACATCAACAACAAAACTTTATTTATATACCTCTCTGTCTCCTGAAAGGGACTCAAGGCAGTTTACACACAGTAAGCATTCGATACCCAGGATGTGTCTGACCAAGCACGGGCTAAAGCCGCTATTAAGGCTTACTCCGTGGCTTTGCGAGCAGCCAGGAAAGCTTTCACGACTGCCCGCATAGCGTCTGCGGCCAATAGGCCATCGGAGTTGTTCCGAGTTGTTGGGGAGCTCCTGCGGCCTCCTGAGACCCAGGGGCTTCCCGATGACTTGGCAACTAGGTGCAGCGATTTCGCGCACCACTTTGCAGGCAAAGTTGCTCAGATACGCCATGGCTTGGACTCCAGTTTAATTGTAGTCCCAGAGGAGGTAACCGAGGTACCTGTCTGTTCGATCTTATGGGATTCTTTCCGGCCTGTTCTTCCTGATGACATGGAGGGGATTCTTGGGTCTGTGAGGGCGACCACCTGCGCTCTGGATCCTTGTCCCTCCTGGCTGGTTAAGCTGGCCAAAGATGGGTTGTTGGATTGGTTTGTGACCATAATAAATGCTTCTTTGGTTCAGGGGTCAGTTCCATCCTGCTTTAAGCAGGCGGTAGTAAAACCACTACTAAAAAAGCCCTCGCTTGATCCATCTGTTTGTAACAACTACAGACCAATCTCCAACCTCCCGTTTTTGGGCAAGGTTCTGGAGCGGGTGGTTGCCACGCAGCTCCAGGAGTTCCTCGATGACACTGATTTTCTGGACCGCTCGCAGTCTGGCTTCAGGCCTGGGCACAGCACCGAGACGGCTTTGGTGGCCTTGGTGGATGACCTCCGCAGGGAGCTGGACAGGGGGAGTGTGACCCTGCTGGTTCTCTTGGACATCTCAGCGGCTTTCGATACCATCGACCATGGTATCCTTCTGGGGAGGCTCTCCGGGATGGGGCTCGGTGGCACTGTTCTGCAGTGGCTCCGGTCCTTCCTGGAGGGTCGTTCCCAGATGGTGAAGCAGAGGGATACCTGCTCGGACCCCTGGCCATTGACCTGTGGGGTCCCGCAAGGGTCTATTTTATCCCCCATGCTATTCAACATCTACATGAAACCGTTGGGAGAGGTCATCCGGAGTTTTGGAGGGTGTTGCCATCTCTACGCAGATGACACGCAAATCCACTACTCATTTCCATCTAACTCCAAGGAAGCCCCTCGGATTCTGAACCAGTGCCTGGCCGCTGTGGCGGACTGGATGAGGAGGAACAAGCTGAGGATCAATCCTGACAAGACAGAGGCCCTCCTGGTCAGTTGCTCGTCGGATCGGGGTATTGGGTGGCAACCTGTGCTGGACGGGGTTGCACTCCCCCTGAAATCACAGGTCCGCAGTTTGGGGGTCCTCCTGGACTCAGTGTTGACGCTTGAGGCTCAGGTGTCGGCGGTGGCCAGGAGGGCCTTTGCACAACTCAAGCTTGTGCGCCAACTGCGACCATACCTCGTGAAGTCTGACTTGACCACGGTGGTGCATGCCTTAGTTACCTCTAGACTGGACTACTGTAATGCGCTCTACGTGGGGCTTCCCTTGAAGACGGCCCGGAAACTACAATTGGTTCAGCGTTCGGCGGCCAGATTAATAACAGGGGCGAGCTACAGGGAACGATCTACTCCCCTGTTCAAAGAGCTCCACTGGCTGCCGTTCACTTTCCGGTCCCAATTCAAGGTGCAGACCATCATCTATAAAGCCCTAAACGGTTTGGGACCCACCTACCTTAGTGACCGTATCTCCTATCATAAACCTGCCCGATCCCTTCGTTCATCCGGGGAGGCCCTTCTTTCGCCACTGCCTTTATCCCAGGCCCGTCTTGTGGGAACGAGGGAGAGGGCCTTTTCTGCTGTGGCCCCCCGACTGTGGAATTCACTGCCCACTGAGATCAGGCAAGCCCCCACCTTGTTAGCCTTTAAGAAAGATCTAAAAACATGGCTTTTCCGATGTGCCTTTGGGGAGTAAATGTTATATACCTCTTTGGTTATTCCCCTTGGATTCTATCCTTTAGACTGCTCCACCATTTTATATCCCTGTTCCCTTTATTTGTATGCCTCTCTCTCCCGAGTTTTTAATTAAGTGTTCATGTGGCCCGCCCTGTTTTTTACTGTTTTCTCTGATTTGTGCTGTAATGTATATGATTATTTTTGCACTGTTATATTGTGTTATGATATGTTGTTTTATTTTGTTATATTGTATGGTGTCTGGGCATGGCCCCATGTAAGCCGCCCCGAGTCCCCGTTGGGGAGATGGTGGCGGGGTATAAATAAAGTTTTATTATTATTATTATTATTATTATTATTATTATTATTATTATTGTTATTATACTGATAGATTGACACTTGAAAGATACATTTCAAAATCAAAACAATTTTGTTGACACAATGTTGTTTCAGGGTTTTCCTGATTTCAAAAAAATTATTGTGAGAGAAAAATCATGCAAAGTAGAATATTTATCATAGTCTTGTACCCATTAAAGGAATCTGAGTTCCATCAATTTTAATAGAACTTAGATACAAAAATGGGCAGAACTCTGTTGCTTCTAATATCCATTTGGTTATACCTAGTTTAAATTAGAATTACAATGGTCCCTCCACATTTGCAGTTTTGACTTCTGAGAATTTGATTATTCACAGATTTGATTAAAATGTTCTTTCTAGGACTCTCCAGGTCCTCCAGTGGTTCAATTCCTCCAGTCTTGCTGGAGGGCCTAGAGATTTCTCGAGTGAACACCTCTCAATGAATATTCAGTGAGATTCTATGGTCAGCTTCCACTGGAATTCAACCAAATAGTCATGCTAGAAGATCTAGAAATAGAGCACTCCCCACCCAAGGTCTATCTGCCATTCTGGACCAGAATGAAGAAGGCGGGGCCAGGAAGACATCTTTCTACCATGTCTCCTGTATCAATTTAATGATATAATAATATATAATAATATAATACTATACTAATATTATAATATATTGTATATACATGTAATATTAATAATAATATGATGTAATACAATGTATAATTCACTATTATAATTGTATATTTATATTACATGCAATATTACTAATAATATTGCAATGTAGTTGTATAATATAATATATTGTATGTATATATACTTGTAAACCGCCCTAAGTCCCCTTTGGGGTGAGAAGGGCGGGATATAAATGTCGCAAATAAATAAATAAATAAATAAATATAAATTCCTAGAGATGTGTTCTCTCAGGGAAAAAATAGCAATATCTGTATTCATGATTTTTCACTTTTAGAGTCGTATGCCCCTAGCCCCAGCGAATATGGAGAGCTCCAGATGGCAACTTGGAAGTAGTTCCTATTGTGTTCTGTGCAGATTCCAGTCAAAAGGATATAATCTAGATCAGGGCAGGAACAGCTGGGCTGCCAACTGGGCTACAACTTGCAACAGCCCAACCAAGCATGACCAATAGTTGGGTCTACAGAGGTTGTAATCCAAAACATCTGGAGGGCCAAAGTTTTCCCACCAGTGATAAAAATAGACATTCTGCTTTTTTAATTCTGTTAAATGTTGATTTACCATCCATATATTGATTCAGCAGGTCTACTCAAGCTAAAGCTAGCTATCCATTTTATGCCCAAATACTTATATGGCATAGACTTGGTGAAATAAGGTTGCAATGTTCATTGGAGGAACCATTATTACAAAGAGTGAAGCAACGTATTTTTGGAACCACTGGTGAATTAGGTCAAGGTTGGTGTCAATGGAAACTGGGGCTCCATGGAAGGAATGCAGAGTTCCTGTTAGAAGTTTTAATCTCATATTTTAATTGGTTTTAACTGTTGCTAATTTCATCCAACTATGTATTAAATCTTATTAACTTGCATATTTTGTACACTTTGTACACTTTCGGAGCAATTAAGTGTCTTCACACCATAACAAAATGTTGTTGAGTACCACTGGGTTTCTCAGCAAGATAGAACATCTTCCATATTATCTTTGCTGAGTTTCTACTTCCTCACTGAATGACTAAGCTTCTGGAGACAGTAACCTAGGAGACTGTAATGTGGTTTCTGAAAGTCCCCCCCCCCCAACACACACACACACACATAGTAGTCTCACCTCTCTATTGACAACATGCTTTTAGAAAGTTGGGGGATATCTGAGAAACAGTTTTCCAGGCAGTACAACATGTTGTTGCCAAAAAGAAAAGAAAAATTGTGGAGGATCTTTGGCCTGAAGTCCCTGTACTTCTGTAAGGATATTGAAAACAGCTGATTAAGTCAAGGGTGAGCTTTCCAAATAACTTTTCAGAAGCAACGATGAACAGTTCAGTGATTGTATATAAAAGCAATACTGGACTAGTTTTGCACTGCAAAGAACAAATCTAGTGCTACTCCTGGAATGTTACAAGTACCAACATAAATAATCCTGGCTATAGTCACATCTTTAACTCTTTACAAGAAGCTGGGAGTTCAACTTCTGCCAACTTATCTATTATTCAGATGGTAGCAAGAGACATGATCCCTGTCTGTTGGACAGAAGGCAAAGACATTTTATTTAAGTATATTTGGCATATGCTGCCGCTGATACACGTAGATTTGTATATTATTTTATTAGCAACAACTTTTAATGCAGTTATCTTTTAACATCACAGCTTGTTGGTATTTTAACATGTATTTGTGTTTTTATTTGTACCTGTTGTGAACAATCCCAAGATCCAGTTTTTGGAGAAATATGGAATATTAGTCCAATAAATTAAATAAATGCCCTTTGAGATAATATGCCAGCTATGGCCCTTTCTAATCTTCTGCCACCCATGGGGAAAAACACACAGCCTTGCTTGGAAGCCATGCTTTGAATGCAGACATTTCAGGCATCTCCAGTCATAGGATGTTCACTTTAAGAATAGTTAAGGATAGGACATGCAGCCTATGCCACACCAGAGTTGTTTTGTGAGGTTCAAAGCTGGAGACCATTGACCCAGGTCAATGGGGTGCTAGAACCCATGAAACCATGTTGCGTTCAACTGGAAGAACAGTTTGAAGGCAAGATCACTTGCCTTTGCAAGGTCATGGAAACCATTTAAAATTAAAGATCAATTTGAGGCACAGTATGCCCATTTGGTAAGTTGCAGAATAGGCTTCGATTGTATAGATCCAGAAGACATAGACACTGACCCAAATTGTGGGTCAGTGCTTAGAAACAGTGGTGGGCTGGATCATTCGCCATCAAGGCCTCTTGGTCACTCTAGGTGTTACTAATATTGTGCTACGCTAATAATATAATGCATTGTATATACATATAATATTGATCATAATATTCTTATACAATATAATGCTAATAATAATACAATATAATATAATAAATATAACATGTAATATTACTAATATTGCAATATAAGGGTATAGTACAATATAGTAATATATGATACTAATATTGTGCTATGCTAATAATATATATTGTATGTACATATAACTTGTAAGCCGCTCTGAGTCCCCTTTGGGGTGAGAAGAGTGGGATATAAATGCCATAAAATAAATAAATAAATAAATAAATAGGCAAGGCACTTGGAGCAACTCAGTCAATCCCATGCCCTCTTAATCCCTCAATCCCAGTTTGAACAGATTGTGAGGGTTTTATGGAATGGGTTAGAATGTGGCAAAGTTCCTTGTATAGGGCTGCAGTGGCATGCATATCACTTTAACAAACCTTGTGATAAGCTATTGGGAATGGTCACTAAGAGATCTGGGATATGCTGTCATCTATATGCTGATGTTCCCCAGCAGTGTTTCTCTGTGGCATGAGTTTGGTGGAATTACCCATATTGTGGGTCAGTGCTTAGAAACAGTGGTGGGCTGGATCATTCACATTCAAGGCCTCTTGATATATGCATACGTATTGCCATCAGCCATCAAAGGAAGGGTCTGTTACGTTACAATTCTCTTTGGAATATCCTCCTCTCTGCAGTACCTGAGGTGTCAGCCTTGATACTGATTTAGTGCCTGTTTTAGAGCAGATTTATTTGCCCAAGTAATGTAATGCCTCCTAGCTTACTGAAATTTGTTGGGTTTGATATGGAATTTTAAGAGTATATTTTGATGGTTAATTTCAATAGGTTTTGTATGTGGCCTTGGAATTTTAATAATGAAGGATGGGTTTTTTATTGTGTTGCTTCTGGTGGCTATACATGTTACACCAGGGGGAAACGGAGGGGGCTTTGTTTTTGAAAAAACGAAACACCCCATAGCGCCTGCGTGTTATGACTCGGGTACGTCATCGCGTTGACGTAAAGGAGACCTACCCTCTGGTGGTCTCCGCGTAACAGCTAAAACAAAGGAAGAGTCCTCTCGTTGCCGGAGGGGGGGGGGGAGGGAGAGAGAAAGAAAAAGAGAGTGCGGGCGCCTAAAACGAGAGAAAGGGGGCGGTCTGGCAGGTTTGGCGGCTGCGATTGGCAGGCCAGGAAGTCAATAGAGGTGACGTCATTGTTTCCCTGCTGGCTGAATGGTAGGTGGAGGGGGCGGGGCGAGGGCGCAGAAGGCGGCGCGGCCGGGCGCTCGTTGAGCCCGCGCGCTCGGGTTGGGAGGGAGGCTTCGAGGAGGCGAAGAGGGAGCCGGAAAGCGGTGCGGTCGGGCCTTTTTTTTTCTTCTCCGCGCGTGATATGGGCGGATGGAGCCGCGCTGACTCTCCCGGAAGCCATTGCCAGGGGTGGCGGGCCGAGGGAGCGCTCCTTCAACGCCCCTCAGGTACCGGCGCCTAAGAGGAAGGAGTGGGGTCCTTTCGACAGCCCTCCCCCCCTGTAGATAATGGACTCGCCCAAGATTCACTCAGCAGGGCGGAGGGAGGTGGAATGGTATGGTCTTTCGGGGGGGGAGCGGGAGTGGCCTAGAAATCCCCTCACGAATCTCTCTCCCAACGGTCCACTCAGGGGCGGAAGTGGGGGGTTCTTTATGAGGGAAAGACAATAGCCAGCGAGAGCCACGCCGCTGTGTTTCCCCCAGTTCTCTTTGAACCAGGGCCTATTGATTGAAGGCAACTGGCCCTTAGGGAGTGGGAAATGCTTCCCCCAGTTCTCCTATTGGGAAGGAGGACCAGGGCTATTGACTGAAGGTAATTTTGGCCCTTATGGAGTGGGGTATATGGGGTTCCTTGGGGGGAAGGGTGTCCCACTTTCTCTAGAGTGGCCATTAGCGTCTCTTGGGATTGCTTTTCTTTGTGTCTGCTTCCCTCCCCCAATCCCAGCAGCCCTTTATTATTATTGTTTGTGTACGGATTGTATGTTTGGAGAGGATATGGCCCATTTCCTGGCCTGATTCGTCCCATCTTCTGTATCTTCAGTACACAAAAGTGGACATGCAACTGTTAAAGCTAAAGCCTTGTGGACTTAAAACGTGTTTGGCCCACCATCCTTATTTCTCCTTGAAGATCCTTTTAACTAGGGCCAATGGTTCCCAACCTTTGGGCCTCCAGGTGTTTTGGACGTCAGATCTCACATTTCCTAACAGCTGCTAAACTGGTTAGGATTTCTGGGAGTCCAAAACACCTGGAGGCCCAAAGGTTGGGAACCACGGGTCTAGGCATTGCCCAAAGTAATGGATCTTGCATAAAAGAAGTCAAAGAAAAATCTACTGAGAATAGCTACTTTTTGACTTGGCCTTCTTATGATTGAGTCACGCAAAATTGTTTTTCCTCCTTGTTGCTGAATTATGCGTACAAGGGGCAAAATAAAAATTAAACGGGTTTAATTTTAAATGAATATGTTGTGTTAGTAGTAATTGAGTCAGTGTTTTATTATGGTTGTATGTTTCTTGTTCTGTAATTGAATGTTTTATTTATGATGGAAACTGCACAGAATCATAGAATAGTAGAGTTGGAAGAGACCTCATGGGCCATCTAGTCCACACACACACACACCCCGCTAAGAAGCAGGAAATCGCATTCAAAGCACCCCCAACAGATGGCCATCCAGCCTCTGCTTAAAAGCCTCCAAAGAAGGAGCCTCCACCACGGCCCCGGGGAGAGAGTTCCACTGTCCAACAGCCCTTCTCACAGTGAGGAAGTTCTTCCTGATGTTCAGGTGGAATCTCCTTTCCTGTAGTTTGAAGCCATTGTTCTGTGTCCTAGTCTCCTTGAGTCCCCTCAAGGAGATAGAGCAGTATACAAATAAAGTTTGTTTTATTATTATTGTCATTAATACTATCTTCTTAGTAGTAATAATAATATAATAATGTGTTGTCAAAGGCATTCATGGCCAGAATCACTGGGTTGCTATGAGTTTTCTGGACAGAAGCATTCTCTCCTGACACCCACATCTATGGCAGGCATCCTCAAAGGTCTGTTGGAAACTAGGCAAGTGGGGTTTATATATCTGTGGAAAGTCCAGATTGGGAAAAAGAACTCTTGTCTGTTTGAAACAAATGTGAATGTTGCAATTGATCACCTTGATTAGCATTTAATGGCCTTGCAGCTGTGGACAAATCTACATAAGACCACCAAAAGAAGGGCCCAAACACAAATCAAGTAAAATGAAAGGCACTACAGACTAATTTAACCAGAGAGGTCCATAGCAGAACCTGGACACAGTATATTATTTGAGAACACAGAAATGCTGGACCACTCTAACAACCACCTTATCAGACTACATAGAGAAGCCATTGAAATCCACAAACATGCAAACAGTTTCAACAGAAAGGAGGAAACCATGAAAATGAACAAAATCTGGCTGCCAGTATTTTAAAAAACCTCTAAAATCAGGATAGCAATTAAAGAACATCACTTCAAAAACAGGGGAATTGCAATCTGGAAACAATCCAGGCCAGCTAACACCTCCCAACAAAGGATTCTCTAAGGCAGGAAAGAGCCAGACTTTGCATCTGCATGGCCATTCAATGCTAACCAAGGTGATCAACTGCAACATTCACACTTCAAATAGACAAAGAGTTCTTTCTCTCACCCTAGACATTCAACAGATATATAAACCCCACTTACCTAGTTTCCAATAGACTTCACACCTCTGAGGGTGCCTGCCATAGATTTGGGTGAAACATCAGGAGAGAATGCTTCTGTCCAGAAAACTCATAGCAACCCAGTGATTCTGGCCATGAATGCCTTTGAGTTATTCTATGACAGGACAATTAACAAGCACACCTTCAGAGAAAAATTCAAGACATTTTATACACTGTTGACAGCTATTCAAACTGCAAGTTGCTTCTGGGGTGAGATAACTGGCTGTCTGCAAAGACGTTGCCCAAGCGACGCCCAGATGTTTTGATGTTTTTATCATCCTTGTGGGAGGCTTCTCCCCTGTCCCTGCATAGAGCTGGTGCTGACAAAGGGAGCTGATCCGCGCTCTCCCCGGGTTGGATTTGAACCGGCAACCTTCAGGTCAGAAACCCAACCTTGAAGTCATCAGTCCTCCCAGCACAAGTATTTAATCCACTGCACCACCAGGGGATCTGCCTTGCAGTTTCTCAAGTCGCTCCTGACACACACAAAAAGCTATTGGCTGAGAAGCAAGCTAGTTAGGATTCACGCGTGCAGGGATTGGCTGGGACGACTGGTTAGACAGCAGTACATGTGAAAAAGATCTTGGAGTTCTTGTGGACAACAAGTTAAACATGAGCCAACAATGTGATGCAGCTGCTAAGAAAGCCAATGGGATTCTGGCCTGCATCAATAGGGGTATAGCGTCTAGATCCAGGGAAGTCATTCTACCCCTCTATTTTGCCTTGGTCAGACCACACCTGGAATACTGTATCCAATTCTGGGCACCGCAGTTGAAGGGAGATGTTGACAAGCTGGAATGTGCCCAGAGTAGGGCAACTAAAATGATCAAAGGTCTGGAGAACAAGCCCTATGAGGAGCAGCTTAAAGAACTGGGCATGTTTAGCCTGCAGAAGAGAAGGCTAAGAGGAGACATGATAGCCATGTACAAATATGTGAGGGGAAGTCATAGGCAGGAGGGAGCAAGCTTATTTTCTGCTGCCCTGCAGACTAGGACACGGAACAATGGCTTCAAACTACAGGAAAGGAGATTCCACCTGAACATCAGGAAGAACTTCCTCACTGTGAGGGCTGTTCGGCAGTGGAACTCTCTCCCCCGGGCCGTGGTGGAGGCTCCTTCTTTGGAGGCCTTTAAACAGAGGCTGGATGGCCATCTGTCAGGGGTGCTTTGAATGTGATTTCCTACTTCTTGGCAGGAGGTTGGACTGGATGGCCCATGAAGTCTCTTCCAACTCTACTCTTCTATGATTCTATGGGGGTTTCCTTTTCATCACAGACAGGAGGAGGGGATCCCCATGATGGGAAAAAGAACAGCTAATTATTGATTGGTTAAAAGGTCCAATCCATTGCAGAGCTGCCTTCAAGGAGGCTGCAAAACTGAAGAGGATGATGACATGGGTATTCAGATGATTAATTGGTTGATTTAAGTGTCCAATTCCGAGAAGACAAAGGTGTAAGATCCAGAAAACCAAAGGTGGTAATCTTTGGCAATCAGATGTGTGGCTGTCCTTTCAAAATGCTAATGTATTCATCTTTGTTTTAGCCATCTCTTCATGGGAACTACATTTAAACAGGTAAACACAATATAAACACAGCCCTGGTGATAAAGGGATTATCTGTCTTTCATACATGCACAAAGAAGAGTGTCTTATCAAGTCTGGGAAATCACTGGAGGGACCTTTGAAATAGTTCAGTGATCTCCATTCACAGAAGCCTATGTAAATAGGGGGCATTGAGGTAATGGATTCTTTCATAGTACATTTGATACAGCTTTATACATTTAAGATTTCATACAGTACACAATTAATACAAGTTAAACAGAAAATATCATGAGTCTCCTTTGGGAGAGATAAAGTGAGGTGTAAATAAATATAATCATTATCATCACCATCTAGTACATTTATTAAAGGGTTCAGTTTTAATGTACTTTGGGGTACAGTTGATGCTGGGTCCTCCTGGAGCCTCCAGTGGCTTTGGAATAACGGAACTTTAAAAGAGTGGAAAGGGTTTAAAAAATAAAGGAAAAATCATATCTTTTTCTTGAAGCCTTGTTAATTTCCAAACATATGGAGGCGCTGTGGCTCAATGACAATAGCATGATCAATAGTATCAAAAGCCACTGAGAGATTCAGCAAGATCAACAAGATAGCACTCCCCATATCTTTTTCCAGAAATAGTTTGTTAAACTGTGCAACTAATGGGCTCAGATAATCTGTTTCTTCAAGAACACCTGAAGTGTCCCAGCCACCGCATGCTTAAGCACCTTGGCTAAGGGAATATTGATCATAGTGCAGTAGTTCTCATGTACCCTGTTTCTCCGAAAATAAGACATCCCTGAAAAAATAAGACCTAGTAGAAGTTTTGCTGAATTGCTAAATATAAAGCCTCCCCCAAAAGCAAGACCTAGCAATGTTTTTGTTTGGAAGCATGCTCAGTGCCTGCCAAACAGAACACCAGAGCATGCAGGATTGGTAAATGTACATACCAGTTGTACATGGAAATAATGGTAGTAACTAGAAATTCTTGATAGGATTCAGAGTTTGTCTGGTTATGTTGGTTTGTGATGACAACTACTGTACAGTATATAATAAATGTTCTTTTTTGTTCAACAATACATGTGAATTCTTCTTCATGGAAAAACAAGACATCCCCTGAAAATAAGACCTAGCACATCTTTGGGAGCAAAAATTAATATAAAACACTGTCTTATTTTTGGGGAAACACGGTACATCTGGGTCCATGAAGCTCCTCTTCAGAAGAGCCTCCTTCAAAGCATCAGGCACCTCCACCTGATTCAATGAAGCATTTATTAACCCCTATACCAATCCATAAATTGACCTCTGCTAGGTTTTATCAGTCAAGATGGGCAATAGTCACACTTACATGTGGCAACCCAAACTGATTCAAGCGTCTTGTCAACAACATTAAGCCGCATCAACTGGACTCAATCCCAAGAAAGAATAATTATAAAGAAATCTTTAGGATGATTGCAATTTCTGTCCCATCCTTGTCCCCATTCTAGTGCTGCACTGAGTGCCCAGGTGGACAAAGCTGGGAGAGATCTGCTCCATTAAGCTCAACCATCACAGCTTCAATAATACCCAGCCTCAGTCAGTCCCTTCATCCTTAACCAGGTCATGGAGGGTAATTGTTCTATTATGGACTAATCTGGCATTTAGCAAAAATGTTCCCAAACTTGTTAAGAAATGCTTGGTCTTAAACATGTTGCAGCTTTCATTGACAGGAAACAATTTAAAAGAATGGTGAAAACTGTATCTAACAGTAGCAAGTTGCCAAAGAAACAATACATGAATATATGGAACTTCCTTATACAGTAGAGTCTCACTTATCCAACATAAACGGGCAGGCAGAACGTTGGATAAGCGAATATGTTGGATAATAAGGAGAGATTAAAGAAAAGCCTATTAAACATCAAATTAGGTTATGATTTTACAAATTAAGCACCAAAACATCATGTTATACAACAAATTTGAAAGAAAAAGTAGTTCAATACGCAGTAATGCTACATAGTAATTACTGTATTTACGAATTTAACATCAAAATATCATTATGTATTAAAACATTGACTACAAAAATGTGTTGGATAATCCAGAACGTTGGATAAGCGAGTGTTGGATAAGTGAGACTCTACTGTACTAAGTGGTAGGGATGTGCAATCCAGAAAAAACATGTTTCAAAAATTATTACAAATCATTTTTAAAGTGTTTCTTAAGTATACTTAGTGAGAATTGCATTACTATAAAAGAATAACAAAATTTTGTTACTATTTCATTACAGAAATTTTACATGTGCATAATTAAATGACTATAATTGGGGAAACTTCAGGTGCTTCTATCGCCCTCATTTTCAAAGTTTTTGGTAGAATACATTTACCACTGTTAGCCCACTAAAATTCAGAACATTTCACTTATCCATTGATTTTTTGGCGAATTTTTAAAGTTTTAGGGATGGATAGACCTCTTTCTTTGCTATCCTGATTGGTATTTTCTGAACCTGATGCAGACTGGGAAATGTAGTTTAGGGCAGGGCCTTTTGAATTCTCCCTTCCCAAACTTCATTTCCCAGAGTTCTGTGCTATTCCCAAAATGCAATGCTCCCTCTTTTGCCCTCTGCTAAGGCTAAGACTACATTAATTTCACAGAGGAATGGCAAGGCACTAAGGCAACCTTTGGTTTGCTCCGTTGCTTTGCTTTGAATATGAAACTGACTTTGGGACTCTTCCGATATTTACAAAACTGAAATGAGAAAGCATGGGCTAAGTTTCGATTCTAAAATATTTGGTGTGGGCCATGTAAACACTTCGGATATAGTTTCCAACTTACAAAACCTCCAATTTTCTTACAATTTCTGACTCATCCATGTTTTTTGCACATGCCTACTAAGTAGGACCATTGGGCCATCTATTTTATCATGACTAGCAGCAGGTCTCCAGGATCTTAAGCAAATGCTTTTTTCTGAATTCCTTTTAACTAAAGATACTTTTGGCATGTAAAGTGTGGGTTCTGCCACTGATCAAAAACCCCTCCCATGTGCTAAATTTAAATCAACAATTTCTTGTAGCCAGTGTGCATATGTTCATAGGGGAAAGGAAGAAGCTTTACAAGTCTTTGACAATTTCAGGCTTGTTGAAGATCAAAATATTAAACTCTGTATAATATTAATCACATTTGAACTGTATAGTGTGCCAAGAATGCATAACATTTCTATTTCGCTGCCCCAAGATTGTTTCCAGAACACAATTATGGATAATATTGCCATCACTCTTATTATTACAATTGCAATTTTTAAATTATTAGTGTTGTCATAATTTTAGGTGCCACCAAAGGAGACAGCAATTTTAAATCTAAAGCTGAACAGTAAAAAAAATACTTCTCAAACAGACATAGATAAAAGAACATAAGATTACAGAGATGACATTTGTGAGAAGTACAATCTTCACTTAAGGGGTTAAACCACTACATTTGGTAATTGAATTATATAGATAAAAGAAAGTTCAAAGCAGTGAAATCATGCCACAGCTCCAAAAAAAAATGTTTGGTACTTTCCGGGAATGGTAAATTACCTGGGGAAATTAATGTCTATCTTATCCACTAAAACAGCTTCTCGAAGGAAACTTTTTGAACATAAAAATGAACAATGCTAGAAAGTGCAACAGCAGTCACCGTGGATTTCCTGAATTACTGTCAAACAACAACTTACTCAAAAGCCAGTATTAAAGTTATGCTCAAGACAGGCCTATCAACATTTTAACTAATTCTTTACACTAGGACAGAAGGAATATTTCTACAGAAACAAATTCTCTGCTGGCAAGCACCAGTGTTCTATATTCTTCTGATTAAGTACTATTGCACAGAAGTGGCAAACTAACACAGAAGCAAGGACAGTTACTATTTCACAATGCTGTGTGATGTGTTGCCAATCCACCATCTCCCTGCAACAAGGCTGTCTCCTGCTATTGATGGGAAAACCCCATCACTAGCCCCTGATAATACCACTGTGAAACAATCTGCTTGTTGCGATGATCTGAGGCACTTTGCTTCTGTTATGCCAGGGGGCAGGATTGCCTTCCTCTCCGACTCCCCCTCATTGTATTTTAAAAAATATTTCCACTTTGCAGAATTGTGAACTGTCTTTATCTAACTGAAAAAATAAAATAGGAGAGCAGAATAGCAAGACGGCAGAGTTACATTTCTCACCTGAAGAGGTGGCTATTGGGCTCACATTGTCAAAGTATTGCAGTTGTGCAATCCTTATTGCAGACCAATAATGAGTGTCCCCATTCCGATAAGTTGACACTTTCCCTATTCATGGAAATGGCATGGGATAGCAGTAGGTAAAGGTTTCCCCCCTGATATTAAGTCTAAACTTGTGTCTGATTCTGCGCGTTGGTGCTCATCTCCATTTCTAAGCCGAAGAGCCAGCATTGTCTGTAGACACCTCCAAGGTCATGTGGCCAGCATGACTGCATGAAGCACTGTTACCTTCCCGCCAGTGGTACTTATCTATCTACTCACATTTGCATGTTTTCGAACTGCTAGGTTAGTAGAAGCTGGGGCTAACAGCGAGAGCTCACCCCGCTCCCCGGATTTGAACTGCTGACCTTTTGGTCAGCAAGTTCAGCAGCTCAGCAGTTTAATCAGCTGCACCACCAGGGGCTCTGGGATAGCAATACTATGTGGTAAAATTCTATATTATTGAGGCTACTGATGCCGAAATAGGATCCGCAAGATATAATTGAGAAATATGAGATGCAAGGTCATTAACTTGTAAATGCTTTAATAACAATATTGGTGTGGGGGGGGGGGCTTGGTATCCTGTGGAATTTGATTCCAGGAACACATACCCCACTCATGGATACCAAAATCCATGGATACTCAGGTCCCATTGGCATAGTAAACTGGTATCACTTAAATAAAATGGCAAAGTTGATTTGCCTTTTGGAGTTTTTAAAATAGTTCCAACCTTGGATGGTTGACTATGTGGATACAAAAATATGGATATGGAGATCGAACAGGATTTATGGATAGGAAATTCAGATGAAAAAAAGATCTAGAATGGCAACATATCCTATTTTATGGAAGACAGTCCCCTATAGGACAGAGTCTCGAACCTTCAGTTTCAGAGACAGGGTAGCCTTTTTATCCTATGGGCTAGAATGCTTCTTCTGAGGTGACTCTGCCTAGTGAGCTGATGTTGGAGGAAAAGATAACCCATTATTTCACCCCACTAATGTATTTAGGGTTTTTCCTTGTAGAAGGAGTGCTCCATGTGCTCCTTCAACATTCAACTGGATGACTGGAGCCTAATTAATGAAGTACACGTTATTGCTGATGACTGATGATAGACAACACACACTTCTTGCTTACTATCCCAATTGGAAGGCCAACAAAGAAAGTCCAAAGTCTCCAGTCACTTATTGGAGATAATAGTAATTCTTCTCTGCTCTACTTGACTTCTCAATTGAGAAAATGAGTGAAAAGTTGGGGATTTGGGGAAACACCTTATTCAGAAACTCTTTGGGCTGAATTAGTTTCACAGAATTTCACACACATCACCTGAAGGTATCACCTGTGTAAAGGGCTGTGCAGTATAAGTCTGTTTTAAAGAAAATGAAAACATGTGAAGGAAGAGCAGGGATCTTTATAATGCCTACTAAAAAGCAGACCTGTATGTCACTGGTTACAGTCTTCCATAATATTATGTATGTATGTATGTATTTATTTATTTATTTATTTCCATCATTTCTATCCCGCCCTTCTCACCTGAAGGGACTCAGGGCGGCTTACAAAACTGGCAGAATTTGATGCCAATATACAACAATACAAAAGAATAAAACATAAGCAATTAAAAACAGATTTAAAATAATATAAAATACTTGAGCCATTCATCCACAAAACCTTGTACATAAACCTTAGTCCAGACTGAGTCGAAGCCAACGAAACGTATTCTTTGAACGCATATATGATAATATGATGGGATGCACTGTATTTCTATTTAAATTATTGCAATTACTTCTAATTTTGCACTGATATGTTTAAAAGCATTGGTTTTTTATGCAAATATTACCCTTTTTTGTCCTTTTGCTTTGTGTGTAGTACATAATTTCTTCTTTGTTTGACCATACTAAACAGATGTCAGACTTTTTATAGCATTGTTTATCAGATCACTGAAGCTACCTCAAAGATTCAAAGATTAACTGAAACAGTATTATGCAGTTTTATAACATTCATCTAATAAACAAATGTTTATGGCTGATGTTCTTTGCAGAGCTATAAACTTTCATTTGAGATGGGAGGAAAGGGCCCTGAGTATACGAGGCACAGTGTTATACTTGTCTAATCATACCATGAAGCATAGAATAGGATCAATCCAAGGCATTTTGCTGCTAGAGGCAAGCATCCCCTGCAAGCCACCTACAAAGGTCAACTGGACTCACAACTGAGCTTTACTGTGACACTGGTAAAAATTTGCTTTGCCAGCAATGAGCACACCACACCTGAAGATGGCAAAGCAGCAAGAAGGCTTTAAGACAGGCACCCTCAAACTGTGGCCCTCCAATTGTTTGGGCCTCCAGTTCCCAGAATTCTTGACAATTGAACAAGCTGGATAGGGCTTCCGGGAGTTGGAGGGGCAAACAGCTGGAAGGTCGCAATGTGAGGATGCCTGCTTTAAGAGCACACATCTCTACTGCCAGGGGCCTATTACTGCATTGCTGGCAAAGCAAATTTTTACCAGTGTCACAGTAAAGCTCAGTTGTGAGTCCAGTTGACCTTTGTAGGTGGCTTGCAGGGGATGCTTGCCTCTAGCAGCAAAATGCCTTGGATTGATCCTATTCTATGCTTCATGGTATGATTAGACAAGAAGACATGTTGGTATAATGGCCTGGCCTCCAATATGGATGCCTGGGGAAAGTCATTGTGCATTGTGTGCCATACATTGTAGAAAGCAAACATGAAAAAGATAAAGAATTGATATACAGAACAGATGGCTTGAAAAAACAGGGGAATTTCACACAGGAAACAATCAGGGCCAGCAAACACCTCCCAGCAAAGGATTCCCCGTGGGCAGGAAGCAGCCAGGCTTTGAAGCTGCAAGGCTATTCAGTGCTAATCAAGGTGATTGATTGCAACATTAACACTTGCATCTAATAGACAAGAATTCTTTCTCCCACCCTGGACATCATTCCACAGATATATAAACCCCACTTGTCTAGTTTCCAACAGACCTCTGAAGATGCCTGCCATAGAAGTGGGTGAAACGTCAGGAAAGAATGCTTCTCGGACATGTGGTATATGTACGGGCCAGCGGCCAACTGGGCGACGGCACTGTTCGACCAAGTCTCCCCACATCTGAGATCAGCGCAACACTTCTTGGATCACCTTAAGGCGACTTGGGGGATCGAGGACAATTTGGAGGCGGCTGGCCACAAACTCCGGCGCCTCTCCCAAGGGGACAGACCCTTGTCCCAGTACATAGCCGAGTTCCGAGTGCTGGCCCATAATACCGGCTGGAACGACATAGCCCTCAGAGGACAATTTCGGGAGGGTCTCAACATCGAGATGCTGGAGGAAATCTCCAAGGTGGATTACTGTATTATCTATAATTATTATCAGCGGTCTCTGGCATATGTAATAACATAGTCCAAGAGGTGCCAATGCTCTGACCAAGGGTGCTTCCATGATGTCTTGAGCTTGTTTTTCTGGCGGAAGAGCGTGTTGGTGATGACGAGGTTATTTTATTACATTTGAAATCATTTGCACAAGCAAAGACAAGGTGGGTTTAAACAATCATCACTATTTTCTTCTGTAGGAACGAAAACATATTTTTAACATTTGTCTGATATCTTTCCACTGGCAACTACAGCTGAAAACATTCAAAATTTCAATGGTTGTTCCTGGTCACAGGGTTCCACATTTGTAACCTAGAACCAAGTAAATACATAGAATGTGACATGAACAGCTTTTCTTAAAAATTATGTATATTATTATTATATTAATATTTTATATTATTATATTATATTATTTACTTATTTAAATACATACATATTATTAGCATTGTTCATATTATTAGTATTATTATTAGTACTATTCATATTATTAGCATTGTTATTCTTCTCTTTTATTATTATTATTATTATTAAAATAAATAAATATTATTATTATATTAATATTTTATATTATTATATTATATTATTTACTTATTTAAATACATACATATTATTAGCATTGTTCATATTATTAGTATTATTAGTACTATTCATATTATTATTAGCATTGTTAGTAGTAGTATTATTATCATTAGTATTATTACTGTTATTGTTAGTATTATTCGTGTTATATTGTTAGTGGCATCATTAGTATTGTTAGTAGAGGTGGAAGGATTTTCTGTGGGAATTAGTCCATAAAATCCAAGGTAGGACATGCTTCCTCTTAGGGTTCAGTTCGTATTATTATTAGTATTGTTAGTAGTAGTAGTATTATTAGCATTATTACTATTGTTAGTATTATTAGTATTATTTTAGTACTATTATCATTATTGGTATTATTATTAGTACTATTCATATTAGTATTATTAATATTATTAGTAGTATTACTATTGCTAGTATTATTAGTAATATTAATATTGTTAGTGTTATTGTTAGTATTATTGGTATTATTAGTACTATTATCATTGTTAGTATTATTATTAGTACTATTCATATTGTTAGCATTATTATTACTATTGTTAGTAATATTAGTAATATTATTAATATTAGTGTATTCTTAGTATTATTATTATTACTACTATGATCATTGTTAGTATTATTAGTAGTACTATTCATATGAATATTATTAATATTATTAGTATTGTTACTATTGTTAGTATTATTATTAGTAATATTATTAATATTAGTGTTATTCTTAGTATTATTAGTCATTGCTAGTATTACTACTATTGTTAGTATTATTCTTAGTATTGTTAGTGTCATTCTTAGTATTATTACTATTATTGTTAGTATTATTATTAATATTGTTAGTGTTGTTAGTATTATTACTATTTTTAGTATTATTGTTAGTATTGCTAGTGTCATTATTAGTATTATTAGTCATTGCTAGTATTATTACTATTGTTAGTATTATAGTTAGTATTGCTAGTGTCATTATTAGTATTATTATTAATATTGTTAGTGCTGTTATTAGTATTATTACTGTCATCGTTAGTATTATTGTTACTATTGTTACTATTATTGATATTGTTATTAGTATTATTCCTATAATTATATTGTTACTATTAGTAGATCGTTTATATTATTATTAGTATTATTCATATTATTATTCTTAGTATTATTATTAGTAGTAGTATTGTTGGTATTATTAGTATGGTTAGTGTTATTAGTATTATTGCTATTGTTATATATTGTTAGCATTAGTTGTAGTATTAATATTGTTAGTATTATTAATATTGTTAGTATTATTATTAATATTGTTAGTATCATTAGTAGTAGTATTTGTATTTTATATTGTTAGCATTATTAGCTTTATTCGTATTATTATATTGTTAGTATTATTATTACCATTATTATTAGTATTGTTAGTATTATTATTATTAGTTTTATCATCAGTATAGTTACTATTAGTATTATTGGAGGTATTATTATACTATTATTATTAGGTTTCTTTCACTTTTAGTGGTGTGTTTATACCTTTCTCTGCTTCTAATGGTTTTAATTGGATTGTTATCTGCTATTTAATGTTGTCAACTGTGTTTTAGTTGCTGTGTTTTGTTGTATGTTCTGGGCTTGGTTTCCCAGAAACAGCCCGAAAGACTCGCAGCAGCCCAGAGATCCCGACCATGAAAGCCTCCGACAATGTTATTATTACGACTATTATTAGTATTATTAGTCGGAGTCCCTCGGCAGGACTGCTGACCTGAAGGTTGCCGGTTCGAATCCAACCCGGGGAGAGCGTGGGTGAGCTCCGCCTGTCAGCTCCAGCTCCATGCGGCTCAATTCGCTCCTGACACGGGGAAAAAAAATATTATTAGTATTATTAAAAATATTAAAAATATTAAAAATTATTAAATTATTAAAAATATTAAAAATATATTTAAAATATTATTAGTATTTAATCCTGTTTTAATGTTTGTATGTTTGAGCTGCCTGGCCAGGTTCCAGAAGCATTCTCTCCTGACGTTTCGCCCACATCTGTGGCAGGCATCCTCAGAGGTTGTGAGATCTGTAGGAAACGAGGCAAGTGGGGTTTATATATCTCCATAATGGGAGAAAGAACTGTTCTCTTGCGGTGTTGCCATTGGTCACCTTGATTAGCATTGAATAGACTTGCAGCGTCAAAGCCTGGCTGCTTCCTCCCTGGGGGAATCCTTTGTTGGGAGGTGTTAGCTGGCCCTGATTGTTTCCTGTTTTCTGCGTGTTGTTCTTTATTTACTGCCCTAGATTTTAGAGCTTGGTAGCCAGATATTATTATTATTATTATTATTATTATTATCATATTAAAATATTATATTTTATTATTCGATTCTAAAATTGTATTATATTATAATATTATATTATAGAACATTATGATATGATTCATTGTGTGTTATATTATTTTGTTCTACAACTGTATTGTATTATTATATTGTATTGTATTATTATATATTATTATTTATTATTATTATTATTATTATTATTTACAGTATTTATATTCTTATATTTATATTATTTACAGTAATATTATTATAGAACATTATGATATGACTCGTTGTGTGTTATATTATTCTATTCTACAACTGTATTGTATTATTATATTGTATTGTATTATTATATATTTATTATTATTATTATTATTATTATTTACAGTATTTATATTCTTATATTTATATTATTTACAGTAATATTATTATAGAACATTATGATATGACTCATTGTGTGTTATATTATTCTATTCTACAACTGTATTGTATTATTATATTGTGTTGTATTATTATATATTATGATATTATTATATTATAGAACATTATGATATAATTCGTTTTGTGTTTTATTATTTTAGTCTACAACTGTATTGTATTATTATATAATATTATATTGTTATATTATAGAACATTATGATGTAATTCGTTTTGTGTTTTATTATTTCAGTCTACAATTGTATTGTATTATTATAATATAATATTATATTATATTATATAACATTATGATATTATTCGTTTTGTATTCTATTACTCTATTCTACAATTATATTATATTATTATATTATATTATATTATATAACATTATGATATGATTCGTTTTGTATTCTATTACTCTATTCTACAATTATATTATATTATTATATTATATTATATAACATTATGATATGATTCATTTTGTATTCTATTTCTCTATTCTACAACTGTATTGTATTATTATATTGAATTATATTATTATATTATAGAACATCACGATAAGATTCGTTTTGTGTTTCATTATTATATTCCACAATTGTATTGTATTATTATATTATATTATTATATAACATTATGATATGGTTCGTTTTGTGTTTTATTATAATATTCTACCATTGTATTGTATCATTATATTATATAACATTGCAATATAATTCGTTTTGCATTTTATTACTCTATTCTAGAATTGCATTGTAATTATATTGTATATTAAGAGCATATATTAAATAATCAGTATATACCAGCATATATATTATAATAGTATATAATGTATAAGTATAATTATTCTACAAATGTTTGAGAGATACAGCATGCATCTGCTTTATTCACTGAACACCTTCCCATGCAACACTATCTGGTGGTTAAAGTAGAACTGAATAGTATCCCATCCTAAGGCTTGCAGAGTAAGAATGACTGCAGCTTCCAACAAATCTCCAAGCTCTATGGAACAAAGAACAGTCCAAGGCGGAATTCCAGGCAGAGAGACACTCCATACATGTAATGCACATTAACCACATTGAATATGACATACTTTCAAAGAAGCCATTCAAAAAGCAGATGCATGCTGTATCTCTCAAACATTACATTACACAATTCTATGCAACTTTCACCCTCCCTATTCAATTTGTATGCAGAACACATCATGCGAGGTGCGGGGCTTGACAAATCCAAGGTCGGAGTTAAAATTGCTGGAAGAAACATTAACAACCTTGGGTATGCAGATGATACCACTCTGATGGCTGAAAGTGAGGAGGCGCTGAGGAGCCTTATCACCAAGGTGAAAAAACAGGAATGCCTCGTGCCTCTAACTCTTTGAGTAAAATTTCTGTGAGACCTTCACCTGAAGAATGGTTAATTTGGAAGTATTCCTAATTTGAGAATTTGTCCACTCATGCGCAGATGATGCTATTATGACATACTATTATGGCACTGTTTTTCTACTTGACTGCCATGGTTTAATTGCACAGAATGCTGTCGTTTGTTGTTTGGGAAGTCACTACAGGAGCAATTAGGGGCGCCATCTACATACATAATTAGACATTTTGGAGATGGGGCCCAAAGTCTAAACACAAAATTCATTTATGTTTCTTATACATATAACTTTGTAATAATTTTGTGGATGAAACCAAGTTTGTGTACATTGAATCATCAGAATGTAAAGGTGTTGCTATTTCAGCCACCCATTTGGGCAATTTTGGAGTATTTTGGATTTCAGAATTCCGAGCAAAGAATGTTCAACTTGTACTGAAAGGTGGCAAAGGTTTCTTTTCAGTGATAATAAGCTCTTCCAGACTGGTGCAAACAAAACAAAACAAAACAAAACAAAACTCATTCAGAACAAGTTGAACATTCTTTGCTCGGAATTCTGAAATCCAAAATACTCCAAAATTGCCCAAATGGGTGGCTGAAATAGCAACACCTTTACATTCCCTCAAAATAGGACAGAATTCTACGCTTCTATGATTCTATGTTAGATCGTTTCCCAACAGAAACAGTTCTTATTCACATAATGATGGCATATTAAGAACCAGGGGCCCCTGGTTGTGGCGCAGTGTGTTGCTGAGCTGCTGAACTTGCAGACCGAAAGGTCCCAGGTTCAAATCCCGGGAGCGGAATGAGCGCCCGCTGTTAGCCCCAGCTCCAGGCATCTAGTGTGGCATTAGCAAGATACAAATGTCTACATGTGTTTACTTGTCAATATAAGCTCCCATAGTTCCCCCAATAATTGGGCCATGGATGTAACAGCACATGGGTGCTTGCATAAAATTACCTTCAGGCTACGTGTATGAGATGTATACAAAACACCAATGATTTTCATGTTTAGACTTGGGTCCCCTCTCCAAGATATCTCATTATATACATATATGCATATATAAGAATAAAATATATAAAGAAATGAATTCCAAAACAGTCCTGTCCCAAGAATTTCTGATTAGGAATAACCAGCTTTTATCACTCACAAAAAAGATCCATATTAAGTTGAGGAGTGTGTGTGTGTGCATTGAAATTCTTTTGGTATTGTTTGGGAGCGGTGGTAAAAATGGTTGGCTTCAGCAGATATGCTACAATTGATGCAGTGAAGGGATACTGTGGGGCAGAAATGGGAAAGATGAACAGGATAATATGCCAGTTATTTTAGAGTATACTGTAACATTTCTGTCCAGATCTCTTTAAGTAGAAGCGATACCTGGATAAATGATGTTATAGGTTTCTTTCCACAAAATCATTGGTTGAAGGAGATGGGATGAAAATAGTACTGTATTTCATTTGATTTAAAAACAATGTTGCATCATGGTTTAGAATCATCTAATTGGGTTGAAGGAAGGTAAGATGTGTTCTCCTGCTTCCCCATAGACATTCTTCCAATTCCCTAAAAATGCTACACAAACATTTGGACTGAGTTATGGGGCAACAGTGTATGTGCCTTCAAATCACCTGAAAAATTATTATTATCTAGACATTGGAATAGTAATAATATTGATATTAATAACATTAATAATATAATTACATTAATAAAATCAATAATAATATTAATATTAATAATATAATGGCATCAATAGCATTAATAATATCAATAAGAATATTAATGACATTAATACAATTAATAAAATCAGTAATATCAATTAATAATATTAATAGAGAAATAATTTTAATACAGTAGAGTCTCATCCAACACTCGCTTATCCAACATTCTGGATTATCCAACATTGTAGTCAGTGTTTTCAATACATCGTGATATTTTGGTGCTAAATTAACAAATACAGTAATTACTACATAGCATTATTTCGTATTGAACTACGTTTTCTGTCAAATTTATTGTATAACATGATGTTTTGCTGCTTAATTTGTAAAATCATAACCTAATTTGATGTTTAATAGGCTTTTCCTTAATCTCTCCTTATTATCCAACATATTTGCTTATCCAATGTTCTGCCGGCCCGTTTATGTTGGATAAGTGAGACTCTACTGTAATAACATTAATAATATCAATAATATAAATAACATTGTGACATTAATAACAGCAAAACCGCAATAATATCAATCAGAATATTGATGATATTATCTAGACACTGGAATAATAACATGTAACATGAATAATATTGATATTAATAACATTAATAATATAATGACATTAATGAAATCAATAATAATATTCATATTAATAATATAATGGCATCAATAGCATTAATAATATCAATAAGAATATTAATGACATTAATACAATTAATAATATCAGTAATATCGATAATAACAATAATATTAATATAGTAATAATTTTAATATGTATCTTTCATAGCAATACATTTTAATATGTGTATTTGTGCTATTTTGACAATTTTTATATGTTTTAATGATTCTGTAACTCACCTCGAGCCCCGACGAGAGGCGGCTAAGAAATAAAATTATTATTATTATTATTATTATTATTATTATTATTATTAATCGATGATTCTCTTCTTGTGGCTCGAGGAGGAACTATTTTTAAACCCATTCCATTTTGTCATAACGGAATAAGTGTCACTGCATTAACTTGGTTAATGAGCGGGAAGCGCCTCGACCTGCAAAAAGTGTGACTTTTTTTAACATGCTTTCCTAGTTAAATGGCGGCCAAGGGCAAGGCCGGGCCGCTTGTCCTTCAAGGTGATAAAAGGCAGCCTTGTTCCCGAGACACTCTCGCCAATGGGGGAAATATTCTGCTTTTCCAGATTATATCCTCACACTGAACTCTTGTCTGAAGGAGGATAGGTTACGCATTGAGGCATGAAAATCCACAGGAACAAGATTCTATGAGTCTTTGCTCGATGAGCAAAGTTACCACCTCTGAAAACCTCCCTTAGAAGCAGTTCCTCTTAAGGCTGAAATCAAGGCCTTTTTCCGTGGGAAGTTGGCTCAAAACCTTTCCTCATTAATGTCTCAAAACCTCCCTTTCTTGTCTCTGTTGATATATAGCTTTTTTTCGGTCAACCTCGTTAATCTTTTAACAGAAATGCCCATCTGGCAAGGGAAAGTTCAACCTTGACTTTCCCAAGGAATGCTGTTCAAGCTGTCTGTTCGAAACCATTTTGTGCCTGTTCCCAGAATCCTCAGGGGCAGAAAACTCCTCTGACTTCATGGGAATTCTAGGCTCCAACCCAGAGTCTTCTGACAAGTCAGATGCAGGTAGATGATACTGGTTTTATTTATTTATTTATTTATACTCCACCCTTTTCACCCCGAAGGGGACTCAGGGCGGATCACATCTATATATATATAAAAGGGTAATGAAATTCCGGCCTAGGACAAAACAACAAAACTACACATCCCAGAAACACTAAACTTGGCAGCACAACCCCTTTTTATGGGAGTTGAAGGCCAAAATATCTGGGGACCCACATGTTGAAAATCACTGCTCTATACACTCTGTAACCACAGTAGTCATGGAGCCACTTAGTGAATCCCAGTCTGGCCCCATAGTCCACATTTACCAGTCCACATACCTGCCACAGCCGCTATGATCAATGGGAATCTGTTCCTCTGTCATTTAGGATTGTGATCAGTCTCTGCTGCAACAGGCAGAAATAGAGTCCCTATCATAATCCCATTCCTCACAGCAGAGGTGGCTCACCCAAGGGTTGAGAGAACAACTATTTTCTGAATGACTGGAGAAGACCTCCCGTTGATCTCAGTAGCTACTGACTGGTAAATAGGAATTAGAGGTTTTTCATAGTATCTCTGTATCCGCTAAACAAAGGAATATATATTATTAATGCAAAGCAGGGACAAATGAGTAAGGCTTGGTTACATATTCATAACTACCTAGTATGATTCCAGGGTCCTGTTATTCTTTCATAACAAGGATTTGGAAATGTTACAATTTGTCCAATTGTTTTTCATACCCACCAACGATCTTAATTTTGCAAAAACGGTCCTGATGAATCCTTTATCATTCCACTTCTTTTAAAACACCCCAATTTCTCTCTCTTCCTCCCTTTTCTCTGTGCTTTAGTGGCTATAGACGGAGTTCACAGTGCAAAAGTAATGTGCACTTAGTTAACTCAGCAGAGGGGAGAGGACAGACTCTTTCCCTTTCCTGTAGATTTACAGCAAAGGCAAACTGCTGCAGCATCTCCTAGCTTGTGTGTTCCTCCTCTCTAATAATTTGTCATCTTGACCACACTCTGGTGTAGCTTGGCCATACGTGTCCCAATTTTCATCTGTGAAATGTTGGATCTTGTGTTTTATTTCTAGCTTCAATTCAGCTTTCTTCCAGTTTTTGTTATATGTCCAGGCAACATGGGAGACACTGAGTATCTCTGGTTAGCAATCATAAACAGAAGGGAGTGCAGTATAAGGGGTTATATTAACATGTTAAGTACCTCATCACATAGGCTTTAAACCCTGTCCTAGGACACTGCCGAAACACAGCCAGGATGGAGCCGAGATGGAGCCATCACATAACTCAGGGATGCTTCTGGCAGGACTCTGTGATGGCTCCATGCACACTGCATATTGGTAGCATGATAAGCAGCAGCCCTACGAACACAGGTGACTACCTGTGTTCTCGTTAAAGAAGTCGGGGACAACGTGGGATCAAGCTAGGGCCAGATGAATTTCACCATGGGATGGTAAAGGGGTAATGCGGCATGCTGCCCAACAGTTAACCCCACTGTCTAATAGATGCCCCAACTGTCCCCCGGCTTAGGGACCTCCATGTAATAAGGTCCTAAGAGAAACAGCATCAAGATATTTGAGATGTATCATATCTCCTCATCTTCCACCCCACAATCAACAGCTCTCCTCCCTTCACCTCAGCAAAAGCTTTTTAGTTTCCCTGATATTCTGATCACCAGCTTAGCAGTGCCACTATTTAGCACCTAATGAATCAGTAACAAAATCATAATCACTTATGGTGTAACTTAGCATATATCACTAGTTCTTGAATGATTGAACTGTGCAGAGTTAATTTCACCCAGTAATATCCACTTGGGGATATCAGCAGAGCCGGCCCTAGGTATTTTTCAAATGTAGGCGAACAGAATTTTGGCACCCCCCCCCCCCCAAACCAATCACTGAAAAATAAAAGCGTTGGATAAGCGAAAATGTTGGCTAATAAGGAGGGATTAAGGAAAAGCCTATTAAACATCAAATTACATTAAGATTATACAAATTAAGCACCAAAACATCATGTTTTACAACAAATCAACAGAAAAAGCAGTCTTGACTGCGCCCCCGCATGTTTTGCACCCAAAGCGACAGCTTAATTCGCCTCATTGTTGGACTGGCTCTGGATATCAGTCAGAACCAATGTAAACTGAAGGTGAAGTTGATGCTGCCAACTGAAATCAATCCGTGTTTTGTACTAGAAGACTAGTCTGCTGAGTTTGTACCAGACTTTGGTCAGAGAGGCAGAATCTGAATTCATCTGATGTATCAGTCATTAATCTCCTTCCCCAAACTGTCTGAAATAAAATATCAATAGCCTCTGATGTAACTTGGCATATATCACTAACTCTTGAGTTCTTAAACTCAGCAGAGTTAAGTTTTTCCCTAGCAATAGCCTATTGGGTATAGAGATCAGAACCAATATAAATTAAAGGGAAAACTGGTGGTATCATCTATAATAAATTCATGTTTTTTACCAGGAGAATAGTGTGCCTAGCTGGTAGGGTTTTTTTGTTTTTGTTTTTATCTGGCATTGGCCAGAGATAAGGTTGCCTTAGTCATGTTGTTTTCCATTATTGCTCAAAGTGTCTGACATGATCATTGATGCATGGAATCTAAAAGACTGTTCCTAGAGATTCCCTGATGGAATGGCTGGTAGTTCGACTTGCCATAGCACTTGCTGTGGAATGGAAATATGGAAAAGTTGTTGACACATTCGCTCCCAAGGTCCTCTCCAGAACTGGAGAGCCTGGTTAGCAGGCTGGTTCTTCAAGGAGCTGTGGACTGTGAAACAAGCAGAACAACTTTTGGAAAACTCAGTGAATACATTTGTTGTTGTCGTTGTTGTTGTTGTCATTGTGCACCTTCAATTCATTTGTGACCTATGGCGAACCTAGGACAAACTTATCACAGTATTTTCTTGGAGAAATTGGTTCAGAGAAGGTTTGCCCTTGCTTTCTTCAGGTCTGAGACAGCAGAAGTACTTCAAGCTTTCTTGGAGATGTCAGATGTGTTATTTTTTCATAAAAAGAAGCTCCTTCTAATGTAAACTCAGGGAATTAGAGCAAATATTAACTGTTCATTAATGTTCCCTTGGGGGGGGGGGGGGGCTAAGTGTATGAGAGGTTTTGGGCAATTCAATTCCAGGTGTATTGGAACGAAAAAATTGTGGATTCAATTCAAGCCAGGTTTGATCTCCCCACTTTATAACTTATGTTGTGAGCTAGTTGTGAGCTAGCTAGTTCAGCCTTCATCTATGACTTACGTTGTGAGCTAGTACAGCCTTGAGCCTCCTTGATCTTTAAGTGGCTTTTGTTAATATCAGGTCTGGTAACTTGCTTGAATAGCTGTATTGGAAGAGAGTAGGAAGTGTAATAATATAGTTAGTTTTACTCTTATGTTCTGGATTTATTCCTATGTCCTGGGGGAAGAATTCTCCTTGACTCCATGAAATGTAAGCGATTGAACCCCAAAAGAGTCCATCTCCTCATCCATGACTTTTTTCTATGTTCTTTATCAAATTAGAATTCCTTGCATGGTATTAAAAGGACTTTACACTGTATAGTTGTCAAACTGTGTCTTATAATCTTAGAAGAAGGTCAAAGAATTTGCCCAGAATTAACTAGTTTCAACCACTGATTCTATAAAGTTTTTATTTGCAACAAATCAGCAGTCATAATACCTTCTAGAGGAATGCTCCCAATCCCCCAACAAAGTACATAAGTAGTACTAAGGCCTGCCAATGAGCAAAGGGATTAAACTAGCAGTGAGAAGCGCTGGTGAGCTTTGTCCTACTTAACTGCCAGCTGCTGTTTGAATCACCACTGCCAAAAATAGCTTCACAGGAACTTTGATGCAAACCAAAATGTTAACTTCTGATGGATGCTAAGTATAAATGAACTGTATGAAGAATCAAACAGCTTGTGTCCTCACAGAGACACTAGTAAACTGCAACTAGCTTTTCTAGTAGTAATACAATTCTAATGAGTGCAGGCCCTTCCATTAGGCAAAGTGAGACAGCTGCTTCAGACGACAGATAGAAAATGTCACGAAAGGGCAAGCTACTGCTAATTATTTAATTTGTTTGGTTTGCATGTTACAGTCAGGGATGGGATTTTCTTCCTCATTTGCTAAAATAGCTTGTCTGGCTTTGGGTTCTAGCATACACCTTCATCTGGGTGTTTGAATGGCACTGTTTGCTGATGCCCAGCCACCATGTAAAATAAATACCTTAAGACAGATCTGCCCCTGATTTTAATCTACATTCAAAAAGCATTTCCCAAGTGATGCCAAAGAGGGAACATACATTTGCATAAAACTCACAGGTGTCAATTTACATGCACATAGAGCAGGCGTTATTATAGCTAAAATACTATATATTACCTCTCAATAGACTCAGCCTGAATACTGATGGGCAGCTTCAAGGACTGTGTTTTCCCTTCTCCTGGCTTTAAACCAGATTTGGGGCAGGCTGCCATTTGGCAGGAGGAAGACCTCAAAGGAAAGACTGTGGTCACCCTTAAAACAGAGTAGTTGTGGGCATCTTCAATAGGTTTGAACACCTACCTTAGTTTCTCACCCACAAAAACACAGATTTCCATTATGCACCACAAATTAAAGCAGACACTCTCCCCACACCTCAAAATACACTTGCTTTAAACAAGTCAGTTTGAGAACATGCACTCATGCTTCTTTGAGTGTGATTCTCCCTTAAAACTGGGGAAATGTAGGGTATTCATTGGCCTGGGAATTTGACACTAAATGGGCTATAAGCACTCCTGAAATATAGGACAGCCCTCTGTGATATATGGTTACTGTTGATTTTCTATTAGCAAAGCAGGAAGAACTAAAAACTGTTTATCAGGGTAGTAACAAAGTTAAACTAATGCCCTACATCCCATTAACCAAAGTTAGTTGTTGGATTATTTTCTCATTATCACATTCTAGAATAAATCAATGAACAGTAGGCTCTCAGCTAATTGGAACTCTCAAGAAACCTGTAGATCTCACCTACAAAGCTGTTTTTATAATACAATAAACCTGTGTTACATTTGTCTTATTTTGTTTATATTTCAGCATTAATATCAAGTCAATAAAGAATGTATGGTATAGTACAGTATGTAGTATAGTATTAGTAGCTCTCAAGCAGCCAGAAATTACACTTGTCTGGCACCTACCAATCCCCATGGGTGCCAGTTAACTGAGGGTCTACTGTATTACTAATATATTCTGCCATTCACTGTGGTTTTTCACTCATTTCCCCTCTGAAAAACCACAATGGTCCTGTTTTTTGTAGATGCAAATATGTACCTTGCATATTCTTTATTTTAAGCTTACCAGTAATTTAGAATGATAGAAACATATCACAGGAAGGGGCCTCATGGGCCATTGAGTTCAACCCCCTGCTCAATGCAGGATCTCCAGCTAAAATGCCCCAGCCTCCTTTTGAAGACACCTAGAGAAGGAGATCCCATGACCTCTCTACACAATTAGTTCCACCGACAAACTGCCCTTACTGTCAAGAAGTTCCTTCTAATGTTTAAACAAAATCTACTCTCCTGCAGAGGCGGTCCAACCATAAGGCGAAATAGGCATTTGCCTGTGGCGCCATCGTCCCGGGGGCACCATCGTCCTGGGAGGAGGGCACCACTCTCCACCTCCTTCTCTTTCGGGCCTTCCGGCCAGCGCAGACCCACCTTCGCACCACGCAAGCCCACGTTTGGGGCCTTCAGAGATTGTGAGGTCTGTAGGAACTTGGAAGCTAGGTATGTGGGGTTTATATATCTGTAGAAGGTCCAGGGTGGGAGAAAGAACTTTTCTTTGAAGCAGGTGTGAATGTTGTAATTAATCACCTTGATTAGCATTTAATGGCCCTGTGGCTTCAAGGCCTGGCTTCTTCTTGCCTGGGAGAATCTTTTTTTGGGAGGAGTTAGCTGTCCCTGATTGTTTACTGTCTGGATTTCTTCTGTTTTCAGAGTGTTGTTCTTTATTTATTGTCCTGATTTTAGAGGTTTTTTTTTTAATACTGAGGGGTATCTGGGTTATCTAAGTCCACACTGCCCTATATCCCTGTTCAATCTTTAGTGCTAAATTTGCAAATATAGTAATCCCTACATAACATTACCATGTATTGAACTGCTTTTTCTATTGATTTGTTGTAAAACATGATGTTTTGGTGCTTAATTTTTAAAATCATAATGTAATTTGATGTTTTATAGGCTTTTCCTTTATACTTCCTTATTATCCAACATTTTCGCTTATCCAACGCTTTTATTTTTCAGTGATTGGTTTTTTGGGGGGGGGGTGCCAAAATTCTGTTCGCCTACACTTGAAAAATACCTAGGGCCGGTTCTGCTCTCCTACAACCTCAGATCAACGGACCTGGTATTTTTCCCCTGGGGCAGCAGTGAACGTACTTGCCTACTCCTCTCTGTAATAGCCCTTGAAGCATTTAAAGAGTACTATAATGTCACCTCTCAGGGTGCTTCCAGACAGGGGTAAAACTCATGCTGAAGCGGGTTGCTGAATGTTTTTATAGCACTTGGTTGAAATCCAGATAAATGATATCCACAGCTTTTTCAGCATCTGTTAAACTGGTGACCTGATCAACAAACAATATGATTAGTTTGGCAGGAATTGTGGCACAATCCTCAATATTTTTCCTGATATTGAGATTAAGCTGACTGGTCTGTAGTTTCCTGGATTTTCTTTTTGCCTTTCTTGAAGACATGAACAATGTTTCTCTCCATCAGTACTCTTATCACCTCACTAGTTTGCCAAGTTGTCTTTAAAACGAGGATTTTGGAGGAATGGATTTTAATCATATGTTTTATATCTTTATATTGTTTTAATTGTTTTATTGGATTTTCATTGCTGTTTTAATTATGTGTAGGCATCGAATTGTTGCCAATTTTGTACGCCGCCCTGAGTCCCTTCGGGTGAGAAGGGCGGGATATAAATGTTGGACATAAAATAAATAAATAAATAAAATGATGGCAAATGATTCAGAAAGTACATGAACAAATTCTTTCATATCTCCTGGATGCAGTTCACCTGGCCCTGCAGAACTCATTTAAGCTAGCTACGTGATTCTTGACTAACTCGCTAGAGATCTTAATTTGCAGACTGGATCCTTTGCCAAAGTCTTTGCTGCTGCATGAAAGCACATTGTGTCCTGGGGCGGGGGGGGGGGGGGAGGCTGAAGCAAAATAGGCATTGAATAGTTCTTACTATTCACTGTGACCAAACCTTCGTTACTAGTCATCAGTATCACTGTTTCCTTGCCTCAACTGCATCTGAAAAAACTATTTATTGTTCCTTGCTTGCCTAGGCAGGGTGCTTCCAGACAGCACCAAATTGCGGGTTTTCCGTGAAGGGCAAAAAACCCAGGACCTGAGAGCAGGTCTACACACAGACCTATTGGCCCTGGGATTTCTGCCTGCGATGTCCAGACTTGTGGCTTCATTATGGAATTTTGAAGCCTGCAAAATGGCCGCTGCACGATGTCTGCCGAAAAAATTGGCTTTTAAATAAACTTTAAATGCGCAGGTGCAAATATGCACATAGTTCATATTAGTTTTGTTCCTGAGTCATATATATCTGTTCACTGCTTTTGTCCTGAAAATATGGCAAAAGTTTACTAGGGTGCAAAAACTTTGTCCTGGCAAGAGAAACTTTGTTCTCCACACGTTTAATGAGGATTGTGGCACAGAAATGTTTGTAGAGTACAACCACTACTTGCAAAGTCAGGACTACACTATTAAACAGGAACTGACACTTTCAAGCCAGGAACAGAACTTAGTCTTTATTATTATCATTCAGAGGCTGCAGTCAGGTTTGATCATGTACTTGGTCATACAACAGGATGATGTTCCTGGGTTATACATGTCTGTTCCTCATTGCTTTATCATAAAAACATTGGGAAAGTTGATTATATGGCAGAACCTTTGTTTGTGTATCACAAACTTCATTAAACTTATAGAATACAAAGTTTCTCTTGCCAGGACAAAGTTTTCTCCCTGTAGTCAACTGTTGCCATGTTCTTAGGATACAACCAAGCAGGAACCGACATGTGTAAACTGAGAACAAACCAACATTTTAAAATCCCGTATTTTCCAAATGTAGGGACATACAAAGATTCGAATTTCTGTATTTTCCAGCCAGAACCAGGATATTCCTGCAACTAAAAATCTGTTTTGTAGTGATTCCTCCCATGTTTTCAGGGGATGTCATTTGGCCACCCACCATTTTGAACTGGGAGCTCCTGGGATAAAGGTACTGTGTGGATGGACCCCCAGTCTCAGCTCATTCTGAGTTTTAGCTTTTGTTATACTATTCCTGCAAGCTTGGATTACACAACTGTACTTTTCCTTTATGATTCAGCCTTCCTTCCATTCTTTATACATATTCTTTTTTTATTTTCACTTCCTCCTTAAAACAGCCTCCTTCCAACAGCTGTAGTCTGGCAAATTTATGCAAATATAAAACTTAGCATATAAATGTTTCCCTTTTAACTCCAACTAGTCACTTTACTGTATACTTGGAGATGGGATTTAAAGATTTTTCTCCATTTTTCATCTGTACATAGCATCTTCCTTGTTGTAGTTTCCAAAGTGTAGTTTCCAATTTGCAACAAGATAGTTTTGGTTTATTTGGACAAAATAAATTGTTAACATGTATTGTGGCAGGTTTTCTCCCTAAAATCAAATACTATTGGGCAAAAAGAAATGTGCAGAACATACACAACACATTAATATTAAACAGCATTTCCAGTACTGATATTATTGTATTAAAACTTTAGGGCTCCAAAGCACTCCAAGACACCACTGTGGCATGGACAAAAAACAATTTCCTTACAGTTGACCACTAACATATCAGCAGGATGCATTCCTAATATGTAACACGTTCTTCGCTGGCACGGAAAAGAAAAAATGTTGGTGCAATATAACAGGATACCCATTCACAATATTAAAGTATGTGTAATTATGCTAATACTGGTCCACTTTGGGGTGCCATTAGGAATATACAGAATAATCATGGTTCGCAATTAAGTTCAATAGAACGGCTGCTCCTAGATTGTGGAATTCCTTCCTGTGTGGGCATCTGTCTTTTCCTTTTACTGTCAAAAAATATTTTTAAAAAATCAGATAGACCTTTCTCTTATAATTCACTATAGTATGGAATCCTGGGATTTGTAGAATGTCTCCATAGCAATATAGGCAGTCCTCAAGTTACGAACAAGATAGGTTCTGTTTGTTTATTTGTATGTAAGTCAGAATGGGTGCATTTTTAAGTATAACTCCAGCCAAAAAATATATTCTTTAGCTTTGGATAGCATAGGAAGGGGTTAACAGCCCTGTGGTGTTTGTTTTGCTGCCTGTGCCCCTGTTCAGAAGATTTCATATATGATATATGATAACTGGATTTTGAAAAAATTGGCCCGTTGTGAAAACCAGAATTGGTGATAAAGCATCAGTGGAGATACCTTTTCCCCATGAAAGTTCTTTCAGGAGTGAATTTCCCTTCCTTAGGGACAGATTTCTCTCTTCCTATTGTCTCACTCCCGTTCTTAAATCTGAGTCATCTGTAAATGGGGGGGGGGGTTGTAACTTGGGGGATGCCTGTCTTCTGATCCTCTAAAAGAAACCCCAAGAATGTCTTCCTGCTGATGTTCAAGTCCTCTTCCATTTGTCATCCCTCCCTCTGAAGTAACCTTTCTATGTATCTTGTGCCCTCTTGTGGTTGCATCTGAGTGCTGCATAGATACATAACGAGTCATTCGTTTATGAGGTCCTAGTCACAAATGGGGTAGATTTTAAAGTTGAAACCCCACCAGTATTTTAAGTGGGATCATGAAGGATATGTGTACCAGATTTTGGTCAAGCATCATCAAACCATGTAGGAACCTTTCCATAACAAACATATATACATATTTAAATATTTTCATTTTGTACACAGATGTGGCAAAAATAGTTTTCAATGAGTTGGGTTTTTATCTTTTATTTATGTCTTACTTGTTTTACCTTTTATTTATGTCTTACTTATTTTAATTTTATTTTAATCTGCCTCAAACGTGGTTGGTGGGGACGAGGCTCTTAAGTTTAATGACTTCTGTTGGATTTAACATTCCCCAGATTCCAGATTCCTGAGGAGATGCTCAATTCTGGCCACAGGGAGAGCAGCTGCTTCATCATCCATTGTGGCATCTTGATGGATACTCCCTCATTGGGAGCTGGACGAATTTTAGGGTGTCATAAATTAGTTACATTTGCCTCCCCGCAGAGCGGTACCTAAATTCCTACTTGATAGATGCAACTATCTTTTGGTTGCTTAGGTTTTCCTACTGCCTTATAGTCCAGTTAATGGTGCTGGCTGTCACCTGTAAATTTATACATTTATGTAGAAGAAAACTAGGTTTTGTACACTGCAAAGCAATGAAGGGAAGGGCTTTGCATAGGTAGCCAGAAACGTAGGCCTAAAAATAAATAAATAAGGTGAACCACATGTATATCAAATTGCTCTGTTCAAACACAGTTTCTAGACTGCATCAGAGGGGATTTACAGTGGTAGCCAGGAACTCCAATACAATATTGTTTGGAAGATGTTATATGGAACGTTAAAAGACAACAGTGACAATTACTTTCTTAAACCATTGCATCAGTACAAAATTAGAAGTAATTCAGCTGAATCATGTAGCTACATGTTTGTGCATAACTTTGAATAAGAATGCTTAGAAAATAGAATAAAATACTATATAGTTTCATGTAAAAATAATATTTCATTTGCTACATAGTCAGTAGACTAGAGTCCCCAACATCCCCTAGTGCAGTGGTTTTCAAACTAGGTTCCAATGCAAGTCTACTAAGACTCCAAGATCTCTCTGATATGTACTATTGTTGAGCCAGGTGTCACACATCCTGTATCTCTGTATTTATTTGTTTCTGCCTATGTGTAGTAGCCTACATTTGTCTTTGTTGAAATACATTTTATTAGTTTTGACCCAACTCTCTAATCTGTTGCCGTCATTTTGATTTCTGATCCTATATTCTAGACTATTAGTTATCCTTCTCAATTTGGTGTCATCTGCAAACTTGATACCATAAGCATGCTCTCTAAACCTTCATCGAAGTCATTAATAAAGATGTTGAACAGCCCTGGGCCCAGGACAAACCCTTGTGACACTCCACTAGTCACTTCTTTCTACTAGTCACTTCTTTCCACATCTCCTAGTAGTTTCATGTAGAGGTTGAAGAGCGAGTGAAACACAAAATCTTGAGGGGCTCCACAGCCCAGAAGCCAAGATATTACAGAAGATGTTGAAGCAAGTGAATGACGATGGAGGTCCAGCAGAGGTTGGAACATTAGAAAAGGCTGAGCAGTTTTTGTTCACTGTCAGTGAGCTTGACAATTGAATCCATTTACATTAATACTAGAATGATACAAGTCTTAAAACAAGATATTACCATTGTGTTAGTTTTGAACAGTAGGAACCATTAGCTTGACAGAGAAAATTACATATAATGCTTCAGCTGTCATGACAGCCCACAAGTTGTCAAAAAAGATCTTCGGGAAGTTTCAGCTGCCTTCCCTAACTGTCTCTTTCCAGTTGTATATCATATCAATCTGGTTAAGCATTACTTGTTCAACACTGACGAGGAGTAGAAACAAAGAAAATATTGGGGCCGTTGTTTCAGAAAAGGTCATCGGGCATGTATGTTGCCTTTTCTGGTAGTATCATTATTAATGGGGGGGGGGGGGTCAGATATCCATAGTAAAATCAGTGGATTTCAAACTAATAAGGATATAGAGCAACTTCTGTATTCATGGGTGCAATACCCATAATTTTGCTTACCAGCATCCAATAAAATATGCTCTCTCTAGGCATTTTCTAGATCATCCAGCACAATTCTATGGTAGACTTCAAAAGAAAGTGTCTCTGTTCGATAGTGTCCACAATTATTTGCTGCTTCACTTTTCCACTATAAGCTTAGGTATCATGACTCCTTTGAAGTCATATCATAAAGGTCAACATGGGACATACAACTGTTGTATGTATACATGGTCCATCTGGCTGGGGTCATCAAAGGGAAATCGGAGGCAAAGATAGATTTTGTTTAAAAAATGGATATTGAAGGTCTTTGGTGAGGAGGTACCTAACACTCCAAAACCTGACCTCTGTTGCTATTTGATTTTATTCTAAGTATTTATATTCTGTCCTGCTGCCAAATATGCTCCCAGAGTAACTTAGAAATTGCTGGTTTGTATAGTTCCAAGTAGAGTAAACCCACTGAATTAATGGGGCTTACCAATGTATTGACGTCAAACACAGACCCCCACCCCCCAGGTCAAATTAATAAATTCATGAAGACGGCACAGTTGCTCAGTTATGCAAACATTTGCAGGACTGAAGGGGCCCAGCAGCAGCTACTGCCGTCCGGGATACTTCTTGCAACAATCTTTCCCTTTTGACTATTAGTCTATTTCTAAATAACCCTTTAATAAATGTGTACTGTAGTGCGCTGTCCTCTATCTCTGACTCTTTGTATCTTTTTGCCTCTAGCGACTTTCTCTTTCCCTTTCTCCTCTGGCAGCCAGCCCTAATAACCACATGGTCGCAATGGCCCTCACAGCCGTCACAACTGGGCTTCTTTCCTTCCCTCCTTCCTTCCTTCCTGCATTCCAGATGTGACCCCTTTCACCCCAAACTCCCCCGTGGATACCCAGGACTCCGGAGTCATTGGGTTCCCCTCAATATTCATTGATCCCCTGTGTATGTGCACCCTTACTCCACGGATACCAGGCCTCCAGAATCATCGTGTCCCCCCCCGGTATCCGCAGGTCCCTTATGTGTGTATGTTTAATATGCTATATTTTATGTCTTAATATAAAACTTTGGAGCAAGAAGCCATCCAGAACGACCCTGGCGACCTCTTGTCAGGACTCCTTGAGCTGGAAGTTAAACCACCTATTCTTTGTACAGCCACATGGGCATATGAAGAGACATTTATCACCTGGTTGTTAGGGATTCCTCTTCTTCAGAAGAGGAAGGGGAGCAGGAAAGTGTTCATGAATCTGAGGGTGAGCTGGAATCTGAGGAGGAGATTTTGAAAGTACCCACTTTTCAGAGCAGAGACGTCGTTCAGCTAGGATTGCTGACAGAAATGCAGCTGAGTAATTAGGAACTGCCCTAGCAGCTGTGAGGGGACCCAGAGCTATAAAGCAGAAGCAGGTGCAGCCAGCTCTTGCTGGTAACAAACTGACTCTAATGCCTTCGCTCCCCGTGTGCCTGCTCCGAGTCTGTGTCTGGATTTATTGCTGTTTCTTTGTCTGAAGTAAGACTGCCATTTGATTTGGGACTGTATCAGAGACTAAGAACTGCATTTGCCCTAAAACTTCCTTGCTTTCTTTTGCATTATTCCACTGAGTGTGCTGTACTTTATGTTTTGCTGAAGTAAAGCGGTTTCATTTACTTACCACAGTGTCTTAAGGCTGTTCTTGCAAGACAAAACAGGACACTGGCATTTTCTTCCCTGGTGTTGGTGTGATTTTCCCTGCTCTCCACAATTACATTTCCCATTTTCCCAGCAACGGATCCTATAATCCTATCACTTTGGTCAATATGCTGCTATGAAACATTATGGACATTGGTGTAGACTTGCGTGTTTGGGACTCATAAAGATAATTATCACAACAATAGAACTCATGAGACTTGAGGGCCCCTTTTTGTTTGTCTCGTAGTTAGGACACTTATCAATTCAGAAAACGATGTCTTCTTTTTTATATATATAATCTCCCTGCCCTTTGCCAACCATTGGAGAGTGGAAACGCTCTCTGATTGGCTGGCAGGGCCACCGTCCTGCCTCCTGGAGAGAATCCTTCCCAGCTGTTCATGACATCAGACCAATCAAGACAAAGTCGGCCTTGGCAGGGTGGGCACAGGAAAAATAAAAGAATAAACTTTATAAAATGTCTGATTTTACTTTTGCTTAGGATCTCGGCTTTCTTCTGCAGCTTACCGCGAGCTGGCATCCAAATCAGCTGACTTGAATAAATACCTCTTCAACTTGGTGCGATTTCTTAATTTGGAAACAATGGGTTAACTTGTTCATCTCACCAGGCAGTCCGCTGCCAGTATCAGTATCCATTTATCAGAACTGAGTATCCACGCTCTGGGTTTTTGCTATCTGCGGTCCGGATCTCACTATCCACAACCAGTCCAATTGGCTCTATTTCAGTATTGACTCCTCATTCAACAATTGATTCAATTGATTTATTTTATTTAAGCCTAACCAACAATATTCAAGCCATAGTTTACTCTATAATCAAGTATGTGAATCAATATAGCATAATGGAGAGACAAATCACAGTATAAAGAAGAGCAGACTTACAATCTATAAGCGAAAAAATACCCACAGGTCTCTCATACCTATTGCTTTGAACTGACTAGGTCTTTTCTTCCTTTTCTATTAGATTACTTTTTATGTTCCAGAAACAGCTGTCCTTGCAGGTTGCCACTTGCTGAAAACTATTATTTCTCAGACCTGTTCAGCTTTACCATATAGCAAAATATGGCTGAGGGGTAATAAATCATATCCTTTCTTCCCTCTCATTATAGAGACAAATTCACAATTTAGACGCAGCCCTTTGCAACTGGTGATAATTCTGTCAGCGAAGCGTTAGCTCTATGGGGTTTCTTTTGTTACTGAACATAAATCCAGGGAGGCGGGGGAATTACAAGACTTAAATCTGGCCAGTCTCTGATGCTTAAGGGGGAAGAAAAAATCCTTCAACCTAATTTGCACCTCACCGTCCGGATAGGCACTATGCTTTTGAAGGACATTATATAAAATCCAAAACATGTTGTCAAAAATAAACATCCATCTGTCTGTCTTAACTGCCCCACTAGCTTCTCAGCTTGGCAGCCATTTTGGCAGCCTGCAAAATTCACGACAGTTTCAGACACAATCTGCTCATGGATTTGCCTTCTGCACAATATTTGCTTTGGTGGTACAGCACAAAGCATTTCAGTTTCTTAAGATAAAGAGGGGTAAAATCCCCTGAGAATAGTAAAATATCACAACCCCCTTATGCTTCCCATAACATGAGCATTGGCGCCTTGTAAGGCCTCTTTCCTTTCTCTTCCAAATAACTCTCCATTGTGCCAAATCATATGTAATCTCTTTGATTTAAAGATGCAACCCCATACAAAACAACCCTTTGCTGACCCTCCCTCATTTTCCCATCTGTTCAGAGTATCCTTGGCACTTTTATTTAATTTATTCCTTGTGGTATCCTGTTTCTCCTCCATGTATTTTACATATACAGTAGAGTCTCACTTATCCAACACTGGCTTATCCAATGTTCTGGATTATCCAACGCATATTTGTAGTCAATGTTTTCAATACATCATGATATTTTGGTGCTAAATTTGTAAATACAGTAATTACTACATAGCATTACTGCGTACTGAACTACTTTTTCTGTCAAATTTGTTGTTAAACATGATGTTTTGTGCTTAATTTGTAAAATCTAATTTGATGTTTAATAGGCTTTTCCTTAACCCCTCCTTATTATCTAACATATTCGCTTATCCAACATTCTGCCAGCCCGTTTATGTTGGATAAGTGAGACTCTACTGTATCAGCACAACTCACAACAAAATTAAAATGTAGTATATAGTAAATAAATAATGAAATATTAAATCCAGCAGAACAAATTAAGAAACAGATTTAAGATCTTCTCCTCCTAACCTGAGCAAGCAGAGGCAATTTGTTTCGAAAGCAACATAGAGGAACATTGAAGAACATCTTCTGGAAGGCCATTCTAAAACGTTGAGGCAGAGCTTACTGTTCCTTTTTTGAACTGCCTCTCTCTAAATCTCTCCCAAACTTTAGTCCAAACCTTTATCAGCACTGCATTGGGCCTACGCTGGGCCTTCTCCATACCGTGGGCATTGTCACCAACACAGGAAAGACTCCAGCCTTCAATTTCACATCATACAAGTACAATACGTTAACTTGCTGTGGAGCCATACAATGACATCCTGAGGTATGCCATTCAATAAAGTACAGGTTCAACATCCTTTATCTGGAATTCCAAAATCCAAAATATTCCAAAAACATGGGTTATTGAAACAGTGACACCTTTGCTTTCTGACGTGAACACACACTTTGTTTCATGCTCAAAATTATGTAAAACATTGTATAAAATTACCTTCAGACTATGGGCCTCATCAGACAGAGATCCATAAGACAGGGAACAGCAGGGGAAACCATGGGGTGGTGCATCTCTTTGTCCCCTTACAATCACATGATGTTTTCCGGTTGCCCCTAACTTCCTCCCGTGCTGCCTCCGGTTTAGTGAATGACAACATGGGTAGTCATCCAAGTTCTCAGGACTGCTTCCGACCACGATGCTGAGATACAAACAGGACAGAACCCCACTGGAAGTAGCCCTTCATCATGTGATGGGCTCCATCCTGGCTGCATCTCAGCAGGGTTCAAATATAGGGAGAAAGCCCCATGTGATGAAGTCATCAGTGTAGATTTCATGGATTTCATCTTTAGACTTGGGTCCCATTTCCAAGACATCCAATTATGTATGTATATACAAATGCAGGTATTCCAACATCCAAAATAAATCCAAAACACCTTTGGTCCTAAGGATTTTAGATAAGGAATACTCAACTTGCACTTAAAATGCTCTAGATTAGTGCTTTAGAGCTTTAGTGTTGCACCAACTACAAATTTCAAGAAAAAACAGCAATGAGTTAAAAAGGTATCAAAATGTTATAATTTTTAGAAGTGCCAGCCTTTATAAAATGGACTAGAATTTGGTTTTCAGTTAACTTTGTGACAGGTTAGTGAAGTATTCAGCTCTCCTGGGATTAAAATGGCGAAGAACAGTCAAAAACATGACAAGCTAGGTAAAAATATTGAGATAACTTTTTTTTAAATGTGGGATTCTGAAGATCCCAGGAAACATCAAAAACAATTTAGGTGATGGAGTTTCCAAACCACTGGTTTTCAATATATACATTACATGTCAGGTGAAGACAGTTTTTAAGACTGCACCAGGGGATGTGATGTATGTTTTTGTGTATGTTAATAGGTTTTTAATGGTTTCAATGGTTTTAAGTATTACAGTAGAGTCTCACTTATCCAAGCCTCGCTTATCCAAGCCTCTGGATTATCCAAGCCATTTTTGTAGTCAATGTTTTCAATATATTGTAATATTTTGGTGCTAAATTCGTAAATACAGTAATTACAACATAACATTACTGCGATTGAACTACTATTTCTGTTAAATTTGTTGTATAACATGATGTTTTGGAGCTTAATTTGTAAAATCATAACCTAATTTGATGTTTAATAGGCTTTTCCTTAATCCCTCCTTATTATCCAAGATATTCACTTATCCAAGCTTCTGCCGGCCCGTTTAGCTTGGATAAGTGAGACTCTACTGTAATTTTATAGTTTCCATGTTTAATCCTGTTTCAGTTCTTGTTTATTTGTTTATGTTTTAAATTATATATTGTATGGTTTTTAGTATTAGCCTCTATCTAAGTTGCTGAATTTACTGTTTTTTATGAAGTTTTATATGTTTTTACGTTTTTAACTCATTGTTAATGCAATTATACTTTATGGTGACCTAGTCTAATTTTGTTTTGCTCAACTTGATCCCCATGTAAGCCGCCCCAAGTCCCTTTGGGGAGATGGGGCAGGATATAAAAATAAAGTTAGTATTGGGTCTCTTTTTGGAGAAATAAAATAAGATAGAAATATATAAAATAACAACAACAGCAGCAGTAACTTATATAGGGGTAGTCATGGCCACCACGAAGCAAAATACAACCAAATAAAAATTCCACAGAACAGTAAAACTTGGGGAAGCGGGGCAAGTAAAGACTTTATTGAGGCCACTGGTGTTTAAAGTTTATTGCTCTTTTTTTTAGTTCCCACGAAGCCATGAAGTAGAAGGACCAACTTAACAACAGAAGCAACATCTGATAAAAATGCACACCTGTGACTCTAATATTGTCACTTTTCTTCTAATGTATGATCATTAACATGTTTTGCCTGGTGGAGGAAACTCCGAAATCTTGCTTGTTGTATTTTGTGCTTTTAAATTGACACCCCGCCCCCCCATCTCGCAATTGCTCTTTTGCAGATTTTGTATTTTGTTGTTTTTCTATTTTAGATGCCTGGCTCACCTCTCCATATTTCAATGGGCAGCAATGCCAGGATTAGCAGACGCTTAACCAGAGGCATCTCACATGGCAGGGACTCTGTTTTGAATATGCTGGTTTTATGGACTCTAAATGTCTCCCTATTACTGCCACACTGCACTACTGGATAGCAGGCTGAAGCCAAAGCAGATGGCTCCTTCTACGACAAAAGGCAAACTCACCTGAGTATAAAACAGCTGAAGAGAAATGTCTGTATTTCCCTTGCTTTATGGCTTCTGATCGTCTGGAGTAACAAAAACACTAAGCTTTACTACTTTTGCACAAACCCTCTTTGCACCCTATGAGCATCTTGCAAATGTGTGCTGGGAAGCTAGACAGAGGTAGTGACTTGAGTCTGGCTTCTGCTAGAAGAAACTGCAGGGCATCTAGGCAAGTCATATATATGCCATACTGTCAGGTCCAGAAAAACCATGGATAGGTTCACCTAAGGCTTGCCAAAAATTGGAAATGACTTGAAGGCACACAACAACAACAAGATATTACAAAGAAACATACAGCGTCAATGTCCTCTCACCTAAAGGGAATGACAGCCTCTAGCACTGTCACTGAACTTCTTAGAAAAGGATGGGGGCGACAAATATTTTGTACATCTCCGGAGGCAAGAATAGGTAGCATGAAGTATAAAGTTACTGCCTTAAGACAATATGAAGCTTCAGGAATTTGTGATTATACATTCCACCACTGACACTCCCTGTGGCCTATGGGGTATCATTAATCTACTCTGGTTCTGTTTCCTCATCAATTTAGTAAAATATTCAAGGTGTATTAATGGTGCTTTAATGTAAAACAAACCACAGAAAAAAATATTTTTTCAACAATTTTATAGCGATAGTCTGCTGTGTCACACAATCTAAAACAATGCTGGGATTCATTTTTATTGCTTTCTTGATTTGTAGCCTTTATTAAATGCTAGTTTACAGTCAAAGGATAAACATTTTCTTATGAAAAGGCGGTGCTAATTTCTTTTAAAATTGGTGCCAAAAAACAAGTTTAGTAAAAAGGAGAAGTTAACACAAGTATTCTTAACTGTAATACATTTTGAAGTAATTGTTTCTTTAATCCTTGAAATTAAAGACCTGATAAAAGAACACTTATAAATTCTGCTACTCCTGAATCTAAACACAAATCAGAATTCTATTTGCCATCAAAATCAGTCAGTTTCTGCTGTCAGCGAGGCAAATCTGGTACTCTGAGGCTTACCTCAGAAGGCAATAACAAGCCCCCTTTGAACAAATCTTACCAAGAAAACCTTGAGATATGTTTTCCTTAGGGTCACCATAAGTCAAAAAAGAGATAAAGGCACCTAACAAATGTATTCAGCCATATAATATATTTCAGTGGTTCTCAACCTGTGGGTACCCAGGTGTTTTGACCAACAACTCCCAGAAATCCCAACCAGTTTACCAGCTGTTAGGATTTCTGGGAGTTGAAGGCCAAAACATCTGGGGACCCCCAGATTGAAAACCAATGGGTTTTTTTTAATCCACAAGATTTCTGTTTATATGAAATAGCATACACCTCAATATCTATAACATCTAAATGACTTTCAAAGATGCACTAACTTATGAAGGAAACAAAATTAGACTTTACTTAGTGTGGTTTCTAATCAACACTTTATTATGCTGCTAATCAGGAGGTACTTTAAAACCATATTCTCTTTTTGGCTTGAATGGATTTTCTTAAAAAGATGCAAAAAGCAGGCGTGTTTATTGCATCTTTGCCACTTCATGACTGCAAGAAAAAAAAAATGACCCAGAAGTTGAGTTTAAGTTTAGGTTCAATATCATCCAAGGCAAGTATTACTTGAAGTTCTTTGATCTGTGGCAGAAGGTAAGTCAATTGTTTAGAGGCTGCTGGGGTGCAGTTCAATTCCTCTTTGGAACAGGGAGAGCACTCGGTGAAGCTGTGACATCAACCCATAATGACAAGAATGGGGCCAGACTATACACATTTGAAACTACTTGTCTCAGACTGCAAGTATGTAATCTTTCACTTGGCCTTTCTGCTTTTCCCATTTCCGAGGCTGGTGTATTTTCCCCTCTGACTCTTTCTTTCAGCCTGTTTCTCGCCCCCTCCTCTCAAACTCCTTCAAAGCAAAAGTATCCTGACTTAGATGGGGGCTCTCCTGGATCCCAGAGGGGAGCAGCAGGAGGTGTTCCAAGCTGGGGATTTGATTGGCGGGGGGTTGTGCAACATGCTGGTGTTTTCACAGCCACTTCGACAACTTTTCTCCATGTTCCCAGTGTAAATTAAAATGCTAAGTCATCATTATCTAATTAATTAACACAAATTCCCATCTCTTTTCATTGCAATTAAGGCTCGGTAGTTGGCCACAAGTCCTTGCCAGACAATCAGTTCGTTTCGATTACAATGAATTTACAGTTCCTATGTATTACTTACACAGACTGTCTTCCGAGTCCATCATCTTGTCTGCTGGACAAAGTTTTTCCCCTTCCCAACTCCAGGTAGTACTGCTGTTGATACTGCAATTCCTACATTAGATGTTGTTTCAAGAAGGATATGTGTTTTTTGACCAATATAGAAACCATTGGAATACAACTCCCAATCATCCCCAGTCCATGATCTCCAGATGTTCTCAATGGTCCTACTGGCTGGAAATGATAGGAAATGTTGTAGTACAACACTGGAGGGCACCAGATCAGGGAAGTTTGAGATATATGATTCCATAAGGTATGATAGCAGAACTCTACCTTCTTTTATTTGTGCCCCTTCCCCAAGTCCTTTGGCAAGCTGAATAATAGTACTGTACAACCTGGTGGTTAGTAGCTATAAAACACATTGTGTTTATTTATTTTGGGTTGCGGACATACATTTTGATATGAAACAAGGTGAAGTGATAATTTCCTTCCTTATCTAAGGAAGCATAGGGTCTCCATCCCTGTGTTGTACTCAGCTGTGATGGAATGTGTGACTCTCCTGGTAGGTATATTTGAAGAAAAATTGTCATGGCGAAAGGCATTTATATGTGACTTTTTTCATGTTTTCCACACTGAATTTAGACTTCCCGGCATCTACATTGTCAAATTAATGCAGTTTGACCCCACTTTAACTGCCATGGCTCAATGCTATCGAACCCTGAGATTTATAGTTTGGTGAGGCACTCGTACTCTTTGGCAGAAAAGGCAAAAGACTTTGTAAAATTACAACCTCTGTGATTCCATAGCATTGTGCCATGGCAGTTAGTGTTGTCACATTGCATTAATACTACAGGGGAGATTCACCTTTAGTGTTTTGTTTTGTTTTTGTAAACCCCAGAGATGCATGGCTGCAGATATACTCTGATGGTAATTGCAACCTATTTAGCTTAACAGAAGAATAAGGATTCTTATTTGTGTCAAACACAAAAATTGGATTCCTGATACACCTGAATCCCAACCATGGCTTTTGATTCCCATCAAGGTTTTCCGTTGACATTAAGTCTAGTTATGTCCAACTCTGGGGGGTGGTGTCCGTCTCAATTTCTAAGCCAAAGAGCAAGTGTTGTCTGTAGACACCTCCTAGGTCATGTGGCCGGCATGACTGCATGGAGTATCGCTACCTTCTCGCTGGAGCAGTACCTATTGATCAACTCACATTGGCATGTTTTCAAACTGCTAGGTTGGCAGAAGCTGGGGCTAACAGCGGGAGCTGACTCTGCTCCCTAGATTCGAACCACTGGTCAGCAAATTCAGCAGCTCAGCAGTTTAACCTGCTGTATGACCGGGGGCTCCTATAGTAAATCATAGTAAACCAGAAATTGGAAACCATCATCAAAACCAGAAAACAAAAACCAGCTTCAATGTCTTTAGAGCAAACATGGGCAAACTTTGGCCCTCCAGGTGTTTTGGACAGCTAGTAGGCTGTTAGAAATTGTGGGAGTTGAAGTCCAAAACACCTGCAGGGCCAAAGGTTGCCCATACCTGCTTTAGACTCTGCTTTGTTTGGACATTGCCATCTCAAACTCCAGATTTTGCTTTTGCATTAATTCTTGGCAATCGTTTCTCTTTATTTTTGCTGTTGTTTTCCCAAGAGCAACTAAAGTTGGGGGGGGGGGGGGTTGTGACTCAAGTATCAGCACTACTCATAAACTATAAACCAGAATTCTCACTCATCATTACCAGAGGTTTTTTTCTCCATTTTCTTATTTTTATTACAACCCAAAAACAACAACCAGAAAATGTAAAAAAAAAAAAAAAAAGGAACAAGCTCAGATTGTTACACCCAATATGTTCTAGTCATGATAGCTTACACAAGAACATATCCAAAAGGTTTTTATGGATGACAAGATATGGATATATTTTTCAGTACTAAACCTATGTTAACTTCCACAGAGTAACACCACAGGAACTAAGTTCTTGGTGGATCTAACTCGGTATTGAATAATAACTAGTAGCAGCTCTCGCTGCCTGGAGTTTCAAGCTGGGATCTTTCCCAGAAATATTTGTCAAAGTTGGGAATCAGACTTTATATATGCAAAGTATATACTCTATAACTGATCTATGGCTCTCTTCACACAAAAAGGAAGTATATATGAAATATCATGTGGGAGGCAAGTGACAGAGATCTGAGCTATCTCTTATGGAGGAATGGCGTGGCACTGCCATTTGATTGCTTTTCTCCTACAGTTAACATGGAAGAGCATTATTGCTTGGATTCATATAGCCCCTTCTTCCCCTAAGTTAATAAAATGTATAATAATAATAATAATAATAATAATAATAATAATAATGGACAGTGCATGGACAGTGACAGAGCATCGGCTGGAATAATGTGGGATAGGGTAAATAGGAAGGGAAACAAAGTGCTAGAAGGCAAAGTGTTAGAGATAAGGGTCTATCATGTTGGATACAAACGCACACTGAAAGAGCCATGTCTTCAGCTGCTTGGTGAAGGCAGACAGGGTTGGGGCCAATCTAATCTCCCTAGGGAGGGAATTCCAAAGCTGGGGGGCCACCACAGAGAAAGCCCTCTCCCTCGTTCCAGCAAGCCGAGCCTGCAATAGTGAAGGGAACAAGAGGAGGGCCTCCCCTGAGGATCTAAGAGATTGTGTAGGCTCATAGGGGGAAAGGCGGTTGCAAAGGTAGACAGGTCCCAAGCCATTCAGGGCTTTGTAGGTGAGTACCTGCACCTTGAATTGGGACTAGAAAATGACCGGCAGTCAATGGAGCTCCTTGAACAGGGGGGTTGACCGCTCTCTGTAAGTTGCTCCAGTTAACAGTCTGGCTGCCGATCGTTGGACTAATTGAAGTTTCTGGGCCGTCTTAAAGGGCAGCCCCACGTAGAGTGCATTGCATTAATCCAACCTGAAGGTAACTAAGGCATAGACCACCATGGCCAAGTCAGACTTCGTGAGGTACGGTCGCAGTTGGCGCACAAGTTTTAGTTGTGAAAAGGCCCTCCTAGCCACCTGAGCATCAAGCATCAGCGATGACTCCAGGAGGACCCCCAAACTGCGGACCTGCGCCTTCAGGGGGAGTGCGACCCAGTCAAGCACAGGTTGCCACCCTATGCCCCGATTGGTCGAGCGACTTACTTGGAGGACCTCTATCTTGTCAGGATTAAACTTCAGCTTGTTCATCCTCATCCAGCCCAGCACAGTGGCCAGACACTGGTCCAGAATCCGAGAGGCTTCCTTGGAATTCGGTGGAAAGGAGTAATAGAGTTGAGTGTCATCTACGTAGAGATGGCACCCAACTCCAAAACTCTGGATGACCTCTCCCAGCAGTTTCATGTATATATTAAAAAGCATTGGGGACAGAATGGAACCTTGTGGGACCCCACAGGTCAATGGCCAGGGGTCCGAGTAGGAGTCTCCCAGCTTCATCAACTGAGAACGGCCCTCCAGGAAGGACTGGAGCCACTGCAAAGCAGTACCCCCAAGGCCCATCCCAGAGAGCCATCCCAGAAGGATACCATGGTCAATGGCATCGAAAGCCACTGAGATGTCCAAGAGAACCATCAGGGTCACACTCCCCCTGTCCAATTCCCTGTGGAGGTCATCCACCAAGGCGACCAAAGCCGTCTCGGTACTGTGACCAGGCCTGAAACCAGACTGTGAGGCCTTGGAGAGCTGGAAACCAGAGGCCTTGGAGAGCTGTTGGGCCCTGCTGCAGGAAAGACCCTGGTACCTGAGTATTTGCCACCCAGCTTTGCTGCCTGCTCAGCCCTAGGCTTACCCACAGGAGACCTGCAGCCACACCCTCATTCCATCCAGCTGACCCAGCAGCCTCCAAGAAGAGGACATAAAAGGTCTGACCTAGAGGCCTGGGAGAGTTGTTGGGCCCTGCTGCAGGAGAGACCCTGGGGCCTGAGTATTTGCCACCCAGCTTTGCTGCCTTGCTCAGCCCCGGGCTTACCTTTTACACTAGCACTTTATATCGCCTTACCCCGATGGCGTAGTGGATTAAAGCCTTGTGACTTGAAGGTTGGGTTGCTGATCTGAAAGCTGCCAGGTTCGAATCCCACCCGGGGAGAGCGCAGATGAGCTCCCACTATCAGCTCCAGCTCCATGCGGGGACATGAGAGAAGCTTCCCACAAGGATGATAAAAACATCAAAACATCCAGGCGTCCCCTGGGCAACGTCCTTGCAGATGGCCAATTCTCTCACACCAGTTTCTCAAGTCGCTCCTGACATGGAAAAAAAAATCGCCTTACCCCATGGTAATAACTCATAAGACCACTTTTCTAGCAGGCTTATGTTTGGCCTGTTTGGGGGGGGGGGGAGAGACGTGATTTGGAAATTATGTTTTTAATCTGTTTTATTGCATTTATGTGTTTTAATTGTTTTATAATTTGAAATATTATATTATTTGTATGTATAATGAGGCATTGAATTTTGCCATAGTCCTTAAGCCACTCTGAGTCCCTTTCGGGGTGAGAAGAGCTGGGTATAAATATAGCAAATAAATAAATAAAATAAATTTTGGCCTTCAACTCCCAGAAATCCTGACAGCTGATAAACCGGCTGGGATTTCTGGGAGTTGTAGGCCAAAACATCTGGAGACCTACAGTTAGAGAACCACTGTCCTAGAGCAGCCCACATATTTCTATCCAGTTTTATACTGCAAGGTCACATAACGCATTGGCTGTACTGCATTCTGCCTGATATAGATAATTCCTATAGTGTTGTGGTTTGGGAATATGACTCTGGAGACTAGTGTTTGACTCTGCTCAGCCATGGAAAATTCTTGCCAATAAAATGCCATGAAAGGCTCACTTTAGAGTTGTCATAAGTTGGAAACACCTTGAAGGCATACAATAAGAATACATACACAGAGAAAAGGGGTAGCCTTTAATAACAATAAATTTTTTTTGTTATAAACAAATTTATTAATAAACAATGCTTAGAGCAGTAATAGGAGACAGAAAGCATCAGGTTGATCTCTGTTTTGAAAAAAATGTTTGTGACATCCTGGAAGGAGGCATCACACACACACAAATGACATTTCTGAATTACATTTTTCATATCATGTTGTCTTTCTATATTTTTCTATTCTTATGGTTCAAGAATGTAAGTTTTAGTAGTCCCATCCACTCTAGTAATCTCACTCCTTCAGCTATCTGCCAGATCTCAACTGAAAGAGAGAGAAGGGGAGAGAGGGAGCAACCCCTCGGAGGTGTCTTTCACCTTGTTGTGTTTTTACGTGGGTCAAATCCCTGCCAAAGTCTAGAGAACACAATGGAAACTCCAAACAGAATTCAGCAAATTACAAGTGTTTCCACTTCGTTCCTAAGGGATTTCTCTGTACCGCAGCCTTTTGTCTGGCATACCAGTCCTCTGAGAATTCAAAAATACAGCTTTGCAGGCACTTAAAATAAATGTCATTGAAATCATTGCTCAGTTGGATCTTTATTCATTTATTTATATGGTGGGGCAATGACAGTTTTATTTCTTATAATGCTGCTTTTCCCCCTCTCCTTTCCCTCACATTAAAGGAACAATAATCCCCAAGGAGGGATGTTAAGGTTATTAGTGTTTATGCAGAACCATGATTTTCCCCAAAGCCCTCACAGAAATAACTAGCAAACCAGCAACTGGAATGCTGTACCTGCAAAAGAAAACAATTCTCTTATCTTACTCCCTAAAGATTCGTTAGGTTGTTTACCGTGCTGATTAATGTAAGAAATTAAGAACATCTTCAGGAAAAGAAAAAGGGCACTTGCCTAATTATTTGGGCTTTGCTCACTCCTGAATGGTTTGTTCCTTGTTTCAAATTCAAATACCTCTTCTGATTTATGTTCTTAAACTCAGAATGATGCATAACACCAATGAGTGACATTGCAAACCTACAATGACTTGGTATCCAATTGGTACTTTGAATTATTTGCTCTGTGTCCTATTCTTTAGAGCTTCAGAAAATGAGCCATATTATTAATCAGGACATAAAGATATTATCAGCTATAATAGCCAACAGAATGAATAAATGCTTGTACAAATATATAAAATAGATCAAAGTGGGTTTGTAAAAGGAAGACAAATGTCAAATTTGATAGGAAGAGTACTAAACAAAATCTGTGTGTCTCAAGAGAGAAAGATAAAAGTGGGGATATTCACATTAGATATATTTAAAGCTTCTGATTGTGTGGAATGGCTGGCATCAGGCCTGTAGCGAGGGGGTGGTTTTAGGGGTTCAACCCCCCCCCCCCCCGAAATTTTTCATATGTTAAAATGTGTGAATTAAAAAGCTGTGCATTTTCTCAAACACCCAATAATTGTTTGTGAATGAGGTAGGGTCACTGAAAAAGGTGAATTCTCCCCTGCTTTTCCAGCTTTATAGTCATGGATCAAATGATTCTTGATTATTTTTGCCCCTGATTCATAATGGTGATTGTTACTACCCAGTCTTCTCCATCAGGATTTAAATCCAGGGCCTCACAAATTGCCACCAAATGGGAATCCTCTCTTTGAAACAACATGCTATTCTTTATTGGTTGTGCAATCAAGTATCTGATATGGATTGAAGTATATATGACTTTTTAATTTCTTTCCCTTCTAGATTTGAAGCTCACTCACAACTAAATGTGGCAGAAAGAAAAGGGGAAAGCAACAGAATATTTGATAAACTTGTCAGGTCAAAGTAAGGAAAAGTAGCAAGAAGAGCAGGGGAAATGAAAAGGGAAGCAGACCATATCATCGAGGATTGTGGAGACTCAGGCCCCTTCCACACAGCTGTATAAAATCCAAATTGAACTGGATTATATGGCAGTGTGGGTTCAGATAACCCAGGTGAAAACAGATATTGTGGATTATGATTATCTGCCTTGATATTTTGGGTTATATGGCTGTGTGGAAGGGCCCTCAGAAAATAAAGTAATGCAGTTGGAAACAGTGAATAGGAGGTAGAGGGCCAACTTTAAGAGAAAGCAGTACAGGAGCAGCAGCAGTGGACCATGGGCTGGGAAAGGACAGAAGCGGTATATCAGGGGAGCAAGTAGAATGTAGCTGGGTGATTGCCAAATCCTAGTTATGTTGCTGGTGCTATCATGATAAACTGATTATTGTTGGAGCACAAAGCCCATTGCAAGGTTCACTTCGAAAAAAGGCACAAGAGTGGCTTCTCAAACAGGCAGGGGGAAATCTCTCTTTCAAGATCCCAACCACTGCCACCATTAAATGTGGGTCACCCTGCCCAAAGCCCTTTACATTTAGGCTAAGGGAATCTTTTTCTTAATATCCCACACCTTTGCCGCACCTTTTAAATATGGGATCTCTCAAATCCCACTATGACAGGGGGCAATCCTTCTTTCAGGATCCCAGCCACTGCCAGCTATAAACACTTGAGTCTGTGCGGGTGTATGTATGAGAGGATGTGACACTGAGGGGAAGTATGTGAGACAAATCTTTCACTGACTCTAAGTAGAGCAATTCACCACTCAGGAACACTATCCTTATTAAAAACAAAGAATTATTTATTTATGGTTTCTCTAGTCCAAAAACGTAACTTGTTGGATAGGTTTACCTCTTCAGTTTCATTTGTACATAATATAGACAATATCTTTCATTCTTTAACATTAACAACTTGACTGAAACTTTGTCTCAACAGTATTCCTTTTCCTCAGCTCTGTCTCACTGGAAACCTAAACCTAACTGACTTCAGACATCTTCTTTCTAGCTCACCGTCTAGAGAACTCCAATAACTAACTCCTCTTTTTAAAACATTCCCTCCTTTTCTCATCCAGTTAGCTCCGCCCCTTTCGTGCTAGCTTCAAAATGGTTACATTTCTACAGAAGCAGCTACGTTACCATGGTGACACATAGGCAATCATCAGTAGCTAACTCCTGCCCACCTTTATCACTGAATCAACATTAAATAACATAAACAAAAATCACCAATAAAATAAGGCTTTCCGTTACACCCATATTTCTGGATGGGACATTTCTGAGACTCATAGTCAGAAGCATAATATCTACACAGCACTTCTTTTTTGTGGAGAAATAGAAAAAAGATATTATTGAGTTTTCAAGTTGTGTGAGATATCTGTGCAGAAAAACTTTACATGAATTTCACAGGAGATGGATCAATCCCCCCCCCCCCCCTGCACACACACGCACACATTATCATGGGCTTCACTGGTGCACTCATAGCACACCAACAGTGATATCACATTGCTTGAAGCAATCTGTGACATTCCAAGCAGTTTTGGGAACTTAGGGTGGTTGCACAAGATTTCTCTAACTTAAAATGATACATTTTAATATATTGGGTTTATGGTTCCCGTCCCCTTGATCAGGTCATGTAAGTGTTATTTATTTCTATAACTGTATTTTTACTTTGCTTAATAATGTATTATTATATTGTTATGTAATGTTTGTGTCGTTTTTATGATTGGAAACCGCCCTGAGTCCCATCCAGGAGATAGGGAGGTATATAAATAAAGTATTATTATTATTATTATTATTATTATTATTATTATTATTATTATTATTGACACAACGACGTTGTATGACACAGCAAACAAGATACAAGAAACAAGCAAACAAGGTGGGGGGGGCTTAACTGCTCCAATGATGACTGAGGGCTGTGCTGGCGGTAGTGTAACTACCGGCAGGTCCAACCAAGCCAGAGAGGTCTCAGCTGAGGAGCAGAATTAAGAGCACCTAACCCATTAGCATTATGGAGAATCAAACCCAAACGAAGTCTATACTGGCTCGGTCGTCGCCCAGGATAAAAAGGACTGCGGTGGATGCTGCTGATTCTGGACATCCATCGACAAGTGGGCTACGGAATCATCAAAACCCAAATGAACAGTCACAGAAGCGGCAGAAATATACAATGCCAGAAAACCGCATTATTATTATTATTATTATTATTATTATTATTATTATTATTATTGAAAGGGGAAGGAGCCCCCGTGGCCTAGGGGATAAAAGCCTCTTGACTTGAAGGTTGGGTTGCTGACCTGAAAGCTGCCAGGTTTGAATCCCACCCGGGGAGAGCGCGGATGCGCTCCCTCTATCAGCTCCAGCTCCATGCGGGGACATGAGAGAAGCCTCCCACAAGGATGGTAAAAAAACATCAAAAACATCCGGGCGTCCCCTGGGCAACGTCCTTGCAGACGGCCAATTCTCTCACTCCAGAAGCAATTCCGGTTGCTCCTGAAACGAACAAAAATAAATTGAAAGGGGAAAATGCAAAATGTATTTTCAGGTAGCTTGGAAGGACTTGTGGTGGTTTGGAGGCAAATAATTGCCTGGGAATCATCACTTCCCACTTATTGTTAGTCTATTTTGGATCCTACCAATATTTTAATTTTGGGGGAGGAGAACTGAGAGGTTGCACAGACAAGATGCACATTTTCACATTTCTGGTCAGTTTAGATACACTTTGGATGGTATAAATTACTCAAAGTAAATTTGATGAGTTTGGAGACTTTACGGTGTCTGCATGTCAGGAGTTTCATGTCCAACCTGCACTAGCTTGACTGGAATAATAAAGTTACCTCTACTGATGAAACAAATTAATGGCATACACATCAATGCCTCACTTTTCATTTGAATTTTTTAGACCAAAATTGAGATATCCTCTGGCTGCTAGCATAAACATGAAAGTTTCAGACACCCAAATTGTTATTCAATACAATTGGCTTTTCAAAGACCAGTGTTATATGTTGTGTGAAACTTACAGGGAGAATAGGAAGAAAAGCAATGTTTATAAAATTGTTTTTATCTAGACATATTTCCTAACTGAAATAAACAGTCTGCTCACTGAAGCAGAACACTAAGTATCACTTTGCTGCACACTTTTAGTTGATGCACTTTAACCCCTTTTTTCTTTCCTTCTTGCTTTATAAAACTTCCAGATTACAAAAATCATATCAGCTGATTCTTTCTGTCCCTTTCATGTCCCTCTGTAGAGAAACAGTGTTGTGATAACTTAATTCTCCATCAAAGAAATGTACACACTCTTCCAGATGAATCAATACACTCAAGTCTTAACCAACTGACAGATATAGCTTGATATCAAAACCTTTTACAAATATACCACTTCTTTGCTATCAGTAACTCTACAAAGAAAATACAATGGCCTACTATAAACTGAATGTCCATTGAGAAATTGAGGACAAGTCCATCAATCTTCCCTTCAATGTGTTGTCGAAGGCTTTCATGGCCGGGATCACAGGGTTGTTGTATGTCTTTCGGGCTGTGTGGCCATGTTCCAGAAGCATTCTCTCCTGACGTTTCGCCCACATCTATGGCAGGCATAGATGCCATCTATGGATGCCTGCCATAGATGTGGGCGAAACGTCAGGAGAGAATGCTTCTGGAACATGGCCACACAGCCCGAAAGACATACAACAACCCCAATCTTCCCTTCCTCCTTCTCATCCCTCCTTCTTTCCCACTCTTATTTTCTGGAAATAGACACAGCAAATGATTTCTTGAAGTTAATCACACTTTTGCCAGCAGACTGTAAAAGGCTATTTTTTGGGTGGGAAATTGAGTAATTTAATATTTTGAGTTAAATATTCACATTGTAGTGCTCTACCATAACAGGATTGGGTCGGAACTCAGACTAAAGCAGAAGCATAGTTGGGATATTTCTTACCCTATACCATGAAGCAGCTTATGGGTCCTGCACACCATGGATCTTTGGAGCAAGCTGACCAGAAGAGAGATAGTGGAATCTTCTGGGGAAAGGTTTCTTATATTACACAGTATTGTTATCTCTATAAGCCCGTCATTCATTCATTCATAAAACAATTAATATCTGAAAATATTTTTAATACTGCTTGTATTTAATCCTGTTTTAATGTTTGTATATTTGTATATTTTAAATGGTTATGGTGATCCTTTTATGCTAAGCCGCTTTGAGTCCCTTTGGGGGAGATAAAGCAGGGTATAAATAAATATGATGATGATGATAATGTTGTAGCACCTGTCTTTTTTTCTTTTGAGAATTATCTTGTGTTAAACAGTTCTGTTGGGTTTATGGGTTCTGGGGAAAAGCTCTCCTAGGTACTATCTGCAGGATCTTGTTCTCTCTAATAGACACCTCCAAAGTCATGTAGCCATAGGCATGACTGCATGGAGCGCCATTACCTTCCCACCTACCTATTGATCTACTCACACTCTGGGGGTTGGTGCTCATCTCCATTTCTAAGCCGAAGTTCTTCCCCATACCAGACAAGTGGAACCAAGTCTACAGAATAAGAGGGCAACTGCAAATATCATTACTTTGCATATTTAAGACTTTTTTTTTCAAAACAGAATTCGCTTAACTATGCGTTTTGCTTAACATTAAGACACAATCATTCCTTCTGGATGAATGATGTGAACATCATTCTGGATGACAAATGCGAACGTGTATAAGTTGAGAAAAAATTGCAGTTTGAATTAAATCAGTGTGATGTAGTGGGTTGAATGTTGTACTAAGACTCTGGGAGAGTACAAATCTCTACTTAACCACAGGAACCCAGTGGGTGAAGTCACTCTGAGTCTCAGAGGAAAGCAAAGGCAACCTCCCTCTGAACAAATCTCGCCAAGAAACAAACCTGTGATAGGTTTGCTTTGGGATCACCATAAGGTTGAAAGTTGCTGCTAGAATCAGAGCTGGTGTGAGCTATGGATCTTAACATGGACATTAATGCAGATCTGTTTCCTTGCAGTGCAGTGTGCCTTGAATCGCCCAGCCTATTTTGCAGAGAGACTTTATCATGCCATGAAAGGAGCGGGAACGGATGATTCAACACTGGTCAGAATTGTAGTCACTCGCAGCGAGGTAAGAAGTGTTGTGTTTATCTTGTACTTAAGATATACTTAATTAAAGGCTCAGTGATTCATCTATCTCTTTGTCCACAGGGTTTGCAGTGGTCTATCGTCATTCCATCTCTCTGGTCAGATGCCCCATCCCGCTATCTACTGGTTTCGAATGTGTCCATCTGAAAGTGGGTAACCGGGACAGATTGGGGATTCTGCTTGTGTCCCGACCACCCTGCTGCACAACAGTCTCCCTGGTTTCGGGCCTGGCATTTCAGTCCCAGCGGCTAATAGTGGTCGGGGACTTCAACGTCCATGTTTAGCTGATTCGTTCAAGAATCAGCTAAAAACCTTTTTGTTTAGTGAAGAAATTTAGAAGAAATATAGGCTCAACTGCAAGAAAATGCCATAAGTATATCAACTAGAACAAAGTGCAGTATAACTCGGTAAAATGACACATGAATATATCTGGCTTTTAAATTTTGTATTTTAAGATGTTTTATGTTTATTGATTGATTGATTTGTTTTATATATGCATTTGTACTGACATATGTATGCTATTAATATGCTGTAAGCCACTTTGGGTCCCTTGAGGGAGAAAAGTGGGATATAATAATAATAATAATAATAATAATATTTTTATATATTTATATATTATTATTATTATTATTATTGTATGACACAAGATAGATATGCTGGATTTCATTTCACAAAATCACAAGTTGAACGCTTCCCAAGTGTCTAGGACTGTGTGATGTATTTTCGGATGATGCATGCAGATCCCAGTAGGGTGGCCTTTTGCAGTTGGCAGATCGTAATTTTGTCAATGTCTATTGTTTCCAAATGCCGGCTGAGATCTTTTGGCACAGCACCCAGTGTGCCCATCACCACCGGGACCACCTGCACTGGTTTCTGCCAGAGTCCTTGAAGTTCAATCTTGACGTCCTAATAGCGGCAGAGTTTTTCCTGTTGTTTTTCGTCAATGAGACAGTCACCTGGGATGGCAACATCAATGATCCAAACCTTTTCCTTTTCCACAACTGTGATGTCTGGTGTGTTGTGTTCCAGAACTTTGTCAGTCTGGATTATTATTATTACTATTACTACTACTACTACTACTCTTATGTCATATATTTCTAACATTAGCCCTGCCTTAAGGACCCTCAGTGACTGTGATGATTTAGGATAATACTGCATTTTGAAACAGAAATCCCTATCATTGTGGCAACCTTACCAAGAGAGTCTACAATCCCATGAATCTCCTCCATGATCTGCACATGCAGGGCTTTCTGATCAGGGTTCAGAAGAACCCACTCCTCCAGGGAGAAATGGACAGCCACGTCCTCAAAGGCTATTGGGCCCTGGTGGAAAAAGAAAACATTTCCTTCACACATAAGGGCTATCAAGAAAAATAATTACAAGAAAATCTTTAAAGTAGATTTACATTCCTGTTGGGTGTCTGAAAGAGAAAGGTCCAAGGCCTCCATGCCACTGTTGTAAGTTTTGTAGAGACGTCCGGTTGGTCACAGTCAGAACCATTTCTCAATTGATATGTAGAATCAGAAATGGAATCTGGACATGTTATAGCTTTCATTGTGCTGCTCTAAACTGGACACAATGTTATCCAGGTGAGGTCTCACCAAAGCATAAAGAAGGTCACCATGACTTCCCTTAATTTTGACACCTTTGGATGCAGCCCAAAATCCCATAGTCTTTTAAGCTGCTTCATTACATTCTTGTTGAAACTTTGGTTAGTTTTGGCCCAGCTTTCAAACATGTTAAGGCCATTTTGAATTCTGATCCTGTATTCTAGTGGTTCTCAACCTGTGGGTCCCCAGGTGACTGATTATCTAGACCCGCCACAGTCCGGTTTTAGGCCTGGCTATGGTACAGAGACGGCTCTGGTCGCCTTGGTGGATGACCTCCGCAGAGAGCTAGACAGGGGGAGTGTGTCCCTATTGGTTCCCCTGGATATCTCAGCGGCTTTCAATACCATCGACCATGGTAAGCTTCTGGGACGGATTTCGGGAATGGCCTTGAGGGCATTGCCTTGCAGTGGCTCCGCTCCTTCCTGGAGGATCGTACCCAGTTGGTGAAGCTGGGGAATGCCTGCTCGAACCCCTGGTCTTTGACATGGGTGAGGTCATCTGGAGTTTTGGAGTTTGGTGCCATCTCTATGTGGAGGACACCCAACTCTATTACTCCACCAAACTCCAAGGAAGCCCCCCGAACCATAAACCAGTGCCTGACAGCTGAGATGGGCTGGATGAGGGCTAACAAACTGAAGCTCAATCCAGACAAGACAGAGGTCCTCTTGGTCAGTCGTGGGACTAATCAGGATACTGGATGGCAACCTGTGCTTGACAGGGTTACATTCCCCTTGAGGGCACAGTTCCACAGCGTGGGGGTCCTCCTGGGTTCATCGCTGACAGTTGATGCTCAGGTATCGGCAGTAGCCAGGAGGGCTTTTGCACAATTAAGACTTGTGCACCAGCTGTGACCATATCTCGAGAAGTCTGACTTGGCCACGTTGGTCCACGCCCTGGTTACATCCAGATTGGATTACTGTAATGCTCTCTACATGGGGCTGCCCTTGAAGACAGGCCAGAAACTCCAGCTGGTTCAGAGATCGGCAGCCAGGCTCCAAACTGAAGTTAATTACAAGGAGCACACAACACCTCTAATAAAACAGCTCCATTGGCTGCCGATAAGCTGCTGGTCCCAATTCAAGGTGCAGGTGCTGATCTATAAAGCCCTATATGACTCGGGCCCAGTCTGTCTCCGTGATATCTCCCCCTACGAACCAGCATGTGCTTCAAGATCTTCCAGGGAGGCCCTCCTCTCGCTCCCACCGCCATCACAAGCACGGTTGGTAGGGACAAGGAAGAGGGCCTTCTCGGTGGTGGCTCCTTGGCTCTGGGATGCCCTTCCCAGAGAGATCAGACAAGCCCCTACTTTAGCTCGTTTTGTAAGGATCTGAAAACCTGGTGGTATCAGATCTTCGAGTAGAGCCCCCTTAGGCCTGCTGGCTATGCTCATCCTTAGCAATTCACCAACCCCCTACCCACCCTGTACTGTAGCATCTGACACACCTAGCACTTTATAACACTTCAATGCTGAATCCTGATCACTATGTCTGGATTTTGATGAAGTTTTGTCATTGGTTTTAAATCCTTGTTATATGACTATAAGTCTTAGATATCTATTTTTCTATAATTATATGTTATTTTAGCTTGTATGTTCCCTATTGTATTGGAAACTGCTGAGTCTCTCAAGGAGATAGGGTGGTATACAATTAAGGTATTATTATTATTATTATTAGTAGTAGTAGTAGTAGTAGAATCATAGAATCATAGAATAGTAGAGTTGGAAGAGACCTCATGGGCCATCCAGTCCAACCCCCTGCCAAGAAGCAGGAAATCGCATTCAAAGCACCCCGACAGATGGCCATCCAGCCTCTGCTTAAAAGCCACCAAGGAGGAGCCTCCACCACAGTCCGGGGGAGAGAGTTCCACTGTCGAACAACTCTCACAGTGAGGAAGCTCTTCCTGATGTTCAGGTGGAATCTCCTTTCCTGTAGTTTGAAGCCATTGTTCTGTGTCCTAGTCTGCAGGGCAGCAGAAAACAAGCTTGCTCCCTCCTCCCTATGACTTCCCTTCACGTATTTGTACATGGCTATCATGTCTCCTCTCAGCCTTCTCTTCTGCAGGCTAAACATGCCCAGCTCTTTAAGCCGCTCCTCATAGGGCTTGTTCTCCAGACCCTTAATCATTTTACTCGCCCTCTTCTGGACGCTTTCCAGCTTGTCAACATCTCCCTTCAACTGTGGTGCCCAAAATTGGACACAGTATTCCAGGTGTGGTCTGACCAAGGCAGAATAGAGGGGGAGCATAACTTCCCTGGATCTAGACACTATCCCCCTATTGATGCAGGCCAGAATCCCATCGGCTTTTTTAGCAGCCGCATCACATTGTTGGCTCATGTTTAACTTGTTGTCCACAAGGACTCCAAGGTCTTTTTCGCACACACTGCTGTCAAGCCAGGCATCGTCCCCCATTCTGTATCTTTGATTTCCATTTTTTCTGCCGAAGTGAAGTATCTTGCATTTGTCCCTGTTGAACTTCATTTTGTTAGTTTCGGCCCATCTCTCTAGTCTGTCAAGATCGTTTTGAATTCTGCTCCTGTCTTCTGGAGTGTTGGCTCTCCCTCCCAGTTTTGTGTCGTCTGCAAACTTGATGATCGTGCCTTCTAACCCTTCGTCTAAGTCGTTAATAAAGATGTTGAACAGAACCGGGCCCAGGACGGAGCCCTGCTGATGGCACTCCACTTGTCACTTCTTTCCATGATGAAGACGACGCATTGGTGAGCACCCTTTGGGTTCGTTCGCTTAGCCAATTACAGATCCACCTAACCGAAGTTTTGTCTAGCCCACATTTTACTAGTTTGTTTGCCAGAAGGTCGTGGGGGACTTTGTCGAAGGCCTTACTGAAATCCAGGTAGGCTACATCCACAGCATTCCCTGTATCGACCCAACTCGTAACTCTATCGAAAAAAGAGATCAGATTAGTCTGGCATGACTTGTTTTTGGTAAATCCGTGTTGACTATTAGCAATGACCGCATTTGTTTCTAAGTGTTCGCAGACCACTTCCTTGATGATCTTTTCCAGAATCTTGCCTGGTATCGATGTGAGGCTGACCGGACGGTAATTGTTTGGGTCGTTCTTTTTTCCCTTCTTGAAGATAGGGACCACATTCGCCCTCCTCCAATCTGCTGGGACTTCTCCCGTTCTCCAAGAACTCTCGAAGATAATTGCTAATGGTTCTGAAATAACTTCCGCTAATTCCTTCAATACTCTTGGATGTAGCTGATCTGGCCCTGGGGACTTGAATTCGTTTAGAGAGGCCAGGTGTTCCTGGACAACTTGTTTCCCTATTTGAGGTTGGATTTCCCCCAATCCTTCGTCCATTCCATGTTGCTGAGGTTGAAGATGGCTTTCTTTTTGTGAGAAGACCGAGGCAAAGAAGGCATTGAGCAGTTCTGCCTTTTCCCTGTCCCCTGTCGCCATCACCCCATCTTCTCCATGCAGAGGCCCTATCGCCTCCTTTTTCTTCCTTTTTCTACCAACGTAAGCAAAAAAGCCTTTTTTGTTGTTTTTTATGTCCCTAGCAAGCCTGAGCTCATTTTGCGCTTTAGCCTTGCGAACCTTTTCCCTACAGGTGTTGGCTATACGTTTGAATTCTTCTTTGGTGATTTCTCCCCTTTTCCACTTCTTGTGCATGTCACTTTTGAGCTTTAGCTCAGTTAGAAGTTCTTTGAACATCCATTCTGGCTTCTTTGCACTTGTCTTATTTTTCTTCTTTGTTGGCACTGTTTGCATTTGCGCCTTGAGTATTTCACTTTTGAAAAACTCCCATCCATCCTTAACTCCCTTGTTTTTTAATATTGGCGTCCATGGAATGCCGCTCAGTAATTCCTTCATTTTTTGGAAGTCAGCTCTCTTAAGGTCGAGAATTCATGTTTGACTTGTCTTAGTTTCAGCATTCCTTTGTATTGTAAACTCCAGGAGCACATGGTCACTTGCCCCTAAGGATCCAACCACTTCAACTGTATTGATCAGGTCTTCCACATTTGTTAAGATTAGATCAAGAGTTATTGATCCTCTTGTTGCCTCTTCTACCTTCTGGACCATAAAATTGTCTGCAAGGCAAGTGAGGAATTTGTTGGACTTTGTACTCTTGGCTGAGTTTGTTTTCCAGCAGATATGGGAATAATTGAAATCGCCCATGACTACTATATCTCTTCTTTGTGCCTGTTTGGTCAGCTGTTGACAGAAGGCTTCATCAAGTCCTTCATCCTGACTGTAGTCCACGACAAGATCTTTTTGAGTCCCGGTTCCCTTGATTCTTATCCAGATGCTTTCAAGCTGGTTTCCCGGATTACAGTCTTGCATTTCTTCTGCAACGTAACTGTTTTTGACATATAAAGCCCTCAAAGAGGTTATAGCCCTCAATGGCTACATTCCAGTGATGGGAGTCATCCCACCAGGTTTCAGTGTTGCCTATGACATCGTATGTGTGGTGCTGTGCTAAGAGTTGGAGTTCGTCTTGCTTATTTCCCATGCTCTGAGCGTTGGTGTAAAGACATGTAAGCCCCTGTGACCTCCCCTTGAGCTGTTTATTTGTTTATCTAGTAGTAGTAGTAGTAGTAGTAGTAGTAGTAGTAGTATTGGCCTACAACTCTAGAAATCCAAGCCAGTTTACCAGTTGTTAGGATTTCTGGGAGTTGAAGGCCAAAACATCTGAGGACCCATAGGTTGAGAACCACTGTTCTAGAGTATTAGCTATCCCTGCTACTTTGGTGTCATCTGAAAATATGATATACATGTTGAACAGTACTAGGCCCAGGACACAACCCTGTGGCACTCCACCGGTCACTTCTTTCCAGAATGAAGGGGAACTATTGGTGAGCACCCTTTGTCGCTTAACCAATTACAAATCCACCTAACAGTAGTATTATCTAGAGCACTTTTTACTAATTGTTTGTAAAACCATGGGAGGCCTTTCCAAAAGGTCTTACTGAAATTGAAATGTGCTACATCCACTGCTTTTTGTTTCATTTACCAAGCTTGTAACTCTATTAAAATACAGATTAGTCTGGCTTGACTTGTTTTTGAGAAACCCCATGTTGCCCTTTAGTGATTACAGCATTTTTTTTCCTAAGTGATTCCAGACGACCTTCCAATGATCTGCTCCAAAATCTTTCCTGTTATTCAGGTCAAACTGACTAGATGGTAATTGTTGGTATAGAGACAGCCTTTGCTTCCTCCAGTCTGCAGGGACTTTTCCTGTTCTCCAAGAATTCTCAGAGATTATTGCCAGTGGTTCTGAAATGATTTCTGCTAGTTCCTTCAATACTCTTGGATGCAGTTCATTTGGCCCTGGAGACTTGAATTCATTTAGAGTAGGCCAGTTTTGGGACTGCTTCTTTGCCTATTTTGGATTGCATTTCCCCTATTACCATTGGTTGGTTTAGGAGAGCTTCTCAAAATGGAATGGTGCATCGAGGAAAAGTCTGCATGGGATCATGGATTTGGAAGTGGTCCAAAGAGGATCCAAGTGCAGAAATTTAAACCTCATACCATCGAAAACATCTCCCTAAAGTATAGTCACTCTATTACATCATCTGCCATCATGGAGTATCACCTTGTAGACTCAAAGTATCAACAGAAGACATAGGGACCATGAATCAATGTTTGATGAGAAGCCAAGAAGCCCATCTTAGCTCTCTATTAAGTGTCAATCAAGACCTACATTCAGTCAAGAGAGAGAAGACTTTGTCCTCCTCAACCAGGTTGGGTTGCTGTCGTTCTTGTGGAGATCCAGAAGCTGGAGGACCTCCGTCCTGTGGATGGGAGCGTCTCCTTCTTTCTTTCTCCATCCTCTCTCTACGTTTGTGCATCTCTTGCTGGAAAACCTTGTCTAAGAAAGTCACAGTCTCGTCATGTTCTCTCAGCAGGTTCTACCAAGGAGGAGATGTAGGGTCAACATCTGGACCTCATCTATGTTCCCTTCTAAGGATTTCCTTAGCTCTTGGTCACCTTCCTCACCTGTTTTGACCATTTCTTGAGTTCTCCTTTTTCCAACTGATCTTGGAGTCTTGCTTTCTCCTCTGATATCTGGCCCCTGTACGTTTCCTCCAGCTCGACCAACCAGGTTTGTTGGAAACTCTGCCATCTCTCCTTTCCTTCTCGCTTATGATCTTTTTCTAACAGGGGCCTTTCACTCTGCATGGGGAGACAAGGCATTCTGGTTATGTTATCTTTAGTTTATTATAAAAGTCAGTGCAAAGTATGAGTGCAAAGGAATGCCAAATGCTGTATATTTCAGAGGTAAGAAGGAAACCTCTTGCCATCCTACCTGGAGATCATTGGGATTCTTTGAACGACCTTCTTGTGTTCTGGGGCTCTTTAGGGAAGTTCTCAGATTCTCCTCCAGCTCCTTCGTTTTGCGTTGCCTGAACTCTTGAAGTTCTCTGACCATTTGGTCTGCCTCTTCCAGATGCTATAGGTCCAAGTCCAGATTGGAAGAGATAGAAAGGAGTGTAAGGAAGACGAAGTATGAAAAAGAAGGCATGGATACCTAAAGTAGGGCTGAAAGGCTTCACATTCTACAGTTGGTCTTCCATATTGGCAGATTTAACCTTGGTAGATTTGAGTATTTATGCACTTATGTTCTCTCTAGGAATCTCTAGGTGTTCTAGTGCGTCTGACCATAAAGTCATGTTGGAGGACCCAGAGCAGTGGTGCCTAACCATTGGTCCTCCAGGTGTTTTGGACATCAGCTTCCAGAATTCCTTCCCATTGGAAAAGCCCATGGCTTCTGGGAATTGGAGTCCAAACACATGGAAGACTAAAGATTGGACACCACTGAGATTCCTTAGGAGAAGACTTTTGGGCATTTTTAGCTCTTCCCATGTGATTCTATGGTCAAGTTCAGCATCAATAAGGCCAGAACTCTACAAATGCTTCCAGGTTTCATCAGGATCTCCAGCTTCTTCTGAACTATGAATGGAACTGCTAGAAATTGGATCTACTCTAGCTTGGAAAAACTGGTCCTTCCCTTAACTCAGTGGTTCTCAGACTGTGGGTCCCCAGATGTTTTGGCCTTCAATTCCCAGTAATCCTAACAGTTGGTAAACTGGCTGAGATTTCTGGGAGTTGTAGGCCAAAACACTTGGGGATCCACAGGTTGAGAACCACTGCCTTAACTGGACATGACCTGGGCCCATAACCACTTGATTAATTTGTATCTGGAGCTACCTGGTCTGAAGAATGAGCTTTCAGTTTCTGGACCATCTCCTGAAACTGCCTCTCTCTCAACTGGAGCATCTGGGACGCTTGCAGCAACTGAAGCACAGAGTAGACATAGTCCTTCTTCTCCTTCAACAGGTGGACAACTGCTTTTGTATTTTGATCCACCAATGGGTCCTGGGACACAAGAAAGCCAGGGTTCAAAACGGCAGCCTTCTGAGACCTCTGTAATATCTATAAGGCCACAAATGTCCTTACATCCAGGGCCAAGTCTTCCACGGAGCTCCCATCGCCTTGAGTCTTTAGTCCGGTTTCCTGGAGCTCAAGGTTGGCTTCCAACACCAGAACGGCTTGCCTCAAGTGCCGGCGACTCAGAAGGAAACACACAATGAAATGGGCAGAGAGGCTTGTGTTGGGTTTCATGGCTTCCAAGACGATTTCTGTTTCTTTGGCTTCCAACTACACATGGAAAAAGAGAAAAATACAAGGATTTTAGAAATCAATCCATTTCCTGGATGGATTTACACCAGGAATCCCATCTTCCCCAGTCTGAAGACACATGTATTTTAGAGTTGGAGGAATTGACACAAGATGGCACATAATGGATAAGGGAAAGCTTATATGGAAAGGCAGTGTGGTATAGCAGTGAGAGAAACTAGACATTGCAAGCTCCTCATGAATCCCAGGGATTGGGAGAACTATGTATCCCGCTGTATTAACTCCTGTTTTATTGTTTTACTGTGTTTTATTTTTTGTATATTGTGCAATGTATTTATGCTGTTGTTTTTGTAAATTATGCTGGTCGGGCCGCCCCGAGTCCCCGTGGGGAGATGGTGGTGGGGTATAAATAAAGTTTTATTATTATTAACTGGCCTTGATATTTGGGAGTTGTAGGTACTGGGATTTATAGTTCGCCTGCAATCCAAGAGCACTCTAATCACCAATGATGGACCTAACTTGGCACACAGAGACCCCCATAACCAAATGAACATACTGGAGAGGTTGGGAGAGGGGAACTGACCTTCATTTCTGGGAGTTGTAGTTGACCCACAACCTTGTAAAAAAAAAATGACTGTTTCAAATAACCCAAGCTAGTTGTAAAACAAATCCCACATTTCACAAACACAACCCAGTGCTGGTACCTTCTCCTCTATCTGGGTTTGCAACTCCATCCGGATCAGCGCCTGAAGCTTTCTGAGCTTTGCTTCATCCTTTTCGCTGCAAGAAGCGGACAAGTCTTCCTCCTCTTGGCTCTGCTTCTGGAGGAAAGCCACAGCTCTCTCCACTTGCTGCTTTTCAACAGACTGAACCACATCCCGGGCCACCATTTCCCCTGTACAGAAGGGTTCCAGGGCTTGCAAAACCTCTTCTGGACAAGCCTTTCTCTTAAGACGCAGGGAAGAGAAGAATGAATTAGCAGGACTGAGTTCCTTGGTGTAAGGAATTTATAACGACTGCCACCAATTTGTAAAGGACTAAGAACGACTAAGGTTCTTTCAGGCAGGGGGAATCTTTTTTATCCCACCGCTGCCACCAATTTGCGAAGATGCAACCACCAAAGACTCAGGAGATCTTTTGATTTTTTCTTTCTTTCTTCTTTTTATTCACTTTAGATGGTAACGCAACTTGGTTTATAATATATGTGACAGAGGCTTAGATGTTGGAGGAACAATAACAAGTTTATTCAGGCACAGAGCTTAGTGGTTACAATGTTGTTTCTCACTTAGAGGCACTTTTATTAACAGTTACAATACTAGAATGAGGTAAATCAAACTCCCTAAAGTGTCATTTCTTTTACTTAAAGTAGTTAGAACTTCTTCCTCTGCTACTTTTAAACCGCAGTCACCCTGTGATATACGATCACAGATTCTCTGTTCCTTACCAGGACACAGACTACATTAAATAAGTCACCAAACTTATTTTAAATGGACTCAAAATTGAACAATTGAGTCTCCTTGATCCCTTCAACCTAGGATCAATCTTCCCTGTGCCTCATCAGAGCACAGACTGAATTCCTTTTTTAAACTCTGCACTTTTTCAGCAAAACGGCAGTTGGTGCCGCCTACTTCTTCATGGTAACCAGCCTCTGAGTGCTGAGATGCAATAACTGTAATACTTACCCTTTTAAAACACAAACACACAGTTAAACATAACATCTGTAAACCAAAAATTCATACTTCATTACACTTAGGTTCAAAAGTAACATTCCTGAGCCAAAAATGCTGTGATCTGTATGGATCTACCTATACGGATCTACCTGTATGGATCTACCTGGAGGTTGCTGTAATGGTCCAAAACCCTGTGTATGTATATTTGCTTCAGGGCTTCTTGTTTCACCACCTTCCTTGCCATGGCTTGATCCTTCTGGGAAGTTGATCCCGCTGGACTGAGCTTGGCTTCTGCAATCTGGGTTTCCTACCAAGGAAGATAAAATCCTATGAATAAATGTGAAGTTTAAACCCATCTGCAAAAAGGGAGGAACATTTTTAAATCTGAAAGTTGAACTCAACTTCATAAACAATCTTAAAAGGTTCTGTTATTGTATCTCGGCTTATATCACCATAATTCAAATATAGAAATTTGCAATCCTGTTTTTAACTCTCCATATTGTGTCTTAACTCTGCTTTTGGAAATGGTATTCAAATGCCCAAACTTATGTTTTAGTTATCGTATGCTGGATGTTTGGGGGGGGGGGGGTTGAAATATTTTTAATTGAAAGTTTTATGTTTGAAAAAAACGAAAAAGAATATCTATCTATCTAAATATATGATAAAAAGAAGAGATAAAAATGAAATGAAAAAAATGTTTTAATGCTGGTCATAGACAAGAATAAATATATAAATATGTTCGGAACTTTTTTCTTGGAGTGATAGATGTAACTAAAGGCAAAAGGGATAGGGACACAAAATATAATAATAATAATAATAATAATGGGACAGAAATAATAATAATAATAATAATAATAATAATA